>NC_142179.1:35225000-35572500 GCF_026936395.1 Plectropomus leopardus
GCAAACTCTGTGGGAGTGTAGAGTGCACCATAAAATAGGTCTGCAGATGATCCATGGTAAACATACATCATTTGAGTTTATTGTGAACTTATTGTCATTTTACCATCTGGCTAGCATGTTAAAGGTAAGCTTGTCCGCTATAGTTAGGGGCCTATGATTTGCAAGAGGTGGAAAAGACGGACAAAATTGTGGAATTTGACAATAAAAATAGAATAAACTGCAAAATGCAGAATATCATAGAATTTGCCAAAATGTGGATGCTGTCTATAAAAATGTGTAGTTATTATTCACAGCTTTGTTCCCTACAAAATATATATAAAAAGAACTACTTTGAAACAGCAAATATGCTTGAAGGAAATGTAATTCCTAGCAGATTATGATTTCTTTTGACATAAATCTTACTTAATAATGTACGATGAAGATGTTTTTATCAGTTAAATATTCAATGACTTTGTACTTCATCTGTTTTCTGACAGAATATGCAATCTTGCAGTACACCATCAACTTGTAGTGACTACAGTATTGTTTTGTTATTATTACTATTTTAAACAAAATCACGATCTACCCTTAACCTTTATGAAAGTGTTGCCTGCACAGCACCCTGGTCAGGTGAGAGCTAGCTAGCAGCACTCATTCGATCCCCATAGCAGAACAGTCTTCAGCACCCTTCAGCATTGTTAACTATGTTAGCACCACTAGCTGGGCTGACACTGCTAACAGTGTTTATAAATCTAATAGTAAGTAGATGACAATGCCAAAGGGGAAGGGGAAGATTAGCAAAATTAACAAGTAGACAAACCTTGACCCATAGATAAAGAAATGTAGATACCTCATTGGCCACTGCTCGAAGCTTGCTGCAATGCGTCTGCACGGGTGCCATATTCGGGAGGTCAAGATCCACTAATAAAAAAATACAAGTGTATTGCAATATGCAGATTTCACCACAAAATCAACTGTAACTCACTTAATTCTGAACTGATTTTCATGAATGTTTTTTTGTTATAAACATCAGGAAGTGAACATGATAGTGGTTCCTTGTTTGAGTTTATTTCAGTTACTGGAGGCAATCTAATCAGCTCTGTCGCAAAATAGTAATCTCCTGTATAGCCACAACACTGGGACATACAGGTTCTGACTTCTGAATAAGCAACATCCAGTGATGGAGCATAACAAAGTACATTTATAGTACAATTTAAAGAGTGTTTGCATTTTGTGCTACTTTAAATTTCATATAACTTCATTTAATTCAACTTCATACTTTTACTACATTTCAGAAACAGCTGTAGAAACATAGTGGCCAATCTCCACTTGCCCCCACGTGGCCTTGATGAGTAAGCTGCACATTTTCACCCATAAAAGCTCTTTAGTGTTGTAAACTATGTTAGCACCACTAGCTTTGCTGACACTGCTAACAGTGTTAACAGAGCTAACCTATAGGCCGACATGCATAACTGTTAAGGAATATTTTTGGTGGTTTAGCCACTGACAACCCTAATGCTGGGTCTAAAATGCTCATGGTGGATCCTCTAGCTCTAACTTCTATGTTTGCTTGAATTCTACCCTCTGTGAGGTTTTGTGTGCGTGACTTTTAAACAGTTAATCCCTGTCAGACTGCCATGCCTCATTAAGCTAAAATGTTTCAAAACTCTACCTTTATTCATAGAAATCCAGTGTGATATTTTTATGCAAAAATCCATATATACCTCATGCAACTGGGCCACGATGCTCCTCTGATTTATGCACGAGCTCGTCATTGTCAGTGGGGACCAACATATGGGACTGCTGCTATCTCAGCTAAGTGCTGACTAGGCCGTTCTGCCTTAATCATCAATCCTACAGACAGCTTCAGTAAGGCCAAACCAGGGCAGCGTGATTATAAATCTATAGACCGAAATGACGCAGCTGTTACTATTATTATTACAGAGGCTCCCCAATGCAGCTCTCCTGCCTCCTCAGAGTTTCATGTCTGAAGGTAGAGGGGCTAAAAATAGCTGCACTGCACCCCAACCCCCCTGAAAAACACAAACCCTACCCACAGCAACCCCTCGATCAGGACACCAGCAAAGGCATCCGGCAGTGATAAAAATCAGGCTGCCTGAGGACAGATCCAGCCTCAGCTTTTCAAAACAGCACAGGCATCACTAAAATAAACCAGCTGACAGGCAGTAGGATTTCTGATGGCTAATAATAGACCCTGGAAGGATTAAAAGCATCACAATATGCACACTCAGATGGCATGGTTGTGGAGGTCATCACGTTAGATTATACAACACATCTGGAGGATGCCATTTGAGCATCTCTCAGCATATCTAAAAGACATCTTTTTCTGAAAAACCACCTAACAAAATTAATTTAAGGCTGACACTGTTGCATATTAGAGAGGGAACTAATGACAACTGATAACCATCACAGAAAAACAACTATGCTAATCACTCAAACTTTACCACCAGATAATCTGACCAAAAGACAGTACAGAGAGAGTGCAAATAATTGAAGTCAAACCAGAACTTCCAGCAGCACAAGAAAAGTGACGTTGCTTTAAGTTTCACAGGGTTAACCATTTAACATATCTGTCAAGAATATTTTTGACAGGTCAGTCATGTCAGTCTATAAATTACTTTTGCTACACGCACTCTACCGGTTAGCGATTCATTGCTGGTCTGCACAGCGCCACACCTGAGTTGGGTGGGAGCTGGCTGGTGGTGCCACTCATTCAGTGATAACCGCTGGTCCCACCACCACAGGTTGGGACGGCATTGTTGTGGAAAAAATTGTGCTCATTCTCCGATCACCTGGGGGGGTAAGCATCTTTATTTAGCATTGTCAACTACTGTATGTTATCACCGTTAGCACAGCTAGAGGTGCTAACATAATTAACAATGCAAAAGGGGTTTTGCAGTCAAAACTGAAGCTGTTTAGGAGTGACCCAGGACACGTTACCAGCCGTAATCACAAAATGTGCAGCGCCACTAGCTATCTCCCACCCTGGCGCTGGGCTGAGCAGCTGCAGCCAGGTAACCAGTTCAGATCTTAGGGTGGGAGGTAGGCATCATGTTTCCATAAGTTAAAGGAAACATGGCTCTCACTGTGTCAATGGAGCACCAGGCTAAAAGGGAAAGACACTTTTATTTTACCTCATTTTGCACCTTCTTCTTAAAAAATAACCGTTAAATTACTGGTTGATGGATGTCAAGCTAAAAGCGAAATTTACCGAAACTGACATCCCAACACAGAATGCGAAAACTGTTATAGTTAAAGATGGATTGGTATTAAGACTGATCCAGGTCCACTGTATGGATCCTTATGTGCTAAAACAAACTGATTAACCAATCATTTTGTTACACGTTATAGTTTTGTCCATCTCAGCTTGCTAGTGTCTGAAAAGCCGAGAGCCAGTGCTACAGTGCAGCATTTTTCTGCACAAGCAAATGAAAATAAGAATATGTGATTGTGAAAAATCATTTGGCGCACTGGTGCAAGTGACTATGTGTTCTGACGCCAAGACTGGCAAAATAACAAGGATTCTTTGAGCACTGATTGTCAAATCTGATTGTCAAATGGCAAGTTAGGATGTTGCTTTCATGTCTGAATAAACCCACTGGTCATGTCACAACGGCAATCTTACTAGCTCAGACCTGAAACATCATTTTTAATGGAGCACAACTCTCAGGTTAAAGCAAAGACCACAGCAGGTAAAAAATGCACAGAGATATTAAATGCGTCAAGTTCTACCTTTTATCTACTTTTAATGAATAGATGATCTCATCATCACCTCTTATGCACAAAGTCATTCTAATAAACTATGTGATACTTTGAAAAAGTCAATTCCAAGTTGTCGGAAAAAAAAACTTACACGAACAAAGTGAAATATAGATCTACATGCCTTGTCTATATTTACAATTTCATTGCCTTCTGTTGTAAAGTATACATCCAGTAAAATGATAAATGCATAAAAGTCCCAATTCAACGTCCTGTCATTCTATGCTTCTGCATGTCTGATATTGTAACAGGCAGCAGAATTTACACAATAAAAACAGTAAATGATGAAACTGAAACTACAACAGCTGTTTCACTGTTAGAGGTGGTTGTGAGCCTTCCTCACGCTAACCATGATCATTAAATAAACCTAAAAAGGCAAAAAAGTTTTAATATCGGTGTTTTAGCGAGAGAGCTGAAAACAGCCCTCTTCCTTACCTCCCTCTCTTGTTCTCCCACTCACATAAGGAGCAAAATATGACGCAGGCATCATCTACATCTATCATCTTTTTTAAATGTCTTGTTTTTAGAAACAGAATGGAAACACAATAGCCTTTTCTATTCAAATAAACACAGCAGGATGGTCAGAGTAGCAGCAATTTTTATGTGTACTTTCGCTATTGATGCCATGCAAAGAACTGTGATCGCTGTAGCGAGCTAACATTCATATTAACTTTTGCGCTAACTGGTTAACTAGCGTAAAGACAGTTTCCTGGTTTCTCTTTTTGAATGACAAATACAGACGCGCCGTCTGCAGGTATGGAGAGTTTTTTTCCTCTCAAGTAGGAGCAGAACGTACATGCTGGTTGGCCGTCAGCTGTAGTTTTTTGTTGTGTGTTTATGTGCTGAGACACAGACGACATCAGACAACCTAACAGTCGGCTTTTGTTGACACTATTTTCCTGATGTCGGTTTGGAGTGTCTAAGAGATGAGTCAGGTCTGAGAGAGTTACTCAAGAGACATTGCAGGAGTATCTTAGCTCAGACGTGGAGACTGCATGGTTGAGCTCGAGAGTTCTTTCCTGACCTCTGACACCGCTGTTTACCAAAATATGTACTCAACATCTAATTGTGAAAGTTTTTCAAGAGCTTTCTTCCACATTTTGCAGTCTTTCTCACCACTATCCAGCTGTTATCACGCGTTGAAAACGTTCACACCACTCTGGAAACGGTTGAAAGGAACAAGAGATTCTACTAAGTGTGACTTAAGTTAAGATTTTCACGTCAAACTGAATATGTGGAGTTTAAAAGTTATTGGCATATTAGAGACGGCAATTAAAAGGTTATTATTATATCAACTGACATTATGGGGAATTAAGTCAAAACATTATATCAACATTACATAAACATTTTGATGAGACTAGATATTGTCTTGGATTTTAACTATAGCAATACTGTGACATCTTTTTCTGGTTTTAAAGGCTACATTACAGCAAAGTGATGTCATTTTTTAAACTTATCAAATTGTCCTAGCTGTTCGATTATTTGCCCTTACCCACTCAGTCATTATATCCAGATTACTGATAATTATTCATCAAAATCTCATTGTGTTAATATTTTTTTTTGCAAAAGCACAAATAGTCAACCTTACAATATCATCACAGTATTGACAGAGGTATATGGTCAAAAATATTGTGACATTTGATTTTCTTCATATTGCCATGCCCTATGGGGAATGTAGGATCTTGTGTTTCCGGAGTTTGTCACATATTAGTGACTACAGGTCAGGCTAGTGCAACATCCACTGCTTCAGTTTTTCCTTTTTTTTTTGCATATGTCCTTTACAGCTTTAAATAAAGTGCAATATTGTATTTCAGAGGAGTCTTTTCTAGGCATTTTATTATGCTTTCATATGATTCATATAATTTATTCTAAAAACAATTTTATTATCCTATATGACAAGAACCTACATCCTTTTTTTCTTAATCTTTCACCTTTTTGTCTTATTTATTTCTGTTTTGTTTGTTTTTGAATTATACGACTTAGACATCACGAGTCATTCTAAGCAAGCCAGGGTTGGAAGGGAAGGAGAAAAAATATGTAAAAACAAATGGGCACATATGGATGAGACGTGGCTATGTATATATGATTTATTAATAAACTCTGCACAAAAACTAAATAAAAATTTGATCACTATAAAACAACCTAAATCCGCACCAAAGGGAAATATCTAAACACTCCTTTACTAGAGACTGTGCGGACACTTGGCAGTGGTGTGATTAGAATCTGACTTTTTTTTCATATCACGTCACCAGTTCAATCCTGTTGTAATTTTTTTTTTGTTTTCTCTTTTGAAATGACTAAATTCCTATTTATTTGATTAGATTTTTTTCCCTCTTCTGACTAGTGTTCTTCAGGGACTGTTCTGGGTTTCTAAAATTGAAAAACCTGAAATTCCAAAAGGTTTAAAAAGCTTTTTTAAAAAGAAAAAAAGTTATACACTACTGTCATAAGCAGTATGGCAACAGCAGAAACTTCTATCATGTTCCTATTCACATAAATATTGCAGGATATTTTCTCTAGAATATTTTCATCAGGTTGATTCTTAAAGTGACAGTGACAGCTTGTTATACATGTTTTTATGTCAGTATAAATAATATGATTGTTGTATAATCCTGTGATTGCATCAGACTCTTTTTTGCACCTTATGGATATGATAAAATAAAAAGCTTGATAACCTCATGTCAACACACCCTGATCTTACATACACTGTATAGGCCCTTTAAAAAAATATAAACTAATAAACACAGGCAGGGATTACACAACTGTTTATCCACAAACAACTACCTGTTTGACAGTATGAGCACATACATAGAACAGCTTCCCAACAACATAACAGGAAATCTGCGTGGACATCATCCTCCTCCTCATCACCGTGCTCGTTATTAAGCTCACTGCAGTGTTATTGTAACGCCTGATGGGAACATTTGCAGACACAGACAGGTGCTGGCACACTTAGCCCAAAATACGGCTGCGGGAAATGGAGCAGCAGCAGCGGCTAAAATCGACGCCCGTCTGCTTCCCAAAGAGAGAGAGAGAGAGACGTCTCTTCTGTCCTCTTTTTTTTTTTTTTTTTTACATTTACAACATTTCACACACTGTCATGTAAACAAACATGTTTCTTACCGGTCCCCTCCTCTTCAGAGAGATATTCTTCCACAGCAGGAGATGGAGCTGGTGCAGGAATCCCATTTTTTTGCCTCCCACTTCTGCTTCACTATGGCACAAATTTACCAAATTAGCATATCAGCGGTGGCCTGTGACTGGGTTTAAATAAACGGGGAATGTGTCTCCCGGTCCCGGGCATCCCGTCCGAGCCTGTCACGGTGCTGAAACGTGTCGGCCCAAGCTGACAGTAGTTAATATTACCGGTAAACTGTTCAGTTTGTTGCTTGTTAGCCGGTGAGTGTCGGTGGAAGTCGTGTCGGGACTGTTTGTGTTCCGGCTGTCATCCTCGGTGTGTCGGTGGAGCACCGGCTGCTAGCTGCCGCTGCGGAATCCGCTCGGTGTGGTAGTGCTAAGGTCTGTGTTGGAGCAGGAAACCAGTGGACACAGCCTCACGTGAAGCTAACCACGGTGATGGAGAACTACACTTCCGGTCTGCCCTTTAAAAACAAAAGCTCTCCTAATTTCTTAGGTGCACTTAATGACGTCCGTTTGCCACGAAGGACACTTTTTTTTCGCTTTTTTTTTTTTTTTGTGCAATGCAAATGAAACATTTCAAGATATATATATATATATATATATATATATATATATATATATATATATATATATATATATATATATATCCTGTCGAATAAATGAAGTAAAATAAAATAAAACATTTGTTTTTTTTAAGGGGCTTAACCAAGGCACTTTTCTTATGATAAAAAGCTTTATTATCAAGGCTAGTTCATGATGGAACACATAAAAATTAAGCCGACATGTTTCAGCCACACAGGGCCTTTATCAAGGCATGACAAAGAACCTGATATATAATAAATAATATCAGTTTTATGTAAACACTATAATTAAATATATCAAGAATGACTTCAGTTTTTCTGCTATCAGGCAGAGAGGGATCACCTTTAGATCACAGTGTTGTTTGTAAAATCTATGTCAAGAAGAATGCCTCATCTTTTGCTATAAAGCAAATCTACTTATGGGTACAAATTTAGTGACTTTACCTTACTTACCACAGAGCACATGTAGAGTTTCATGGTTCATGTGTTTGAAGGGCGCAATTTAAGATGTTATAAACGTCCAGATGGATGTGTGTCACCATGATCAACAAGTACGATGCATACTCAGGTTATTATTAGTCACTAAAAACTAAAACTCACTGTGAAAATAAAATTTAATTGTATGAAATAAGAATAAAAACTAGTCTTTAGTGAAAAAAATAAATAAATAAATAAAAAACAGACTGAAATAATTTTATGTACTTACAAAACTAACTTAAATGAAATAAAAAATAAATGCCTTTAGTTTTGACCTTCATCAGTAGAAGGTAAAATCAGGTAAGATTTGTCAACACAACAAGCTTGATGAGGCACTGGTGCATATATTTTTTTAGACTGGGAGTACCCAGTCTAATGGAGACACAAAATATAGTGTTTGAATTTTAATAGCTATAATGAACTTTTAATGTCTTGCCTCTTACAAATGTCCTCCATATTATATATATATATATATATATTCTATTAATAATGTGTGCTCTTTATTCTCTGTTCTTACTGTATGGCGCTGCTACATCCCAATTTCTCAGTTTTGAGATCAATAAAGTATATCTATCTATCTATCTATCTATATACATATATATACTAATACTGAAACTAAAAAAATAAAATGAAATGAGTAAACCCTCTAAAGAAATGAACTGAAACTAGACTGATTTGAAATTGAAAGTCTAAAATAAGAATAGTAAATGTGTAAGTGGTGACAAGATAATTAATGGAAAGAAGCTGGGGGAGACAGAAATAAGCAAAAAAAAAGGGGGGGGGTGTGGGGGGAGGGGGGTCAAGAAAAATATATTCATAAATATCTTAATTATATATTTAAATTATGTTACAGGAAAAAAATACAGAGGAAAAACATTTTGCACTTTAAGTCATTTTCTTGTTTTTTTGTTGGTTTTTATCCTTGTTTTTGTTGTTTTTGTTTTTTGTCTTTTTTACATTTTTGGCTTAGATTCAATAAACTTTCTTTTACATTTTCATTACCCTCTTACCATGTTTTTGAAAGAAATAAAGCCAAGTGGCTCAGGTATATTACTTACATATGGTTGAAGTCTGCAACGGGAAAAGACAGAGGCAAAGAATATCTGGTCACTAATATCTAAGAGCATCTGTATTAAATATTTGAATTGAACAACATATGTTTTTCCCATCACTATTTTCACAGCAAAATTACTCATAAATATGAATATTTCTGTTTTTCCGTTTTACTCATGGATATATTTTCATAAGTATAGCTGACTGAAAGCTTGTTTTTGTAGTTGCACAAGAAAAGAAATCAGTACATCATTTCTGTTGGACAGTCACCTCAAACCACCTCTAATAGGAGATGAATAAAACATTATGATTGAGAGACTGTGCTGCCCTCTAGTGCATTTGTGTCATTAAGGCTGGTGTATTTGGCTGGCATCATCTTTACTTCCCTATTGTTTGCAGTCCCATAAGTCAGCCAGTTTTGTGAAAAATGGTAAATGGACTTCACTGGTATATCACTTTTTTAGTCTTCTGATTATTCAAGTCGCATGGCTCAAGAGGTAGAGCAGGTCCACCAAACCGTGAACTTTTATGCGAGAGTCTGGTGTTACCTTCCTGTCTCAATGTGATGGTTTTTTTTTCTACATCTTACCATGTGCCTCCTTCTCCTTAACCTAACCATGTACATGTTTGTTGACATTCCAACATTGGTTGCCATGTGCTTGTGTTATCCTAACATAACCATGTGCTGCATCATCCCATCATGTGCATTTGCTGACATCACAGTAGTAGCATCCCGCAATGTAATGAGCACACACAGAAGGGAACATAGAGTGTAATATGTAGACACAGAGATCAAGTGTAAAGCAGCAACATTTGTCAAGTTGGGGTGAGAAGTTGTTGCACAGAGGCTACAGACTCTTAATCATGTTTGGTTCTTCAAAGCTTAAAATTAATTTGGAACCATCATTGGAACAGTTAGACCTTACACCAAAAACCTGAAATATGACAGTATTGATGATTTAGTTTAGAAACATACAAAACAAATTCAATTAAATATGTGAGTTACAGCAATGCATTAGGGTAAATCAAAAGCAAAAGGTGTGCGAGTCAAAAGAGCGCGCAACCAGTTTCTGCATTGAAACCCAAATTGAAGTGGGAGGCCAAGGACAAAACAGCTTGTCAAAACGGTTGTGGTTGGTGCCTACAGGAGCTGTGTAACCCTGTGCCCCTTTCTTTCCTCTGCAGAGCTGCAAGAACAGGAAGAGCCAGCTTGTGGTAAAAAAAAAAAAAAATGAAATCAGCAATGGTACCACTTTTACAGCAACTGTCACAATGGCTGTGCTGATTCTGCAAACAGCAAATGCACAAGCATTTTGGCAAGTTAAGTTAAACTGTGACTGACTGTGAAACAGGGTGGCAGGTGTCTGTGGTGATGGGCGAGGGCTTCACCACCCTCTAACCCTAAACCAGCTTTACATGAGAGTAAACACAGCTACACTCAATGTACCCACCAAGAAGTTAATGTGTAGTTCAGACTCTATAAAGAAAAGCGAATGACTATTTTTACTTTTTGCTGCTGTTTCTTTCTTTCCGCTGACCACTTCTTGGGGTTGTAACCAGCACACCCTTCTGCCCTGTGTGTGAGTGTGTGTGCGCGCGCGCGTGTGTGTGTGTGTGTGGGCGTGTGCATGTGTGTGTCTGTGTGTGTGTGTGTGTGTGTGTGTGTGTGTGTGTGTGGGCGTGTGCGTGTGCGTGTGTGTGTGAAGTGTAAAGAAACAGATGAGTCAAAACCTTTTGGGGGCAGGATTTCCTTCATGTGTTGTGTACGACAAAGCTGTACGGGAAGCCTGATGCCGCTGGGTAAGTGGCAACAACTCTGCCAATCTCATTTTTATTTCATTCAAATCCTCCTGCTGATAATTTTACTACAGATAGTGTAGAAAATGCTACTGCATGGGTCCTCTGAGTGATGGAAACTGTAAAAATCAGGCCTAAGGGATTTTATTAAGAATTTTCAATCTGTTTTTGATCTTTTTTTATCTCTCCCTGTTCAAAAGCTCGGTTATGAATTTACTGTTAAGCTTGTGGTGTGCCAACAACCAGGGTGTGCCATCTTTTGAAGTCCTCCTGCTGCCAGTTTTGTGTCACAATATGCCTCATCATTAACCCACAGAAGAACGTTATTAAAATTAACTCATCAAGAAGTGACTTATTATGATAAAATCATCAGCAGTTAGACATTTGTGATTTGCATTAGTCAGAAATGACTTTAAACCTTCACCTGCTGTAATAATTTGATGATTTGCAAACAATTTAATTTCAAGTCTGTGCCTTTAAAGTGATATTTTTAAACAGTTAACAAGTGAGCAATAATTATTACGAAACCTAAAGGAAACATTCAGCAGAAGCAGAACTTACTTTTCTTTCTTAAAACACCAGAAGAAGATACTAACAGTGGTGTAGATTTCATCAACCCTTTCTTTTGAAAACATGGGGAAAAAGTAGATGAGCAACCTGACAAATAATGTCACCCAAATTGCAAGAAATTTGGAAATTATTATTTTTAAAAAGCTAGGGGAAAAAATGAAGAAAAAAAAAAAATAAATAAAAAACCCTATATTTATAATTTTCTTAACTCTACATTTAAAAGTATTTGAAAAAATATTTAGCATTTTAAAGACCTTTTCAGGTATTATTGCTCCTTTATAAAAAAAGTTATGCGTTGATATTCTTTTCTATATTTTCCAAAAGTTTGATCATACTAGGGAAAAAGCCTAATGATTACTTTATTTTTCATCAGTTGTACCATCTTTGATCTTTCAGGCCCATTTTTACAAAAGTAGCCAACTGACAAATGTCTAATTTGATGTCAAACATAATATATAATTAAAATTAATTAAAAATAAAAAAATGGGGAATTAAAACTGTTTTTTGCAGAAGATGTTTTTGTTGTTTACACCCTATCCTCTGCACTTCTTTCACTGATATGAAAGCGGAATAATATCTCTGATCTACCCTTCCTTCCTTTCGAAGAGTTCCACTCCAGTGATCAGTGCCCTTTTGACCTGGAAAACGCCCGGCAGCCATGACAACACCAGGAGCCTTCTTTCTCCTCCTCCTCATCTCCATCTTGTCTATGCTTTATTATACCTTTTTGGACCAGAAGCTCCTTCTGCAGAAACACCCTACATGTATTGCTCGGAAAAACCTCAAAATCCTGCTGTGGCACTGGCCGTTCGGCCGCTCTTACAAGCTCGACGGAGACAAATGCCTCGAGATGTTCAACATCAGCCGCTGTTTTCTCACTGGCAACGCCTCTGCTTTCTCCTCTGCTGACGTGGTTGTCTTCCACCACCAGGAGCTGAGCAGAAATCTGTCCCAGCTGCCTTTGCACCTGGATCGCCCGGCCTCCCAGCACTGGGTGTGGCTGTCCATGGAGCCACCTGCTAACAATGCGAAACTCCCGCAGCTCAGCGGCCTCTTCAACTGGACAATGAGCTACAGACGTGATGCAGACATATCCATACCTTATGGAAAGACAATTCTTGGAGGTGATGAGCTTGAATTCAGGACTGCTCCAAATCGCTCCTGCCTTGTCAGCTGGGTGGTCAGCAAATACCGGCCTCACCAGGCTCGCGCTGCTGTTTACCAAAATCTTAAGAAGCATATCCCGATAGAGGTGTACGGCAAATGGAACAGGAAGAAGCTGACGGACAGGATGCTGCTACCTACGATTGCAAAGTGTATTTTTTACCTGTCTTTTGAGAACTCTGTGGCAAAAGATTACATCACAGAGAAGCTGTGGAGGAACGCTTTCCAAGCTGGGGCCATACCGGTGGTTCTCGGCCCCAGCAGGGCGACCTACGAAGCTTTGGCTCCTCCTGGTTCCTTTATCCATGTGGCCGATTTTACGAGCGAAGCAGATCTGGCTGCTCATCTGAAGCATGTGGCTGCAGACAGGCGGGCCTATGAGAAGTACTTCCAGTGGCGCCGCAGTCACAAAATAAAAACCTACACTGACTGGAGAGAGAGGCTGTGTCAGATCTGTGTTCGGTACCCCAGTTTACCAGCCAACAGAGTCTATCAGGACCTTGAGAGCTGGGTTAACACCTAAGATTTTATCTCTTCAGGCCTCTAAGGTGTTTTTTTTTTATTGGGATTGCTGATGCCGCTGGCTTACCACATGCAAATATGAAACATCGTAAAGTTACAATTGAAGTAGGATCACACATGTCTGTCAGCCGTGCAGTTTTGGAAAAAAGAGAGGAACTGCATACCACAGATTCAAATCTCAAGGGGGTTGGTCGGGTTTGCTGTGTGTTCTGTAAAAAAGCGGAAGTGGGAACCTGTGTGTACCCATAGATAAACATTTTCCATTTGTTTAAACCGCAGAGAAAAGCTTACTCTTACTGCAAGCCACTGAGTACGGTAAACAATACGTGATATTTTAGATTTCATTACTCACCTGAAATACGTTGATTTGATTGTTGGTCTGCTCGGTGCCTTGATGTACTTCATACTGAAGTACTTGAATCATGTATTCAATGGTGAAGGTGGTTAAGTTTAGTCAACTGAGCAAAACTTTTGTTGGAAAGAGATAAAAATATTAACAATAACCTTATTTGTAGAGCATTTTTCCCAAAGAACTTAGACAATGGGCATGAGTGACCAGCCCGTCCCTGTTCTCAAGTTGCCAAATACCACCACTTTTTCAGTGATTTATGCCACCAACGCAACCTAAAGCCACCTTTTGTAGCAACATGATACACTGTTGGGCCATATCAGTTTGTTACTCGGTCAGACGGAACATTTCACAGTCATATGACACATAACTTACTTTTCTTTCTGAAAACACCAGAAGAAGACACTAACAGTGTTGTAGATTTCATCAACCCTTTCTTTTGAAAACATGGGGAAAAAGTAGATGAGCAACCTGACAAATAATGTCACCCAAATTGCAAGAAATTAGTAGATTTGGAAATTATTATTTTTAAAAAGCTAGGGAAAAAAAACAACCCTATATTTATAATTCTCTTAACTCTATATTTAAAAGTATTTGAAAGAATATTTAGCATTTTAAAGACCTTTTCAGGTCTTATTGCTCCTTTATAAAAAAAAGTTATGCGTTGATATGCTTTTCTATATTTTCCAAAAGTTTGACCATACTAGGGAAAAAACCTAATGATTTCTTTATTTTTCATCAGTTGTAACATCTATTGTTCTTTCAGGCCCATTTTTACAAAAGTAGCCAACTGATGAATGTCTAATTTGATGTCAAACATAATATATAATTAAAATTAATTAAAAATAAAAAATTGGGGAATTAAAACTGTTTTTTGCAGAAGATGTTTTTGTTGTTTACACAAATCCTCCTGCTGATATTTACATTTTACTACAGATAGTGTAGAAAATGCTACTGTATGGGTCCTCTGAGTGATGGAAACTGTAAAAATCAGGCCTAAGGGATTTTATTAAGAATTTTCAATCTGTTTTCGATCTTTTTTATCTCTCCCTGTTCAAAAGCTCGGTTATGAATTTAGTGTTAAGCTTGTGGTGTGCCAACAACCAGGGTGTGTCATCTTTTGAAGTCTTCCTGCTGCCAGTTTTGTGTCACAATATGCCTCATCATTAACCCACAGAAGAACGTTATTAAAATTAACTCATCAAGAAGTGACTTATTATGATAAAATCATCAGCAGTTAGACATTTGTGATTTGCATTAGTCAGAAATGACTTTAAACCTTCACCTGCTGTAATAATTTGATGATTTGGAAACAATTTAATTTCAAGTCTGTGCCTTTAAAGTGATATTTTTAAAAAGTTGCAAGTGAGCAATAATTATCACGAAACCTAAAGGAAACATTCAGCAGAAGCAGAACTTACTTTTCTTTCTGAAAACACCAGAAGAAGATACTAACAGTGGTGTAGATTTCATCAACCCTTTCTTTTGAAAACATGGGGAAAAAGTAGATGAGCAACCTGACAAATAATGTCACCCAAATTGCAAGAAATTTGGAAATTATTATTTTTAAAAAGCTAGGGGAAAAAATGAAGAAAATTTTTTTTTTAAAACCCCTATATTTATAATTCTCTTAACTCTACATTTAAAAGTATTTGAAAAAATATTTAGCATTTTAAAGACCTTTTCAGGTCTTATTGCTCCTTTATAAAAAAAGTTATGCGTTGATATTCTTTTCTATATTTTCCAAAAGTTTGACCATACTAGGGAAAAAGCCTAATGATTACTTTATTTTTCATCAGTTGTAACATCTTTGATCTTTCAGGCCCATTTTTACAAAAGTAGCCAACTGACAAATGTCTAATTTGATGTCAAACATAATATATAATTAAAATTAATTAAAAATAAAAAATTGGGGAATTAAAACTGTTTTTTGCAGAAGATGTTTTTGTTGTTTACACCCTATCCTCTGCACTTCTTTCACTGATATGAAAGCGGAATAATATCTCTGATCTACCCTTCCTTCCTTTCGAAGAGTTCCACTCCAGTGATCAGTGCCCTTTTGACCTGGAAAACGCCCGGCAGCCATGACAACACCAGGAGCCTTCTTTCTCCTCCTCCTCATCTCCATCTTGTCTATGCTTTATTATACCTTTTTGGACCAGAAGCTCCTTCTGCAGAAACACCCTACAAAACCTCAAAATCCTGCTGTGGCACTGGCCGTTCGGCCGCTCTTACAAGCTCGACGGAGACAAATGCCTCGAGATGTTCAACAACAGCCGCTGTTTTCTCACTGGCAACGCCTCTGCTTTCTCCTCTGCTGACGTGGTTGTCTTCCACCACCAGGAGCTGAGCAGAAATCTGTCCCAGCTGCCTTTGCACCTGGATCGCCCGGCCTCCCAGCACTGGGTGTGGCTGTCCATGGAGCCACCTGCTAACAATGCGAAACTCCCGCAGCTCAGCGGCCTCTTCAACTGGACAATGAGCTACAGACGTGATGCAGACATATCCATACCTTATGGAAAGACAATTCTTGGAGGTGATGAGCTTGAATTCAAGACTGCTCCAAATCGCTCCTGCCTTGTCAGCTGGGTGGTCAGCAAATACCACCAAGCCTCACCAGGCTCGCGCTGCTGTTTACCAAAATCTTAAGAAGCATATCCCGATAGAGGTGTACGGCAAATGGAACAGGAAGAAGCTGACGGACAGGATGCTGCTACCTACGATTGCAAAGTGTATTTTTTACCTGTCTTTTGAGAACTCTGTGGCAAAAGATTACATCACAGAGAAGCTGTGGAGGAACGCTTTCCAAGCTGGGGCCATACCGGTGGTTCTCGGCCCCAGCAGGGCGACCTACGAAGCTTTGGCTCCTCCTGGTTCCTTTATCCATGTGGCCGATTTTACGAGCGAAGCAGATCTGGCTGCTCATCTGAAGCATGTGGCTGCAGACAGGCGGGCCTATGAGAAGTACTTCCAGTGGCGCCGCAGTCACAAAATAAAAACCTACACTGACTGGAGAGAGAGGCTGTGTCAGATCTGTGTTCGGTACCCCAGTTTACCAGCCAACAGAGTCTATCAGGACCTTGAGAGCTGGGTTAACACCTAAGATTTTATCTCTTCAGGCCTCTAAGGTGTTTTTTTTTTATTGGGATTGCTGATGCCGCTGGCTTACCACATGCAAATATGAAACATCGTAAAGTTACAATTGAAGTAGGATCATACATGTCTGTCAGCCGTGCAGTTTTGGAAAAAAGAGAGGAACTGCATACCACAGATTCAAATCTCAAGGGGGTTGGTCGGGTTTGCTGTGTGTTCTGTAAAAAAGCGGAAGTGGGAACCTGTGTGTACCCATAGATAAACATTTTCCATTTGTTTAAACTGAAGAGAAAAGCTTGCTCTTACTGCAAGCCACTGAGTACGGTAAACAATACGTGATATTTTAGATTTCATTACTCACCTGAAATACGTCGATTTGATTGTTGGTCTGCTCGGGGCCTTGATGTACTTCATACTGAAGTACTTGAATCATGTATTCGATGGTGAAGGTGGTTAAGTTTAGTCAACTGAGCAAAACTTTTGTTGGAAAGAGATAAAAATATTAACAATAACCTTATTTGTAGAGCATTTTTCCCAAAGAACTTAGACAATGGGCATGAGTGACCAGCCTGTTCCTCTTCTCAAGTTGCCAAATGCCACCACTTTTTCATTGATTTATGCCACCAACGCAACCTAAAGCCACCTTTTGTAGCAGCATGATACACTGTTGGGCCATATCAGTTTGTTACTTGGCCAGACGGAACCTTTCACAGTCATATGACACACCACCAGTAGCCCAAAGCCACCTTTTGTGGTTGTATGATATACTGCTGGGCAGCATAAGTTTGTAACTCCTAAAATCTTTCATGGCGGTATGATATGCTGCCGGGTGGTGTCAGTTTGTAATGTGGCTGGACAGCATCTGTCGTGAACATATGATATGCCCCCTGCATGACGTCAGGTTGAAATGCTGCCGATAACAATGCAATGTAAGGTACATAATAAGGAGCTGGCAAGTTCTATAGGGTTAGTGGGAGGAGAGGTGGATGTATCCAACAAATCCCGGACTCTCACACGCAAGTCCTGTTTTCACTTCCCATATGAATGTAAAGCCAAACCATGATGCTTTTTTCTAAACCTAACCACGTGCTTCTGTTGACGTCCCAGTGTTGGTTGCAGCATCAACAGCCAATGCAAGTGGATACCTAGAGCGTAATATGTAGACGTGTAAGTCCACTAGCAAAGCAGCCATATGTGACAACTTGGAATGACAATGGGTTCAAGAGACAGTAATCAAAGTATAGAGTCAAAATGTAAAAAAAAAAAAAAAGAGCCCTCATATGGGCTCAGCAGGTCTTAAATTGGTGATATGTCTCTATGCTTGTATGCGATTATTTCTGTCTTTGGTGCCAAAACCTTTTTTAAAGTGCTGTATAAATTAAGTAAATGTGAACCTTGAAACCTGAGATATATCTTGGAACTAATCCATGTAATACTTTTTACAACACATTCTCACTTCCACCTCAGTGAATGCAGATGTTTGGTCAGTGGGCTGCATGTCACACTATAAAACTCTTTGTGCCCCTCTAGCATCACTTTTTGATGCTCAGGGACAGCACTCTTTTCACGCATTGTCTTTTCAACATTGACCTCAGTCTTCACAGGAAATGTTCAGTTACTGCTTTTCAATTTTTTTGTGTGTTTTAAAAGGGTTAGTTCAGATTCAGCCCAATCTCACAATGCCACAAACAAGCTACCAATCATGGCAGTGATAGACCACCAGCTCTGTGTTCAGCGAGGTAAAATTTGAGCAGTGCTTCCCAATCAGCGGATCTAGGGACCCCCTGAGGTCCTTGTGGGAGTTCCAGATGGTTCCCAGAAAATTGTGGAATAGTTTAAGTATTTAATTTACTATAGCAGTGAGCCCAATGTGAGTAAGAGTTATAAGAGAGAATATTTTGATTGTAGGTTTTATTTTCTCCACAGTTATCTCTTCAAATTTAGTTGACAACTACAGAATTCTGGTCTAAATAATATAATAACAACAAAAATCTTTTCAGAGGGAGCTACCTGAAGCAATCTGTAACCAAATAAGGGTCAGTGACCTTGTTTGTACCAATTTAGGGGTTCTTGACTTTGAAAAAGGCTGAGAACCACTGGCATGGATAAGTTTTATTATTACTTCAGTTCCCCATCACCAAAATATGTCTGCTGGGGAAGTACTGAGCATAGCACTGGATAAATGAGACTTGGAAGCAATTGTTTTGTAGAGATTATTATTATTGCACCATGCAATCACATTTTTTAGTTGCTTGGGATGTTTGAAAACTCATAAAACCTTTTATCCAAATTCAACAAATAATATTCGTAATTTGGTGGTGCAGTTGGTCTCGGATGTGGCACATCGGCTCTATAGTGCCCCCCTGTTACGTTTAGCCTTTGAGCTAATTTATACTCAAAAACTCACGCAACTTGGTATATACGAGTTGTGAAGACTACAATAATGTATAACAATTGGGTTTTTTGCCTGTTTAACCTGTGCCATTGTGACCCCAATGCATGGAAAGCCTCAGTTGGGACAAACATGCTATTCACAACATTGACATTCATGTTCCTCTCATTATTTTAGACATATTTCTCCTTGGGTTTCATTTGCTCGGCAAAGACGGAAGTCGGACATTCTAAATTTTGTATGTTTTCCATGTGTTTAATGCAAACTTTTCCTATATTATAGATATTACAGATATTTTACATACCTCACCATCTTCTCTGAAGGCCTTCAAACAAGGAGCTTATCAGAACATGCAACGCTCTAATAAAGGGTGCCGCATATGACATTTTTATTACTCTGAAACCTGCAATTTGACATGCATGCTCATCTCATGCAACTGATGTTTGAAGATGTGAAAGTAGGAAGGGTTTGAACTTCTTTCTCAGACTCTTTTTCTTCCTTCACACATCTTCACGTGTTATTTGAACAATGGAGAGCAAGAATATGTGTGGTTTCCAGGCATGACTCAACATGTGTGTTCTTATCGCCATATTTGCATGACTCATCATGTTAAGACTGCACAGACAAGCAAAAGACATAAACACTGTTCTTCATATGCCATTTATCTAGATTAAAATGTTGACAATTTGACACAAATTTAATTTATTTTGGTTCTTCAAATCTGGATTTGTTTATATCGTTCTTAAAAGCAAACTTAAGACCTACCTTTACTGTCTGGCTTTTAACTGAATTTTATTTTCTTAGTCTGTTTTATTGATTTAGATATTATCTTATTCTATTTTAGTTGTAGAATTATTGTTTGCCATGTTACTATCTATTTTACTGATTTATCTTTTAGTGTTTTGTCTAATTTGATCATATTTTACAGTTTTATCTGTTAGTGTTTTAGATTCTTATTTTAGCATATTTTACTAAGTTATCTTTTATTGTTTAATTTTTTTGTTTGTTTTCATTTTATTTACTTAACATTTTAACATTACCTCCTTCCTCATTAGGAATTCAGATAGTATTCCCTCAGTTTATTGGTATCTGTTTTTTGTTGTTGTTTTTTTACTGAGTCCTTTTTTAGGACAAATTTTCTAACCTTGAGCATAGATTGTTGGGGGGGTCGAGTATTCTTTTTTTGTATGTAAGGCACTTTATGTTACATTATTTTTGTATTAAATGTGCTACACAAATAAAGTTTGATTGATTGACTGATTGATGACTGATTTTCTGGGAATTTTGTCTGAGCAACAAGTCCTTAAAGACGCGATGTGTTGGTTTTAGGGGATTATTCAGCAGAAATTGAATATCATTTCATAATTTGCCATAGTGAAAAGTATAGATACAATGAAGAAAAGTAGTCTGGTAAGACCATCCTGATGATGTGAGCTCAACATTCTGTTTCTCTATATCAGTCTGGACTCTATGCCACCCCAAACACTTTCAGTGAGCTAGTATATACCGTATATATACTGTATATATATAAATACCATTTTTATGTGACGTGCACCTCATTGATAATCATCTCCATGGGCAGGTTTCCATCCCAGATTTGTGCAAAACTTAAGCAATACTTTTTCAGTGTCGATAAAACACAGTTGCAAGATTACTGTGTTTTCACTGAGTGATGTTATGCGGCTTCTCTGGCTATAACATTCCAAGAAGCATGGTGATGGATGTTCAAAACATTAGCAGTTTTATTTCTAGCACCTCTGCATCATGCCTGAGGGAGCCAGTTCCTACCGACAAGCACATAGCCATAGCATCCTGTGAGCTATAAAAGCAAAAAAAGTGTTTCCACTGCAGTTTTACGAAATATGGCTTTTTTGAATCACCTGAAATACCAACTCATGCAAGTGCAAAAACTTTTTTGCAATAAATGGGAGTTTTTTTCAAAATTGACATATTTCTTTTAGCCTTATTTTATATAAGCAATTTCAATTTGTGCAATCTGAGGGTTAATGGAAACCTGCCTCATGAAACATGTCGGGCTTTGCAGAGTCAAAACATGCCACGTTGACTTGTGTTTCCATCACAATTTTTAAGCTCACACTTAGTTGCACCTGAAATGGATAACTGAGTTCATTGTTTGTTACTCGCAGTATCTAAAACTATGTTAATGTATAACCTGTCATGTATGGTGTAAAGGTAAGTATTTATCATGAAAATATAATTATGATTATTACAACAGAATCTAATAATTAGCATGTTCTTGTCAAAAAAAACATAATTACATCAGAATTTTTTTTTTTCATTTATGATTTAAGAAAGTGATTCATTTCCATCAGCTGAATCTGTCATCTAAGTTAAAGGTCATAGGTTTCGTTCCTGTAAAACCTGTTCATGATGTGACACCGCTGTGGGTGTGGTGAGAAAGAGAAAAGCAGAAGGAGAAAAAGGAACATTTCCAGCCACAGTATGATTCTGCTGTGATACTTGTTACTGAGTCGACATAAAGTTTGTGCAGGTGTTTGGAAAAGTCAAAGCAGCTTTGGTGTATGATGTTATATTAGTACGGAGTTACATCCACAGTGTTATTTTAGGATGCCTTTTAACATAACAATAATACTATAATAATAGTTTTTTATTATATCATTTTTACTGTCTGTTCTTCTGTTGTGTTGTTATGCATTTTTCCACTGATTGCAGATTTGTTTGCAATTTAATCCTTTTCATCCTTTTACTGATTTTATTGCAATTTTGTGACTTTTGATAGCTAGTTGATTGTTTTTGTTGAATTTGTTGCTAATGTATGGAGTCATGACTTGGAAAAAAGGCCTTTTCCTCCTCTTTCCCCTTCAACCTGGAACGCGCTACAGCAGAATCTGAGGCTGGTCTGAAGGACACTGAAAAAAGCATCTTTGGAAACTTCTTCCTGTATTTAGAATTTTTAATCTCCTTCCATTTGACATTTTCACCAAACGTTTCTGTACTGATAAATCTGTCTGTTACTAATTCTTGTTATACTGCATGTTGTCTGAAACAGGTCTCTTTTTAGAATTAGACCTCGTGTCTCAAAGACTTTACCTGTATAAATAAAAGTTGAATATATATATATATATATATATAAATTCACGAGGATACCTGAAAACTCAATATCCTCTCAGTCTGTGGCAGAAGTATACCAATTATTTATTTGAATAATCTTATTAATACTACTTTGAAAAACCTCAAGTCCATCAAAATTGTATTTTTTTTTTTAACTGTATTTGGATTTTGCATATTTATATGACGTTCCAAAAATGTTCTCACACTGCCATAAATACAATTACTGAGGAAAAAAAATATTTTTTTTGTAAAACCAAGGACATATAACCGTAGGATCCTTAAATGTATCTGTGACCCTGGTATATAAGTGAACTCTGTCATTCAAAACTAAGTAGAAAGTACTATTTGGAAATTGTATTAAGCATCAAATGCAGAGGTGCTTCCCGAGTTATATAATATATTACATTGTATTATTGAATTACTGAGAAAAGAATTCAACATTTTGGGAAATACACTTATTTTCTTTTTTTCCAACAGTTTAATAAACTTTTATTGAGCTGTAAACAAGCTCAATCTCCAAAGAGATGTTATGCAGCACTTTAAAAAGGTCAGATTTATTTTACGAGGCTTTGTTGGCAAACGTGAGACTTAGCAACTCTTTATTGATTATGTAATGAGCAATGCAGTAATATCCTCCCAAAAAAACACCACCAACAACAAAACCCCTGATATAATAAACTACAAAATTATTGCAAAAATGAGGAGAGAAGTTCAATTTCTGACTATTTTCACACCTTCCCACATCTGATGCATGAAGTAAGAGTAAGTGTCAAAGTAACAAAAAATGTCATAATCTGCATTTCTTATTCCAGTGTTGTATGCTCTGATAAGCTCATTGTTTGAAGCACACTAAGGCCTTTAGAGAAGATAGTTAGGTATATGAAATAACTTTGTTTACCACTGGAGGTTAATTTTTGTTTTTACTTCAAAATGCAGCTGCTCAGCTTTAAGTGGAACACAAAATAGAGATTTTGAAAGAAATCAAACCAATTTGCTCTGGTTTCAAATGGTTACACAAAACACAGACAATGTAATATTATGTGTGTAATATGATCCCACTGAAAGTGTCACATTGGCTGTTCTCCAAAACTTTCCCTTTCACTTTACACAATGCTCTTTATTAGGGCCATCTGACCCCTATCAGCCTGTGTCCAGTATCCAGAACAACATATATATACAGTTATAATGCACGACACTGAAAGGCATCAGTCTGTTTGATTAATACATTTGGAATTTTTTTTTTACATTTTGCAAGATTTTGTAGAAGTAAAACTAACCTGTAGCTGTGTTGTTTCACTGTAGGATTGCAAGTCAGCTGTTTGGCCGTTCATAAAGAGGACGCTGCAGCACAGCATTACCATGTTGTGCCAGCAGATGGACCTTTTCACCACTGTCTCCAGTCCAACAAGCGCTTAGTGGACTATTGAATTGTCCAACCTTTATAAAGCACATTTGAAGGGTCTTGTTAACCTTTTCAAATTTCAAATTGGCTGGATTTCTTTCAAAAACATGGGAAAAAGGCAATGAGCAACTTAACATGAAATGGCCCAAAAAAATAACACAAAAATATTAAAAACTATTAACTAAAACAAGCAAAAATAAATTTAGTTTAAAATAATTTATTTAGTTATTTTTTCTGTAACATCATTTTGAATATATACTTATATCAATTATAGTTTTACAGACATTTTCCCTAGCTTTTTTAGCCATATCTAACTATCCCACCCCAACCCACCTAAAGGCTTACAAAGCACTGCATTCATTTATAAGTGAAAAAGGGGTTACCAAATGTTAAAAAAAAAAAAAAAGCCAAAAACATTAGTCTTACAGCTACAGTTTGTAACATTGTAACAAAAACAAAAGTCATATTTGCTAAAACTGTCACTATATTCACAGAAGTATGAAACTAATAGTCTGTATAAAAAACTCATGCTTCTCCTCTCACTCCTTCTACTTCTACATAGCATTTGCTAAAATCCATCATAGAGGAGGGGAGTCTCTAACACAGCTGGCAGTCATGTCAGTCGCTGCTGATGAACTGCAGTCAAACTATCATGATCAAATATGATCAAAGATTGCATAACTGCATGACTTCTTTCTCACTTCAAATGTTTTGAGAAACATATTTTAATGCACCATATAGCAGTAAGGACAAACACAACCCTGCCACTGGATACTATTACTCTCTATGAACTCTTGTCTAGAAGCTGACATAGCTGAACATATATATTATCTGAGAGTGAGCTGCCAGGCTAAAGTCAAGGATGGCCTACCTGCTGCCTCACTGTCTTGGCCCAGAACCGTCAGCCATCACCGTTCAGCTCACTCTCCCTGATCCAACGCTGTTTCGTTCAAGGACTCTGTTGGCACTTCATTTGTAGATTTTAGGCACATGGACGACAGCTGTAAACGTAACTTCGTGGGGAAAAGAGGGAATTCCCCCATCTGTCCTCCTCACAGCACTCAGAAAACATCTCTTCTCAACTGGGGCTCCACACCTGGACTGAATCTTCTCTCTTAATGACCTCTACCCGCCCTCTTTCAGACTCACACAGGCTCCGCTTTCCAGGTAAACCCAACCCACCGAGTCTGACAGCCATGCAGGACAGCCGAAATATTACAATGAGCTGTGGCACTATCTGTGAAATGAGAAAGTTGGTTCTTACAGTGAATGGTGGTTGCTTTTGGGTGAATTAAAATATGACAAACATAATATGATTGACCGTGCTTTGTGTAAAAATGTCTGTCTTTTTGTACATTATTATTATGTATTTATTTATTTTTTAATTCTTTTTATTGTAAGTATTTTAAATTGTATTATTATTATTATTATCATCATCATCATTATTAAATTAACATTATTTAATTATTTTCATCTATTTATTTTTATTATTATTATCATGTCATAAAAGTCCTATGTCAGGGAATGTTTCTTTTATGTGAAAATGGAAAATAAAAAGTTTTTAAAAAACAATGACACACATATTTCCAAGGCTTTTTTTAAAAAAAATTGTGTTTGGTTGTTATTTTCTTTAAGGGAAAAAATATTCACAAGACACCATGTTTGACTTCAGATTATATAAATATTTATTTCTTTCATTTCAGCTCTGGTATATCCACATGCATGCTAAACATGGTGATATAGAGGTTCTCCTGTAGTGTGTACAACTCATCATATGTAGTCTGAAAACAGTCTGTATCAAAGATAGCTAGCCTAAATGGTTACTTGTTCAAGATTTTCCTTCACAAGACACACGTCCCTCCAACCAGAAACTATCCTTGCTTTTGTTCCACAAGCTCAGTAGGTTTGAATAAAACAGTCTTTACGACACAGTTAAAGATCTCCGGTGTTAATACTCCCTGGTATGTGCTGTAGATATTTCTTTACATGTAGGTGTGTGTGTGTGTGTGTGTACAGGTTTAACACGCTCGTCCGCTATGGGAGAGCTGAGAGGCTGAGAGAGAGAGAGAGGACGCAGGCCGAAGAGAGAGCAGCTTTCCTGAGAGACGACAGCGAGAGAGAGAGGCCACAGTTCCATCCAGGGTTCCTGCACTGTTTCCCTGCCAAACGCCCGTCACCGGAGCTCAGCAATCATCCTGGACGTTTAATGCAACCTATGATCTATGCAGTGGGGCAATACGACCATCTACAAAATACAGAGAGGCAGCTGTGCACATCCAGTCCTGAAAAGTGTTTAGACCAGCTGAGGAGAGCAGCTTCAGTAAAGGTGAAAGCAGAGAATATCCACAACTCTGAAATCCAGCTTTTCTGCTACAAGTTACGCTCATTCAGCCACAACAGGCCTCAAGAATTGGTATCAGGAAGGTTAAACTTTTGAAAACTTAGCACATTTCTTTCAAAAACATGAGGAGAAGGCAACAAGCTACTTAACCCTTTGAGACCAGAGCAAATTAGGCTTGATTTCATTCTGCACAATATATGTTTGTGGAGATATTTTTGAGCTTTGGACGTAGCCTTCAGTCTTTATGCTAAGCTAAGCTAAGCTAAGCTAATCACCTTCGGGCTTGAAAAGTTAGTGGATTTTTCCTCCCTTAATCTTTTTTTTTTTTCTATTTATTCACAGACAATGTTGTGGCAATAAAATATGTTCCCTTTCCTTGAAATATATCAAAATATATGTTAACATTGTCTATGTATCAATTTTTGTGATTTCTATGAAACAGATTTGTTTTAACGCAATGATCTAAAAAATTAGCCAGAAATTACAGGAAAAAATAAGTTACAGGAAAATATCCTGAAAATTAGCAAAAAAGAAAAGTAAAAAAACAACCGAAAATTAGAAATTTATCAATATTTAAATATATAATTATTAATAAATATGCAGTTCTCTTTACATTTTCCTAATTTTTTCAAAATGTATTTTTCACAATTTTTTTTTGTATTTTTCTATCTCTCTTTTAGGACATTTTTCATCTTACTTTTACTTATTTCTTTTGGGGTCATTTTTGCCAAGATGCACCTAGCTTCTTTTCCATATTTTTGAAAGAAATCAAACCAATTTGTTCAGCTTTTAAAGGTTTAAATGCTTGTGAAAGGCGTCTGAATGCTGCACCAGAAAACAGATGTCGATCCAGATTTCAAAGGGTTAATAAACATTCAGGAGCTATGTTACAGTGTGCGGATACTCTCAGCTTTCCCCTTGATCTACAAAACTATTACATCAATTCAGTTAAGAACTTGACTGCACAATAACAAATGGAACGGGTCAAACGTGTGTTCACGTCTTTCCTTTCCTGTCCTCTCCACACGTGTAGGAACCCTGTAAATATAGTCAACGATAAGGAAACAAACAACAGTTCAAGATTGGACACGGCACTCAGCAACCTAAAGGAACATGTGCACGGACACACTGAGTGAGAGGTAAGATCTCTTCCCTGTACACGTTAGCAGCTATTTACACGTCACAGAACCATGGGGACAAGCCATGTCAGTGAGACAGCATCTATAATATATATCTATATATACAAGATGGGCTCGCTCTGTTTCAGAGGTCTACGTAAAGAAGTTTCAAATTCCTTTGAAATCATTGTGTATCAGCAAGTTTGCACAAGAAACTTGGCGGAACTTGTAAATGCATATCGACTGTCAGGTTTCGAAACACAGCGCCATCAATTCATGCATAGAAGAACTAGACTGAGAACACAATGGCTACATAACATACTGAGAAAGAGCACAGGGTGGTCATGAAATATTAAAATCACATTTTTAAAAAAAGAAAAATGCTGAAGTAAAACCAAAGCCTGCAGGGAGAGTTATGGATATTCATAGAGATCTATCAATCAATAAACTGATAGAAATACTTAGTTGTAGCTGTTCGGCACTCTTTTCAATTAACGCAGGATATTATTTCTATATATGTGTCTGCTACCTGTCGAGAGAAACTCTTTTTTTTAAACAAAAATAGAAAAATAATAGTGATGACACTAAAAAAAGAAAATAAAAAGGAAATGTCTGTAGAATGGGAGGCATTGGTCCCAGATTCAGTCCTACTTCACACTAGAAACCAGCACTGTGACGTCCTTTGAAAAGTCCATAAACACCTCACTCCTCCTCCTCTTCATCCTCCACCTTACACTTGCTATCATGTCCTTTCAAAGGGTTGGACTGAGCGCAGCAGTGTGTGTAAACTCAACTTTTTGTACACTCAAACGCTGCATTCGGAGGTGTGAAGCATCTTAAAGTCCGAGTTCACTTGTGGAACCTTTGGAGGTAAAGGGTGGAGTCGTCAAACAGCGGGTTCTTCACCTCCATTTCCCCTGTCTGAGAACGGACAGAGACAGAGCGACACGGTTCGTCATCAGAGGTGAAACGTTCTTGCTGCTGTGGTTTTGATTATGTTCAAGCTTTGTTTGCACACAGGAATGAGATTTAATGGATCTGTTGTTCATGTTCAGCGGAAAGATTCATGCTGTAGAGCACAGATGCTCAACTTGCTTTGCTTGGGGGGCCAGAATTCCAGGGCCAGTCCCAGCTGCAACATTCATGTTTCTGGGATTCTGTGACATTTCTCTGATTTTAGGTAATTTCTCAGATTTTAAGGCGAATTATAGGATTTTATGACATTTCTGGGATTTTGGGACATTTCTCAGATTTTCGGTGATTTCTCTGATTTTATGACCTTCCTCGGATGTAGGTCATTTTTGGGACTTTAAGGCATTTTGTAGGATTACATGAATTTCTGGGATTTTAGGACATATCTCCAGATTTTAGGTAATTTAGGGCTTCTTAGATGTTAGGAAATGTGGGGGATTTCCTGCTGGAAGAAACAAGTCTGGCTGGGTCTTGTTGCCTAACTCTGTTGAGACTTGGGATGAATGTTGCTCTAGAATCTGGCCAAATAAACAGACCTGATTCCAGCTGCGGAATCTGCCGTCACTGAGCAAAAGACATTCTGGCCCGGCATCGGCCCAGACTGCTAGCTAGAAGAAATTAGTGGCCAATTTTAGTTGCCTTATGTGGCTGAGACCAAATAAAACTGGTCTGATTCTAGCAGCAGAAATTGCCATCACTGGGAACATTGCTGTTTATTATTTTTTATTTTTTTTTCATTTCTAAAATGAAAAAAAAAGGTCAAAAGACACTAAAATGCCCAGGAGAGCTGAGGGAAACTGCAGAGTTTGTGATTATATCTGTCACTATGAGCAACACATTTCACATTAGTCATTTGAGCCCTATATATAATACAAAAACATATAATTAATTTAACCCTTTGAAACCTGAGAAAATTTGCTTGATTTCTTTCTGGACATTGTCCCCTTGTTTAATGATAAAATTCTAATAATTCTCTCCCACTTGATTTTGTCACCTTTTAATAACTTCTTGCACTTTGCAGACATTTGCCAACTTGAGAGAAGATTTCAAAGGATTAAACGCTTGTGAAAGATGTGTGAACACATGAAAACGGATGCCGATTCAGGTTTAAAAGGGTTAATGCAGACTCACATTTAATGATTATTGTGACTTCAGATCAGTGAAGTTATTTGCCATCATTTGATTCCTGAGTTCTGAGTAAGGGCTTCTTAAAAAAAACAATGACTCAGCATTCAATAAAAGTTAAGTTAATGTTGCAGAGTTTACTCACAGGTGCCAGTCCAGGACACTCATACACTGTGAAATCTCCGTCCTCGTTCTCCTCATCCGTTGATGCTCCTGAGTCAGGAACTTTAGGCTCGTCCCTGTGTCTGCAGAGGTCACACACACACACACACACACACACACACACACACACACACACACACACGGGTCATAAAATATTCAGAGAGGACGATAACAAAGATTCGACAAGGCAAAGACGGCATTTGGGGATGAGAGACATGGGGCACGAGACAGACACACATGCCCAGGAGAGGTGGGGGCGTCTGTGCTCTGAGGGTGACTCACTTCTCCAGGGAGAGCATCTGCTGCTTCTGGTGCTGGTAGTGGTACATCTGGGCACTGTGGGCCAGCTTCTTGTCCCCAGGCTGCAACACAGAGGGGCAGAGGGGACATGAGACAGTCTGTGGTATTTGTCCACATCTTGTCACATTGGCATTCACTTCACAACTTGTGACCCTGCTGCACGTGTTCATGTTCTGAGACTGCTGAGAGGACGGCTCTGTTTGTCCTTTGGGGGTGCTGGACACATACCACCAGCCTGCTGTTAACACCCAGAAAGAGTCTAACATTAACCCCCCAAAAACACTCAATTAACACACACACACATATACATATTTATATACAGTACTGTGCGAACTTCTTAGGCCACTTTGAACTTTATTTTAGCAAGGTTATAATGACCATACATATTTATTTCTCAGTAGTCTCTTTACTAAAATACAACCAGTATACAGTATTAAAAAATGCAAATATTTCAGAATAAAATAACCTCATTAGACTTAAGTTGCAAATATTTACTGTGACCTCCATTTCCACTTAGTATGTCTTGAACTCTCTTAGAAAGGCAATATGAGATTTACAATACTAATTCTCTGGTGTATTTACACCAAGTAGCATTCAAGACATGTCCAAAGCTCATTATTGATTGTTTGAGCTACCTTTTGTTATGATTGTATGATTCCATGTTTCACACTGAATATTGACTTCAGTCACAAGAAACCATTTTGTTTTTTGCTGTTTAAAAACATTGTACATGTTCTCTGTATACTTTGTATCTTCATAAAAAATCTATGGTGGTCTAAGATTTTTTGCACAGCACTATATATATATATATATATATATATATATATATATATATATATATATATATATATATATATATATTACACACACACACACACAGACACAAAAAAAAAACAAGAAATTGGACTGGGGCAAAGTTTTTTTTCTTTGTAACACTATAAAGATTTTCTACTCACCAAATTGTTGAAGGCTTGAGCAGTCATCATTCTGTATGCAGGATAGTCCACCTTCTCAGTCAGACGCACACCTTTTTGCAACCTGTAAAAAAAAACAAACAGGTGAACTCATCAGCAAAGAAAGATGTATACAGTACTTCATTTCTGATACTTTTTGTTATTTTAGTCTTAATTTTGAAAAGCGCATTTTGCATGCAGAGTGGTATGAGTATTTGACACCGCACAAAAAATAATAATAAAAATCCATGCTGCTATTAATCATTGACATATCTCAGGCTGTGATCATTAAAAAATGTACTAAGCATGTAGTATATTGAAAATTATTCTTTTTCTGTGTTTTTTTGTCATCTACAAACATAGAATAGAATATATCTTTATTGTCCACTAGGGTGGAAATTTGTCTGTGGCCCACCAAACACAAAAGACAGCACAATAAACTGCAAACAATCAGTTAGTAAAAACGGAGCACATTGTGGCATCATGAAAATTTTAAAATTAAAAAAATGAATGAGTATTTGATATTTATGGTTAGGACTGATGTTGGTCAAAAAATTAACTTAATGTAAGTAGAAAATCATTTCAATGTATAATATTTTACACTCTGAGTCAGAGTCTAATGCAGCATTCTAGAAAGGGAGGCAGAAATATCATACCTAATCCAAAAGGCCCCTGCTATGATCAAAGCCAGCGAGCCCGCCGCGATGAAGACGCTGCTCATGACTGAGAAGACAAACACACACAGGGAGAGGAAGAGAGGACGCCGTGAGGATCTGTAGGCCACAGAGGAAGACATGATGGCTGACTGAGAGCTCTGGAGCTGTGTTTGAAGCAGAGTGCAGAGCTCAGAGAGGAGCTGCTGTATATATACCCGAGTGCCACCAGTTTGGCCCTGCAGCATCAACAGTGGAAGCAGCATTGATAACAGTAATTCGGCGAGGCAGAACTAACTGACAGAAACATACCAGTCCTGTTCTGTGCAGCCCCTGTGGTTAATCCGAGGTCAGTCTCGAGATTTCAGAGCATGCAGCGACAGAGGGTGTCATTTTACTAAACTGATCTTACGTTTTTAAAATCCGAAGACCTATTTAGCGACAACGGGCATTATTCATTTGGTTAATTTTTTTCCATTAGTTTTATTTCCATGATTAAAAAAAGGCAAGTCAAGTTGATTCCTGCTGCTGCCTCTGCTGATCAGTGGTAAATGAGATCCTGGAATTTCCCAAGTGGAAAAATGTATCGGATGTGACTGAATGGAAAAATTGTGAAAGGATATGCTTGAAACAGGAGCAAGTGATCTTCAATGGATGTCATTGTTTGCCCCCACCCCCACTCATAGATACAGTGAGGAAAAGTTTACTTGCAACAGTAATTGTTCTCTACTTCATTTCGCAGCTATGAGCCATCTCCAAAGTTGTTTCTGTGAATTTGGCAGTTCATCCAACCAGCCTCACAACCAACAATATCTGTGGCATCGTGTTGTGTGATCAAACTGCACATTTTAGAGTGTCCTCCTATTGTAACCATCGCAAGGCACACCTTATAGTGTGTATAGTAATCATGCTGTTTAGCCCTTTGAAACCTGGAGCGACATCACTTTTCTTGTGCTGCTTTCAGATGGCATTCAAAAGTATTTAAACCTTTAATCCTTGATCAAAGTTGAGGAATTTCTTTCAAGAATCATGGGAAAAAAGTCAATGAGCATCTTGGTAAAAATTGTTCCACAAGCTGCAGGAAATTAGTATGTTTAAAAAATGATTTTAAATAAAATCTAAGGCAAAAAAATTTAGGGAAAACTGCATTCATAATGATCAGAATTACATATTCAAATATAAGTTACAAAATTACTGGAATTTTTAAGCATTAAAAAAAACAACTTGTTTTTCTTTTTTTCTTTCTTTCTTTTATGATTTATATTTTTATTTATTTATATTTTTTTTTACCAATTTCATGTAATTTTCTAGTACTTTCCACAGTTTTATTTTTTTGCCAATTTTTGGGTCACTTTTTTTTCATTGCTAATTGCCTTCATCCCTGGGTTTTGGAAGAAATTATGCCAATTAGCTAAGGTTTTGAAGGTTTGGATGGATTTGAATGGATTATCTTGGAAAAGGAGAAGTGATGTCTAACATGGATTTTAATCAATTTGCGACCAACATTTGAGAAACATATCTATCTATTGAGTGCATAATAAGTGTTCAATGTTTAACTTAGCCTGTGAAAAATAGAAGCAAAAACAAAATGGTTATGTTGAAATTTTTCTCCAGCGCTGTAACAAAATAAAGTCACACTGACCACAGCACTCAATTCAAAACTGCAGTTACTTCTTTAAACCCAATGAAGCAAAACTCCAGGAGGAAGTGAGGTCATGACTAAAGGTCAGAGAAGACTTACTGATGAAGACGCGGTCATTAGAGGGGTAGGGGCGGATGATGGGGTCGCTGAGCAGAGCAGGAGTGTGGTTTGTGGCGGTGGTGGTGGGTAGTGCCGTGCTGGTGAATGGGACGCTGTGGCTCCTTGGCTGCTCTGTGGTCGAGGCTCTGTGGGCAGCACCGTGCTCACCCAGCTGCTTGGGTTTGGGTTTGGGGATGTCTCGGGAGGGCGGAGCTGAGGTAACAAACAGTGGTTTGAGTCATTACATCGGTAGGGATGCAGTTTTAAATGTGAATATGGCTGTATGCAGTACCTGACATCCTGGACTCGGTTCTCTGTTCACTGATGATGGCGGACAGGAAGTCAATTTCCTCATCCAGCTCAGGATGAGTGATAACCTTACCTGGAGGAACACGAAATCAGAAATCCTCACATCCTTTAACAAATCACATTTATACAAGTGTTCAACAAAAACACTCCTTCATTACCAATCAGAAGAGGTCAAAGTGCACAAATAGTTACAAGAAGATCCAGCAAGCAAACATTCAAAATAAGTTAATGCTAGGAAATGAATTCACTCATAAAAGACCTGCATCAACTCTAGTTAGAAACCAGTGACTAAGTGACCAGTAGTTAACCCTTTGAAACCTGGACTGACATCTGTTTCCATGTGCTATGCTCAGATGCCTTTCGCAAGTATTTAAACCTTTGAAATGTGAGCAAATTGGTTTGATTTCTTTCAAAAACATGGGATAAAAGACAATTAGCAACTCATGACATGTCCTTCAAATTGCAAATTGCAAAAAAAATAAGAGAAATGACCTGGGAATTAGCAAAAACAAAAGATCAAACAAACAAACAAACAAACAGACAGACAGATACTAATTAAATTAAATACTTAAATACTAATTAAATACCCACTTTCCATGGGTCCAAAATCAAAGAAAAAAGTCCTCTGTTTCCCATAATGCATCTCAGTTGCATCTTTTATTTGAATGTCCATGGCTTATCAACACTCGAGTTTTTTCAAATGGCTCCACACCAAGTCTGCAACACAGACTTTCTGTTGAATATCTAAGCAGAAATAACAGATAATCCTCAGGGATATTTTCTTGGACTTTGCAGGCTGTCTGATCCTTCCTCTTTCTTTATTTTTGTTTTGATATGAATATTTGGACAAATGTGTTTTATTTGGGTTTTTTATAGAAGAAAAACCAAACATATTGACAAGTAAACTGGAATTCAGGTGTTAAATTTGGCAAAGTACACGTCTCATTTTACTTGAAATCATGTTTGTATCTATATCTATCGATATTTTTATTGACTCTATGAATAAACTAAACTGAGCTGAACAAGTCCTTTAAGCAGACAGATGTAACAGCTAAATATTTAAGCAGTGCGACTGTGCATGGCCTGCTTGAAGCTGTCTCACGTAATTTTTTAATTGCTTCATCTTAACAGGTCAAACCTTGAGACTAGACAGTCTTTAAGCACTCCAATCTCACATTAGTCAAGTCTCATGTCCCCATGTCCAATCAGCTCTGCAGCCAACCAAAGCAAGCTTGAAAACGCTCTTCATTCCTAAAAAGTCATCATGGTCACACAGATTAAGTGATATCAGCTCTGTGACCCTGCTGTTGCTGCTGCTGACTGCTGGAAATTAGAGTCATTTGTCCTGTCGCTGAGGAAATACTGCTGAGGGTCAAGCTTTTTTTTTCTTTTTTTAAAAAAAAGTAACACCGCCCTCATGTGGCAATCAGACTGAACTGCAGCCCTGATTGTTTGAGTGAACCAGCATTCATGTCCCTCCACCTATGGTGATCCTCTGCTGCACTGCAGAGTGAGTGGGAGGAAGCCACACAGGCATGGGAACTGACAGTTATGTGTATGTGTGTGTGTGTGTGTGGACTGAGTAAAAGAATGGATATAGAGCCCCAGACAACACTTATTGGTTTATGGACTTGCGTTTGGCATTTTGGCTGCAGCTATTTGTTTTTTTGGAGGAACCCGGAGTGACAATATTTGAACAAGACGTGAGAGCTATGGAGAAGCGAGGGGTGGGGGTGGATCTGACTCATTGATCAAAAGGCAAACACACCTATTTTACTCTAAATGAGACTACATTCGCAAAGTGAACAACATGCTGTGCTGAAGACTTGAAACTAGCATTTGATACCATAAACACATTAGGGAATGTCATGACACCATCATAACCATAATCTTGGGCCCCAGGCAGTCCCCCAAAGTACATACACATGGACATTTCCATACCTCCTGCTCTACTTATAATATTTGATTGATGAGATACCAAATTTCAGGGTCTCTTTTCATTGGCCTACATACAGAGCTCAACAATGTGAATAAAAAAAACAAAAAAACCCCCAAAAACAACAACATTACACCGCAGTGTGCTTTGTCAACTGCCTCCCACTTTGGTATGCACTTTGGCTATTGTAATGATCCCTTCCAGTTCTTGTAAATATCTCTATAAAAATTTGATCACAAAAAAAACTGTAAACTTTAAAAATGCAGCAAACCAAATAAGAATAATTTTAACTTTTTATCATTACTGTCACTTAAATGAACTTATTAGAGAGAAAATTGTTAGATGTGAAATATAGAAGAGAGAAGAATAAAAAATAATATGATTTAGAAAGGGTGCGCATGTTACATGTTACACTGGAGGCTGACACTCTCTTTATTCTGCATTGCCAGCATGTTGTCTATAATCACACACTGGAGGGGCACAGTGATGCTGCTGTCATATACTGTGTAACATGCAAAAGAGGCATTAAAGACGGACTTTGAAGCTGCTTTATGGCGCAATCTCTGTGTAAGTGATAATTGTGCAGCACAGGTGGATGAAGCCTGTGTGAATGTAAACACTGAAAAAAAGAATTGGACTTGTATAGTGCCTTTCAAGTCTTCCAACTGCTCAAGGCACTTTTACCGTACATGTCACATTCACCCACTCACACACACATTCATACACTGGTGGCGGAGGCTGCCATAAAGGATGTCACCTGCTCATCTGTTAAACATTCACATACACTCACAAACCAGCAGCACAGCCATCAGGAGCTATTTGACTCAGTATCAGGAGCTGGGGCCCGAACCACCGATCCTCCAATAAGTATCTGTGTGTGTGTGTGTGTGTGTGTGTGTGTGTGTGTGTGTGTGTGTGTGTGTGTGTGTGTGTGTGTGTGTGTATGTGTGTGTGCGTGTGCATGTAGAACATTTAACTCTCTACTTGAGGATGAGTATGTGTGTGTTTGTGAGTAGATGACTGGATGGGACTGTGCAGGGTTTTTTTATACATCATACTACTACTGGGTGTGGGTGGGAGAATAGATGTGGTGCACACTGTGTGTGTGTGTGTGTGTGTGTGTGTGTGTGTGTGTGTGTGTGTGTGTGTGTGTGTGTGTGACTGTGTGCGGGTGGATGACTCGGTGCTCCACTGTCATGCCCGGCTGCTCAAAGTGTGGGTGGTTGGCAACGAGGACAAAGAGAGAGAGAAAAAACACAGAAAAGAAACAGCCTCCCTGTTACTCTGGGTACTCCAGATAACAAACTTTCTATTTATTCAGTAGATGAAGTGGTACTGAGGACTAGATAAATAAAACCAACATAACAAAACAATGTCAGTGAGTAGCCAATCCTGTCTCTGAGCTCAGCAGGCAGTTCCTTTCACCTTTATGGCTGTTTTTTTGCTCTGATATACACTGTCAGCTGTGAGGCCTTTGTAAATCATGTCCAGTAAGTTGAATTTACCTGGGATGGACTCCAAAAAAGCTGTAGGCATATGATAGAGAGAGGTGGAAGGTACATGAGCTAAATTTCAAGTGTCATAGCAGAGCGTCTGAATACTTATGTCCAGGGATGATAACAATTCATCGACAAACAATAAATCGGTCATTACAAATTAATGAATCATGTGAAATTTAAAGCTGTCAGAGTACATGCAACATGTTGCGGTGAGCTTTGGTTGAGGAAAATACGCATTTGGAATTGTCTGAAATAATTTTTCTTTTTATTATTTTTATTTTTTTCAAATAACGATCAATCAGTTGTTAATTTACCAATAATCAATTAAGACAAGTGCTTACGATTTGCTATCCTACTTATGTCCATAATATCCATATGATATTTTTTAAATAAATGTGCAAACAACACAGCTGATGACTGAGTCTAAAACTACATTCACTGTGTACTTTTCACTGCCCTTTTGTCAGCTTGTAGAGGGATTTCTAAGGCCTGTTAAGAATCGGCATATCATACGATATATAGATATCAAGTTAGCTTAGGCGTTAGCTTTCTGTACACTTGCAATGAGCCAAAAAGCTTGGTATTTGTAGTTTTACCCTCCAAAAAACTTCATCTTACACTGTAAATCCACCATCAAACTGTCTGGCTCCCAAGCCGTCCATCCTCAGGAGCCGACTGCCGCATATCAGCAAGATTTTTTTTTAATGTTAAATATGTTAAATATTTACATTCCAAAGTCTGAATATTCTTAAGAATTTAAAGGACATTTCTTGTGGTTTTTGACTACAGGACAAAGGTTGCATAAAATTATCTCAAAACAACAATAACATTGTTTATTGCAAATATATTCTGGGACATCAAAAGTAGTTACTGTGACAGACCGAGTTATTTTACTTGGAAAATATCCAGAAAGAAACAGAGAGAAGAGAAGAAACTGAAGGGAGAATAGCATGAGAGACGTGGCAGGAGGATCAAAGAGAGGATGACTGAGTCTAATGAGACAAAGCAAACGATCACTGTGACGTTCTTGACTGCAGCGTGTTGTTGAGCTGGCAGCAGGGCAGTCAGGGCGTGAGTCAGTGGGTCGGTGAGACTGACAGGTGAGTCCTGCTTGGCAGAGACTCCAGCAGCCTTGAGTGCTGAAGGAATCACAAAACACCACTGAAATGTCTAAACATGATAAAAACACTCACGAAAGCTAACCAAAAGACTCCCTTTTTTCCTACTTTCACATCTTCATAAGGGTGCCCTCGCCCTTTCTACACTAACAGCCAGATGGCTGATTCTCCTCAACTGGAAATCAAACCTTCCGCCTACTCACATCAGCTGGGTACATGACTTGAGCTTTTTGTTCCTCTTGAAAAAAATAAGATATTTGAGGGATGACAAGCAAGAGATATTTCAGCCGATCTGGGAACCATTTATTCACAAGATTAATTCTTGAACTTCATTTATTTATTGTTAAATACTTATTTTTCTTCCTAGAAATAATAATTATTTTTTTCTAGAAATAATTATTCTTTTTCTAGAAATAATTATTCTTTTTCTAGAAATAATAATTCTCTTTTTTTCTAGAAATGGATATTCTTGTAAGTATTATTATCTTAGATTATATATGTATTTCTTTTTATTTAAACATTTGTATATATGTCTATACTTTTATGGTCTTTGTTGCTATTTTTACACATTTCCATATTATTGTTACAGTTGGTATCAGTTATTTTTCCTGCTGCATTATGTTGTTGGTGTTGTTCTGTTATTATTATTATTATTATTATTATTATTATTATCGTTTATGATATCATGATTTATTTGTTGTTTGTCTAACAAATTTTACATGTACAATTGTAAAATCTGCTGTGTATCTTAAATCAAAACATGAATAGATAAATAAATAAATCACAAACCCACAAGTACTTCACATTTAAAGCAATGAAATGTAGATACGAAAACACATAAAGCTGACACATTACACACATGTAGTTTACCAATGTTGATAGTGGACAAAATACCTCTTTGCCTAGTAAGTAGATTTTTTCTGTCAAAATACTTTTTTTTTTTTTTGCTGTACCAAACTCTCAACAAATTGTGACTCCTGGGGTATGAACCAAACTGTGACTTCTGTGAACCGTTATCCCCCTATTTGCAGCAGCACAGGGAAACTGTTTTTATCAAAAAGCTCTGATAAGCCTGTACCAAAGATGAAATGGTTCGGAACCTGAAAAATTGGTTCCCTGCTGGAACCAAACAAATTGTCAGGTTTTCCAAGACCTGAAGTGTGAACCGTGATGGCACCAGTTAATGTTTCATATTCTACAGGTCTTCATTTTTAGATGGTTCGCGCTTGTTTTTTTGGATAAAAACAAAAATATCTGTAATAAAAGAACTAAAGCTCGCTGGTAATCATTGTGATCCACCATCTTGCTACTAACAATTACTTTCATTTTTTTAATTGCACAACGCCCTTCACTGATGACACAACCTTGATTACAATTCTTCAATAGAAATATTTAGCAGTATTACATGGGAGGGTGTACTTTGTCATTTGTGGCACGACAGCGCTGCGGTGTGGACTGAGGTGCTTGCACTGAGCTCATCTCATCCAGCCTTCACAAACCTCCACTGAATGTCTACATACGATAAAACCCTTTAAAGCTCATGAAAAGACTCCCTGTATAGTAAATGTATCAATGTACAGTGGTGCTAACAGACCTTGGTGCACGTGCCTCCGTCCTGACCACATCACTGTCGTGCCACAAGTGACTTCAAAGCACACACTTGTGTCATATTGGGATTACAGAACTATTACCAACAAAATCAAATATATAATCAAAATGTATTTATGTTGAGGGGCAATTATCTCTCAAAATAAAAGCATTTTTCTACTGTTGTCTTTCCATGGAAATACAGAGTGACTAATAACTGGGAAATAATCTGTCACGTCAGTAGAATCCTGTATGCCACGAAACCAAGTTTACTACTCCAGCAAGCAGGTGGAACCTGAGAAACAACCTCGTAAAGGACACATTTTCTAGTCCCTGTTGAGTCCGCTGCCCAACTTTTGCTTATACTTTCTAGACATGGTGGAGCATCCCAAACTAAATACATACCCAAGATATAAACACAAAAGTGCTTAGCTTAATTTAGCTTAGTTTAGCTGAGTGTTGTTGTGTATTATGGACTATAATGGACATTGCAGGGATGTGCCTACCTTTCATGGAGTGAGGAGCATGTCTCCTCTTGACCACACAGCGACCTCGGGAGTCCTCCACCAGAGGGCGCAGGCAGGGACCGCAGTGTGAGCTGCCGGGCTGGCAGAAGTCTCGACCCGCCTGGGCGCAGTCTAAACTCCGAGGGCACAGATTAGACCCTGTGGAGCAAACCACGACCAAGAATTACTCTTCACAGCATTCTGAAAGAAACTAATATAATTTCTATTTTCAATCCAACAGTGCAAAACCAAAATTTTACTTTTTTAACAAGAAAAATTAAACTTTTAAAAAATAAATGTAATGTAAATAAACATAACTGTACAGCATATCTGCCACCTATGTTACAAAAAGTTTAACATATGAAATGTACAAATGTGATATCCATGCTTTGAAAGAAGCATACGAAGCAAATATTTATTCTGGTGATTGGGTGAATAAAAAAGATTATTATTATTATTATTCTACCATTTTCTTCTCCTTGTTATATTACTTTAATACTTATACAATTAATTAAAGCTAAAATAGTCTCAAACGGCGAATGAAATGGGGTTAGTAGGGTTTATCCTCCATTATACACCTACAGTTCTATCACTGAGAATCATTGCTGCATCTGTTTTCCCGCAGGGAGTATCTGTTGCACTTGTTGTTTTGGTGTCACAGTGCATCCATTTACTTCTCAGTCTTTTCTCCGTTACCCAAGGACATGTAAGCCAGTGTACAGAGAGCAGAATAAAGCCCTACTGTAGTTGGGGAAAATAATTACACCCAGCTATCAATATTAACCCCTTTAGCTTCCTTGTCAGAATCACTCTCGTCTCCGCTTCAGGGAACCTAGACACCGGTTGCCATGACGACTGCCATGGCAACGAAGGAGTTGTGACATCATCGGGGGGTGAGTCACCGCACAGATGCACAAGTCAAGGATGGAAGGTTTGTTTCAGGAAAAAGGCAAGGACGACAGAAAAAAGGCAGGGACGACAAAGGCACGGCCAAAGTGTAAACGGCGACTATTACTGATTATTGCCTTTCAGACTGTCAGAGATAACTGTAATGCTAAATTCAAATTTCTATGGAATTATGGAGGGCTGTGACTTTTCTATACAACACATGCTACCAAAACAACTTGTCATTTGCAGAACACAAAGCTCCCTGACGTTTACAGCTAAAAAACGATATATTTTCAAACAAGCTCATATGTTCATGCACAATAGAATTATTTTACTACTCATTCATTTGCAACACTAATGTAGGTGTATGTTTATGTAATGGCCCTTTCTGCATTATTATTAATGTCACGACTGAAGCAGCTCTGAGCCTGTGCACCTCATTCATACACACAATGGCCTGCCCTTGGAGACTACAACAGCAGTGGCTAATCTATGCAAAGTTTTACAACATGACGATGGAGAGCAGACGCACTGAGACAGTATGCTGCCCTGTTTCTCCCAGCTACAGAACAGAGACCACAGAGATCAGGTGTGTCTCAGATGAAGTAGCTGCACTCAGTCTATTTCATTAACCAAAGACAAAACAAAAGCTGAAACATTTACAGAAGTGGCTGAAAATGTTGGCATCCTTGCATTTTTATTAATATAATGCACCAGTGAGCCTGAACAATGTTGAAATCAAATGATCTTTTATTATCAATACCAGGGGTCAACAGATGTTGGTTTTTCAGAATCGATACCGATACCGATTATTTGTAGTTAATGGGACCAATAACATATATAGATATATATGTATGTAATATCGCAAACTCTGACATAAAACTTTTGTTTAAATGCCTTTAGCTGATATTTAATCAAAACGGAAACTTCAACATCATATACAGCAAGTTCCCAGCAGCTCTTTATTTTATTTTTTTAAATAAATAAAATCAAGTGACAATTTAAATAAAAAATGCTGTAGCACAATGCACAGCTCCCTGGGGTTCTACAAAGTGAAAGTTCCTGAAACACCTGCAAACGTATTAACAGCCCACAAACTTAATAAACCAAAAACGTTGCAGCTTTTAATGTAATAATCCCACAAATGTAATGCATTCCCCACAAATGTAATAGCAGTTGCCTACTACAAACCTAATACAAAATTTCCACTACATTTGCAGGGATTTGTTATGTTTGTATGAAGGTGAAAATTTTCAGCTTTCAAAATTGTAATAATTTCCCAAAAGTGTAATATGTTATTGTTTGTTTATTTACCCATACGCCTACCAATGGGTTTGAGTCAGGTCATTAGAAAATATCACAGGTTTGGGCAGAGCATGTCAGCGCAGCACTCTTAAAACATAACATGCAATATAGGCTGTATGCTGCAGCTGCAATCATTCCTTGTCAGTTTAAAGAATTCCCACATGCTATCACATTTGTGGGAAATTGCGTATTCCGTTTGTAGTAGGCACCTGCTATTACGTTTGTGGTAAATTTATTATGTTTGTGTGATTATTACATTAAAAGCTGAAGACTTCTGTTACGTTTTTGGTTCATTACATTTGTGGTTTATTACGTTTGCGGGTGTTACAGTTCCTCCTATGCTGACACTTGCTGTGCACTTTTTTAATTAATTTAATCAGCAATCATTAAAATAAAATGCTGATACAGATAATTGGCAAAATGCCAAATATCATCCCAATTAATCGGCCAGGCCGATAATCTGTCGACCCCCAATCAATAATAGTTCTGACTCTGCTTGGTTCATCCCAGTGATCAGAAGACAATGCCGGCATAGTATGCAAACCACCTATATCTTACAATTGCACGTTTCATATGTATCATATTAATGTTTGTAAAGTGACGTTCCTGTCAGTCGAGGACATATCACCTTGACAAGACACCTGGCATGATGCAGAACACCGTTCAAGACAAAAAAACCCAACTTGAATATAATAAAGCGGGTGACAACGAAGCGGGTGTTTCATCATGACTTGGCAGTGTTTTTGGAAACATGGAGCCCCATCAGTGTTTTTCTAGCAGCTTTTTAGAAACCACTACTGGGTATTTTTAGCGACTCTTTTCCAGCAGCTTTCAGGCTCTAAATGTGTATGTTTTGTAGTGACTGGTCAGTGTTTTTCCCGTGGCTTTTTGTGGCCCATAGAACTGAAGCCAGCCTCTCTGGATGTGACTGCAAGAAGAAATATAACCCAAGGTTGAACAATAGGATTGCTGGTATAGCTGAGAAACAACTAAACAAATTTCAAAATGGATCCAAGTTGATCTTAAAGGTACAATAGTTTCAAGCTGCACCATTCATTGGTGTCTGAATGAACCCCACTGACCCTATTTCTAAAAGTGAGACACTTAAAAGCCAGACTGGACAATGGACAATCCTAAATGGAGAGTTTGCAGTGTTTTGTGATGCACATACAACCTGCATATAAGAAGACCCTGCATCGTAACTGTCAATGTGTCAACATGAATAAAATAGGCCAGTTCTGTATGAATCCGTTGCACCTGGCGCACAAAAGAAATAAAGACTGAAAACTCTCCAGTGAATTCATAACTCTTTAACGGCACCACTTTGAATGCTCCCACATTCAAATAAAACTAAATGCAGAGCAGCTTTATCAAGGCTCTTAAGAGAAAGGCTGTAAAGTGCATTAGAGCATGTGTTATATTAGACTATTTGTACTTCTGTCAGCAGCACTGTTATTCACTGAGTCTCTGAGCACCAATGACATTCCCATAGTGTCAAATATACCTTCTTCTAAAGTCAGTTTCCTAGCAACCTATTGTCCTGTCTTTGACCAAAGGAAACATGTTTGTACTCTCTTTTCTTTCTCTTCATATCTCGGCTGTACTGAATGATGATGTGTTCTTAAACGGTCTACATTAAATGTCATATGAAAGGTGCCACTCAGTGTGACAGCTCCACACATATATTGTGTTTCTCACTTCTTAACTGCACCTAAGTGTAAAAAAAAGTATCATTAATACTGCTTTAACTACTTGCCTTGATTTGAAGTCAACCTGAAATTTGTATTCTCCTCGCTGATTGAATTAGCTTTCTAAATTAAGCGCTGACTGTCTATTCATTTATGCCATTTCATCGCCTGCTGAGTCGTGACAGCTCCAGCACACTCAGTGCTGTGGCTCTTCATCCTAACAGAATGGAGAGGAGCTCACACGTGTTGGCTGTCTCTTTCAGTGGTCCAGCAGCGGTGATGGCACATGATCTGACTGTCAAAGCGGCTGTTTTTTTTTTTACACCAGCGCTTTTCTCACTGGCAACTCTGGTACTATTTTCAACAAAAGAATCATGAACCTTTAAAACAATTCTGTATTACTCTGTAAAAACAGCTTTCCCAAAAGGCAACAGGTCAAGGCTATAAATGGGCTTGGCTATCTATGAAATAAAAAATAAACACTGTGTATTGAGAGGAATGTTACAGTTAGTTTCACAATTTTTATATGCCAATGTAAATGCTTCAGCAATCATTTTATCCCATTCTGCTTTTTTCCATCTAAAAGCTGTTTGAAGTCAAGATGCAATATTATTATGATTTTAAACATGTTGCGATATGTTGAGGTATAATATATTGGGATATATATATTGCAAACCATTACCTGTTTTCAGCTGCAAATGATGTCCCCAAAGGAAAACATTGTCAACATCTATTGTATCTATAAAAAAAGGTATTCAGTCTGTTTATCTCACTTCAATAATTTTTATTTCAGCAAAATGTATCTACGGCACTGACAAAGCAATTGATTTTATTATTCTAGTAGGCTACCAACAGTTTGATCTGTGGGCCTAATTGTAATACGAATTATTAATATAATAGAAAAAAATCAGTTACCCGTGTATCAATACGATGTTGGCATGCAAAAATATTGTAATACTATGCTGCATTGATATTTTCTACCTACAAGACACAACAGTGGTGAAGCAACGGCACCACACTGTGCTCTTTTTATACACAACTGTCTCTCCGTCACTAGCAAAGCGTGTACCGGTAGGCAGGTCTTCCAGATCCAGATTTTCACTCGCTATAGCGTGACTGACTCACATGCCAATCAACTTGTTTTGCTTACCTCAGCACATGTTGATAACAGCGTATAGTTAAAAATTACTGAGCGTTATTTGCAGAGCATGTGAACTTTGGTTCCACATCGAAGCCAATCAACATATCGACGCCCATTTTTTTGCGACTGCTTGGGCTGGAAGCATAGCAAACACACTAATTGCGAATGCTCCAATGTTCCACATTTCAGTCCAGTCAAAAACACTGCAGTCAAGCCAGTCACAGCTGTCTCACCATGGTTAAGTTTGTTTTAATCTGGATATTCAACAGACTTTCACTATAGACAAGGGATGCAAGATATTATATCGGCATGTCATCGGCACCAGGCGATATTGGCTTTAAAATGAAATATCGGTATCAGCCAACATGCTGATTTCTGCTGATATGCCAAACATTTTTTAAAATTATTTTTTTTATTGACATGGTGAACATGTACGAAACATCGACCCTCAGTTGAAATATTTTTTGTTATTTTGCACAATGAATGAATATAACATACAATGAAAAGCGTTGTATTTTATGTCTCAATCTGCTGGTGGGCCATGATGATAAGAACATGCAATATGATGTTAATGCCACTACAAAGGAGACTCACTAAACTTAGGTGGGGCAGTTATCTGTCATATGAGTAGTTATATATCTGCATATTGGATATCAGCAAAAACTCCAATATAGTTAGTTACACTTTCACCCGATGTCAGCAGTAAGAAGGAGGTAAGCTCACCTCCCGTTTATTGCTGGGGGCTGACACAGGCAGTCAATCGTACTATTAAAAAAAAACAAAAGTCTGCAAATGCCTGCGGCATTTAATGTGTGATGTAGGGCTGCAACTTACAATTATTTTGATAATTGATTAATCAGAAAATTTTTTCGATTTATCAAGGAATCGGATTAAAAAAAAAAACTTTGTTCAAAAACAGATTATCATTGACAAGAGTGCTGAAAGTTTATAAACAGGTGGTTGCTTTAACATCCCTGAGCTGTCAAAATAATATTAAATTATAAATGATAAACTGCAAAATCAAATATGAAACAATTCAAAAACTAAATGTTGACAGCTTTTACAACATACGTTTCCTCACTTTAAAACTGTACATACGGTGTTTTTTGTTGACTTACCCTGTTGTTAAGTTCTCCTCCTCCTCACTTTCGCTTTAGATGCTGCATCATAACTGTCATGCTTCTGTACCACGCCATGTCACTTTTGCATATTTTGCAGCTCACACACTTCCTTGTTTTGCATAACGTGAGGTGCTCCAAACCTTTTGAATTTTTTGTACGAAACATCCTCTCTGCCTCCGGCATACCTCTTCCAAACACTGACTTCTGCATGTGATGTAACGAGTCCTGCTACACAGGGAGTGACGTAATGATCGTGTGACACAACGGATCGATAATTTTATTTGTTGCACATTTAATAATCGATTATTATGGATTTTATCAATTCGTTGTTGCAGCCCAAGTGTAATGTATGTCCATATATTCAGCATGGCCCTATGTGCACCAGACCTTGACCTCGATACTGTGAATGTTCAGTATGAATACACAAATCCTTACAGCTCTGGTAGTTTGGGAGTTACTGTTCAATACTGTTACTGCGTTTCCATTACAGAAGGGTTCTTCTTACATCTGTGACAGGTGATATCCAAAGTGATCCCACTGCACTGCAGCAGAGCAAGAGGCACACTCTGGCTGGCTCTTTTCTTCATACTGAGTGAGATAGTCAGTCATTTAACCTGTGTATAAGTCTGATTCCTATTATTATGGTAGTTGTTATTGCTATTATTGTTGCTGTTCATCTCTATATCTTCCTCACCCTCTCAGCCCAACCAGTTGACACAGATGGTCGCCCTCCCACAGCCTGGCTCTGCTCGAGGTGTCAACCCATCAACACCTCATTTTCACACAGCTCACATGCAAGTCAACCTAAATGACCATAAAGGGGAGTTCTTCCTTGCCACTGTCACCTTGCCTGCTTATGGGGGAATGATGGGTCTTTATACATAAAAGTCTGTGCTTTTGTGCTGCTCAATATACGAGGTAGATTTATTAGTCATTTTCAAACACAGTTTAAAAACTGAAATTAAAATCTAACCTTGATCCTTCTTCATCTTTGGAGTTGAAGGATGAGTAGATTAAAATCACCTGCTACTATTAAGATTCCATCAGGCAGGAATATAAAATGAAAAGAGCATGAGTAAGAGTGAAAAACAGTATATATAGCAATAACTAAAGCAAAAAATGGGCTTGACTTGAACAACAACATCTTGACATGTAATGCTGCCACAGTCGTCTTCAACGAGGAACTCAATAGAGTCATGGTCCCTGGACTGTCCCTGCCAGATGGACTACTTGACACTCACAGTCATGTTGTGAGAGCAGCTGGTGGCTTAACGTCGGTCACAGGCTTATGACTGACCTTACGGGGTGAGAGAGGATCACGGGGAATAGGTGAGACGTGTGCAAAGGAAGAGAGAGAGTTCCACAGCTCAGTCGAGGTGTGCTAATAATGCTGACCCACTTCACAGGAGCACACTGGGCAATGTGTGAAGCTCAGAGCAGCTGATGTTTAGAACTCCAGGTTGTACTGTATATAAAGTAAAGGTCGACCCATAGAAGACTTTTAAATAGTTTGGAGCGGGATTAGCCAATATCAACCCCCTGCTCAAACTGAAGAACTGTGAACTAAACGTCTAAGTCAAAACAATAGATACGTAAGTTAATAAATAAATATATGAATCTCAAGGTTTTCCACAGAATAAGAATCTATGAATGAAAGTAACTGTGTAAGAAGTTTATGCGGTTCTTGAACAAAGTGGAGACCAAACTCCTCATGAGTTCTTTTTTTTCTCAGTAGCAGTTTGAGTCTTGCAGTGGATAACTGATTTGTCAGTCTGGTCAGAACTGATCAGATTAATGGATGAAAGGAGCAGCTGCTGCAGAGTAAGTTAAAAAGCAAACTTATAGGCATAAGTCAATTAATGATTAAGTTTCTCTTTCACTGCACCTGTTGTGCTGCTGCTCCGTCTGTGCCCAGAGTATGTCTTGCACTCCAAGAGTGTGGTGCTGTGAATAACAGGGCATATATTCCAATAGCACTCTGATGAAGGGTCCAGTTACAAAAATATAAAATCAGTACATGGTGGCAAATGTTCTAATCATAGTGGGCAGCCACAAATAAATGAATGTGTGAACTGAACATTGAATTCAAAGAAATTAATCTGGAATTTAACATCAGGCTCACTATAAAAAGATGTACATTTTTATTTTTTGAGACATTTTTCCTTCAAAGTCAGTAATTCCAGTTGAGAAGACTTTTTACAGACTTTCATATAGGATCCATACCTTGCTGAGCACTCACTTACCTGGGATAGTGAATGGTGGCAGACAGAAATGTTTTCTGGCCAAAGAAAAAAGTTTTTGAACTCTCCCCACATTTTTCTTCCACCTCTGCAAATGTCAGGTACTTCTCTTAACCACTGGCTCTTTCAGATAACCCTCAAGCTCAGTTTTGAAGCTGGACCTGGCTTTAACCGTCAGTACATTTACATGGTGATAGAAGTTATTCCAACTAAAACTGATCTTTTAAAATACATGTAAACATGTTAGTCCTACTGAAATCATACTGAATCAAATTTCTTGAACTCAAGAACAAACCTAACAAACCTAGATTATGCGGGTGGGGGTCGATTTACTTTTTCATGTATATGCCTCAACCGGACCTGAACTGGCCTCGGTGTTCTGTGCATGCTCCTTGTCACCATCTGAACTTTGACCTAGAAGTCAAACTGCATAAATTTGTAGAAGAAAGACGGGAAAAACAAACTAAGAAGGAGAAGAAGGAAGAAACCAAAACAAGACACATTACAAAAGTAAAGGGTGGAGTATGTATGTACAGCGCCGAAAAGTCAGTCATATTTTCACCGTTTGACATGCAACCCCTTTGCTGCTTGCTAACTTGCTCGGTATGTGGCTTGAATAAGCTATAACCATAGCTCCCCTTAACTGTGCATGTAAACGTACAGTGTGTGGCGAGCTGCTCTAAGAAAGTTTGCATACAGACTGTCCCCAAGAGTTGGAGGGAATTGGCCTAGACTGTCTTTTTGCTAGATCCTCGACCTCACCAGTCTCTTCCACTGTTTTTGCCATGTCATGTACAGCTTCCTCTTTCAGCCATTCTGTAATGTCTCTGCTAAGATGAAGGCCTTGTCCTTTGAAATGGGTATCAAGGACAAGTACCAACACCAAACACTTTCTGTCTTCAGCATTAGAGAATCACCTTGTCAAGCTATCATGCATGGTCATCCATAAGGTTTTGATGCCAGCTGAAGATGGACCCTGCTGTGGCAGTATTGGTTTCTTGGGATTACACAAGACAAAATACTTTGATATGCTTGTTTCTAGTGTCACTTTGTAAAGTGGCTCCAGTGTCTCAATCAGGATTGACATGATATCCCACTTTGCAGCAGACTGACAGATAAATATGGCCATGCTTACTGGCATAGACATTATACATCCTATGCTAGCATGTGCAGTGCTGAGTTCCAGGGAATGTGAACAGCTTGGATGATGCCATGTGTTGGGAGTCCAAGCTCCTCTTGAATTGCTCTCAGCCTGTTGTTTGTCCAGCACAGAGGGGCCAAAGTGACCCACACAGCTCTGCAATGAGGAAATAATATCCAGCACAGCTTTCTGACTGGAGAGACCATCATTGATTACAAACTGTAGAGTACAAGCAGTACAGATGAAGTCTGGAAGCTCATTTAGACTTGTCTTTCACCAAGTTGTCTACAACATTCCTCAGATAAAGAACCTCAAAGCCAGACAGTGTTGATATATCAGGTGTCCAGCATTCCCCAAAATGTCTCTTAAATGCATTGTGGTGTATGTGATCCAGTCATAAGTTTAACTTTTCGCACAAGCTGCTGTCTGTTCCAGTCCTTTTGGATGAAATGCCATGTGGCTCATCAGTGATTCAGTAGTGCCTGATCAGCAGTCAGGTTGCATATGGTGCCTCCTCTGGTACGATCAGCGTCTTCACCTTTGTCACAACCTAAGCAAATGTTTCATCAACCAAGTCCATGCGGTAGAAATTCACACCCTTAATATTTAAATGGAGATCAACAAGTCTTATAAGCCCCTGGAAACAAACATCTGAGACCACTGTGATTAGCTGTAACTATCATCATATCACCACTGAAAACAGGACCACCTAAAAAAATCTGTTATAGTTTAAGTGGAAGCAATATTTAGGATATTCCTTCAGCACTTTATATTGACATCAGCCACTTTTGAAAGGGAACTGAACTAAAAGTTAAACTTATTTATGCAGTGCTCTAAGGCAGACTCTAAAAAACAAATGCTAATTTTACCTTACAGAACACGGGAGCTGCGAGTCTGCTGCTGCCTCCATTAGTTAGTTTGTTTTCACCTTCCTCTGCAGCAACTACTCCTCTAACCTAATTCATTGACCAGATCATCCATTTATCCTGTTAGGGGTTGCAGGGGGACTGGAGCCTATCCCAGATTTCATTGGGTGAAAGGTGTGCCACACCTGTAACAGGTCTCCAGACTATCACAGGGCTTACACATAGAGATGGACAACCATTCATGCTCACAGTCACACCTATGGCCGATTTTGAGTCACCAATCAACCTAATCTGCATACCTTTGGACTGTGGGAGGAAAACCACGCTGACACGAGAAGAATAAACAAAGTCCACACACAGAAAGCCCCCACCCCTCCTAAGTTCGAACCCCTTGCCCCAGGCTCAAACAAGGGACCCTCTTGCTGTGATGTAGCAATACTAACCACTGCAGCACCGTGCACCACTGTGCTGCAGATCAGCTTTTATTTATCCAACCAAAAAGTGACTGATGACCAATACTTCACCCTGAAACTCAAACTCAACACAGTGCTGTGGAGGGGAACAAAAAAAAAAACACAAAAAAACACACACCTGCTCTTTGTTCACAGACCCAGAAAACCCTCAAAATTACAAGAGGGGATGAAAATTATTCAAAATGGGATACACAAAGAGACAAAAAAAGGTTTGCCTCTCATATCATTGATTCAGTTGCCAACTCCTACACAGTGGTCTGCACAAGATTTAATTACATTAATAGAATAATAAACTGCTGCTCTTGTCTGAAATAATTTTATTACAGACCGATGCTAAGCAGGACTAAACTGATTAGTGATTATTATTCACATCAGTAAATCAGTACTGGCACATGGGTACTTTAGTTTGATTTACTGAATTTAATGATTTGTAGAACCTCTACTGATCCGATACAACTAATGCAACTAACGCAGAAATGTACAGACTGAGAGAGACATAAACCATCCGTCCTCCACTGCAATGTGGTTCAAAATGTACAATCAGCAAAGAGCACTAAATATCAAGCTGACATGGTGAAATGATTTGCAATTCTCCTCTATGCAGGGCCATGTATGTGTGCACATACAAGGAATCTGACTCATTTTTCTTTCACTACTTTCGATGTACTTACACATAAAGAGACAACTGCTCAGAACAAGGACAACAAAGCTGAGCAGATAAAGATAAAGTAGGCACTATGTATCAAAATAGGGGGAGGTAAAAATATATAGAACAAACACCAAAGCAAAATGTCCATATGCAAGATATGTGTTTCTGTAAATAGTAAACAGTATAAATATTGCAAAGGTATAAATAATGAATACATGGAGTGGGTGGTTAAGTACTGTATATGTATGTATACATGTTTACACAGTATATACAGTATGTAGCATTATACTGACATGATGATATGTACATGCCAAAAAAGATATGCATTTTAAACTGCATATATATCATCTCCAATGGAAGTCAGTGGATGCTTCAGTGTCACAGGCTTATTGCACAAGGATTGTAACATTGTACATTTTTTAAACATCACAATCCCACAAAATGACATATTTCACTATCAGGACTTGATGCTTTCAGTTTGATAACATCAAAAGTGTAAAAGAGTTTTGCAATTAAATTATTTCATTGCTGTTTAAGTTTGCAAAGGGCTAAACCAGAAGTTGCCTGCTCTGCCGCTGGAAGTTTCTGGTGCGTCTGCTGCTATGGGCCCAATGATGCAATAGCAGTGTCGATCACTGAATTTATTTTACACACAAAAGCTAAACGATTCTGGCTTCATGCGGCACTGAGCAACATTCATACAAATGAACAAGGCCCTGCCTCCAACACTCTATCCACTTTTCTCTATACATCCATGGTTTACCCCCTACATACATACTGAATGGAGGGCAGGTTACCAAGAATTTCTTCTGCAGTCTGACTATACATCATAGTCTGCTCCGGTGATGTATGGTGGCTGATCTGAACTAGACATTGATGAATGTGCAGACAACAGACTGGATTATTGAGGAGCATAACCGGATCAGCAGCTCCCGAGGCAGGGTGAACAAGCTGACCTGGCAACACATATCTTTTGCTCGGCCTTGGAGTATTTATTGGACCTTCTGGGAGATGGCGGATCCCAGAAACAGTGTTGTTGTGTATGTGATCGGGGTAGTCAGTGTTTGGGGGCTCCTCCTTAAGTCCACTGTCATCTCTATAGCAAAAAAAAAGAAGAGTTCAGCTACAGGCTGTTATGACCACACCAGAGGGGCAGCTGTTCAACCTGCCGTATACATGTATGCAGACCAAACGACAACCTCTGAGGCTGAAAAATGTAGCCAATGTAGAGGTGCCAAAAACTGAAGCTCTATGAATGGCCACTTGAGGTTAGCTAAAAAAGCAGAAATCAATAGACCCCCATGTTAAAATGCTAAACTTCACAGCAGAAATAAATATGTTTACAGCAGGCAACACAACATCATAGATATTATAGTTTGGACCAAAGTGATGGACTCATTAACAAAGTGACACTCTGAGAGCTACACTGCTAACATGGCTTATAAAGAGATCTTTCCCGGATGTAAATAGGGATGGGGATCATTGGCTTTTATTTATATTGACTTCTTTATCGATGCCTCTATCGATATTTTTCTATTTTTTTGGTGGAAAGACAAGGCGATAATATGTTTTTAACAGAACTGCTTTTGTCTTTATTGCTTAACCAGTTACTGCTTCTTTTACATTGCTGGGAAAACAAGTCCCCCCCCCAAAACAACTGTATTATTCAAGTTTCGCGCCAAAAACTAGATTTTCTTTATTTTGATGTTACACTTGAACACAGCATGATGACATTTTATTTGCCCTTGCCTTATTGTCATTTTACTGAGCCGACCTTGAACACATCACAATGAAATTTTTGGAACCTTGTTAATTTAGCTAACTAGCTCTTATCCTGCCAATTCCAACATTGGATTACTAGTCAGGGTACTGCATTTAGGTTTAATTTGTAGAATTGATGTATGCGAACCAGCAATTGGATTTAAATGACGTGACTTGACTCGAGATGTAATGTTGCATTACAGGACCCATGAGACTCAACAACAGTATTGATAAGCTTCGAAAAAAGTTTTGGTAAGTTTTGAAAAAAAGGGAGCTGGGTCCTCAGTAGAACTGGATTCCGATCCTCATCCCTAAATGTAAATCATAGAATTACTAAGTTTTACTGCTGCTGCTGATTCTGCTGTCCTACTAGTTTATACTAATTAATAACCAAGGTGTTGAACAAACTGTCAGAGCTTCTGCTGATGACTATGTTTACATATCATAGATTTATCTAAATTATAAAAGCATAGAAAAGACACCCCAATTTTAAACCTATAAACTGGTAGGCAAAATTGAAAATGTTAAACTTTTCACTTAAAACAAGAAAAAATATATTTTTTTGTATTTTATCAGTGTTGTTCTCTGAAAATAAGAGGCCCTGTGTTCAGCAGAGCCTGGACCCATGCAGAGTAGCAGTGCAGAGCATTCGGGAGGCTGAGTCTCCAGCTACAGCAGCACTGGCCTCCTTCACACAACACAGGCTCTAATCAGGTTATGTGTGGTTTAATAGCCTGAGTGGAAGCCTGGTTTCAGCTCATCAGGGACTGCAGCACAGCCAGAGGCCCAAACCTCCACCTCTAAAACCCTTAACTGAATTAACTAAATTAAAAAGAAAAAAAAAAGAAACTTGCTCGAGACTCATCTCAGGGACTGTCCTGTCAGCCAGTGTAACCATTACATAATGAGTACATTTACTCTAGGGCTGTGCCTGACTGAATTATGCCAGTCAAATTGGATTTGGCTGTTAAATACAAAAATTCGACGATTTGTATTGTTTACTGTACAGAGATCTAAAGTCTGAACGGGCTCAGCTGAATATTCAGCCTGACAGCGGCTTTCACATCAGATAGTAAACAAGTTAACGGGGCTAACAATGGATCACTAATGTGCAACACAATTTTTGCCAACACCAGATATCAATAAATTCCAGACTTTTATTAACTTGTGAGCTGTAAATCTGCACTTCCTCACCTTAACGTGCTGTGTCTCTCTCTCTCTACGTGTTGGTCCAGCTTGTCAGAAGGTGCAAAGAGTAGCATGAAAGTCAAGAACAATTACTCCGCAGCAAAATCTGGGATCAAAACATTCCCAGAGGTACACTGCACTAAAAAAGACTGCTTGACTTGAAGCAGTTTCAGTCAACTGAGGGTCTCTGACTGATGATTCGACTTTCAAGGGGCAGCACTAAAATATTCCAAAATTCTTTGTGTGCACACAGTTGATTGCAGGTACGTCATCTGAGGTCATGAACCAGGTCTTTCTTGGAACTATTTCTTTGTAAACATATACATCTAAAATGACCACTTTTCCGTCATAAAGGGTTGCCATAGAGCTCAGTGACTGAACCATTTAAAACACATAACAGTCACACAGTTGCACTGGCTGACATGTTACTTCAACGGCATGAACAAACACACTGTAGTTTATTTACACATATACTGTTTTGCTGCCACAAATACTCACTATGCACCAAACGTGGATCAATCCGCCGCTCAAAAAAGTCCCAAACAAATGCACTATTTTCTCCTGTTTGAGTAACGTCTGCTAAAAAACGCAGTGGCAAGTTGGTTTAGGAAATTACTAGGCCTTTCTTAGTAATGGGACTATGTATTTGAGAGGTGTTTAACCCTTTGAAACCTGGACAAATCGGCTTGATTTCTCTCAGAAACATGGTAAGAAGGCAATGTGCAATGAAAGAAGAAATCACCCAAAACAGTAGGAAAATAGTAAAAAGTACAACAAAATTACCTACAAATTAGTTTTAAAAAAGTTAAAAAATGAACATACCAGGAAAAAGTGATTGGTAATATTTTTTTAGATTAAATATGCAATCATGATAGTAACAAATATAGCCCTGGCTTTTCAAAAATAATTCTGTTAATCTCCTAATTTCTTGCAATTTGTGGAACATTTCTGACCAAGGTACTCATTGCCTTTTTTCCACATTTTTGATAGAAATCAAACCAATTTGCTAGTCGTTCAAAAGGTAAACAGATTAAAATCTTCAGTAGAAACCAATAGGCTTTGAAGCTGAGAGACACAGACAGGGAACGGAAGTTAAAAAGTATTAGGGGACGGACTACCACATTGACTACGTTAACACACAAAATATTCCAGTTTTTGCACTCATTCTAAAAAAAGACAATATTCATACAAAGTTGTTTACATGGGTAATAACATGATTATTCCTCTAATATGCTGGCTTACATGCAGCTGTGCATACTCTGATTAACGTGCACTAATTTGTCATTTATCACGTCAAAATATGGGATAAAAGTGGGATAGCTGGTGCCATTTTGCTCAAACTTTTCCAACGGTAGCAGCCTTGTTTTACCCCATAAACACAGCCTCCTTCTTTCATTCCTTCGACCACCTTCAGTGAGACTCATGCAAATCTGTCCTCAAATGCCTCTGCTTTCAATTCACCGTAACCGAGATAGTTCAGCCCCCAGGAGGAAACCACTGCAATAACAGCCTTAAGAGCAGACTCTGGACTGATGTTTGAATTCTCACACACACACACACACACACTCCGAGAGCAAAGTAGGTCAATAACAAACCTTTACAATAAAGAAAAAAAAAGAATTCATCAAGGTGAGCATGAAGCATCATAATAGGAGCACCGCCGCAGCGAGCCAGGAGACAGGACACGGAGCGTGGGGCCAGACGTCACAGACACCGTTGCAACATAATACTCTCACAGGTGTGTGTGAGTCTAGACCATAGACTGTAAGAGTCCAGGACTGAGTCACCAGGACTGAGCCTGGACTAGGCTGGCCTTTTATAGAATTTCACATACTGTACTGTTTCTGTCTCTGGAGGTCTGCTTCTGCTCACAGAGCCACTAAAACCTGCTATGGATTAGTTTCCTATTGATCGGTGGAAGTCTGCTGTTTCTGCAAATTAAACAAACCTCAGTTCATCCATTAAATGAATTAATTTGACAGCACGAAGTACTTAATAATACAAACATGTAAGCACAAGTACATCACTTAATGTACAGAAAAGATCTAGTTTTCTTCCTCATTTGTTTCTATCTATATGAAACAACATGATTGACATTTCATACTCAGGTCATGTGGTAACAGCTAAATCATGCTGATGATACCCCAGTGACTCCAGCCACTGATGAAGATGAGATGACACTTAGAAAAAGTAAGTGGGCCTTGTAATAAATGCTTCTTGTCAAAGATTTTGTTCACAGTATTTTAAAGCTGCCCCTTGATACATTATTATCACAATACAACATTATTGCGATTTAAAAAATATGCTTTTTTCATATATTATTTTGAATATTTTGTCAAGCACTTTGCTGCACTGTTTTGAAAGGTGCTACATAAATAGTTGTAATTATTATTAATATTATTATTATCATTATTGCAATAACATGTATAACATGTATTGCAATATACTGTGATTTCTTTTTTCATTTTTAAAGTATGTCCCCAAAGGAAAACTTTGTCCATATTTGTTTTATCTAATACACAAAGGTTTTGAAGACAGTTTCTCACCTCAGTCTCTCAGTGCAGCAAAATGTGTTAAGTGGACAGAAAAAGTAAATAATTTTACTACACTAGTTGGCTATCAAATTATATAAATAATTTATATGATAATAAAAATGTTTGTTTTTGTTTATGTTTGTTTTGGGGGGGTGCCTATGTATTTAGTCATTCAAATGTTTTAAAAAATATTCATTATTCATTTTCTTCAATAAATACTTTGCATGTCTTGTTTTTATTTGTAACATTTCTTTATTTATTTGTTTATTGGAATTTTTTTATTTGTATTTCAGTGTATTTTAAACATCCTGGCTATATTTCAGAGCTGTGCCCGTCAGTTAGTGATCAGGATGGTTCCCTCTGCATTAAAGAATGTAATGTGTCCCTGTTTCAGTGTTTCAGTGTGTCCTGTTTCATACAGAAATGTCAAATTACGGACTAAAACACTGTGCCTGGTGCTGTGGTGGGATATCAAGAGAGTTTGCTCACATTACTTTGTTGATGAACATAATAAATGGCTTAATTGGGGGGGGGGCATGTGTGAATCTCAGGAAAAAACGTGACATTACACGGTCCCTCAGGTTGGTGACGGACAGCTCTTCAGCTCTGACAGCAAGAATGTGTTTGTGAGGAGAGCCAGACCACAGCTAACACCTCTGCTATGATAACTGACGCCATGGCACCACATCTTACCCACTAACATGCCCTGAAAACATTGTGTTCCATCCGCTTCTCTGGAACTGAATCATCCATTTCCCACCACACAGCCTAATGTGATTTCTGGTGAAGACTCTCCCGGCCAGACGCAACAGCATTCGTCACTGGGTGGCACCAAGCTACAATGACTATAATGACACTGGTTTTACTGGTTGTAATATACAAACATGGGCTCACATTAATATCTCATACTACTAACATGGAACCGTTCTGTTCCAGTTCCTCCATCCATTCGAAGTATTCAGAGCCTTTCAAAGGGGTATGCAGTAAGGGGTATGAGTGTGCTACTCACTGTCATCTTTTCCGTCATGAATACACAATAGAAACCCACAAAATGTTAAGAAAAGTAATGTTCTCACACCTATTTTCCTTATTAAACAGAGAATTACAACTGTACATGTTTTGATAGGCCTCGTTAACTTGCTGTAGATCATAACTCATTGAAACTCGACAAAAACAATATATGACTTATCCAAACCATCTTGGTTACTCTTGCTAGGAATCTAATTAGTAAGTCCACTGTTTCAACAAAAAACAGCTCCGGTTTGGTCAAAATAAATCCTTAATTCACCAAGATGCCATTATTCTCCAGTCTCTCTCTGCCTGCTGGCCACCAGCTGTTCACAGTCCTGTAACTTCTCCCTCCATTACTAGATGTGTCTTTCAGCTCAGCTACTCAGTTCCACCAGTAGAGATTAGAGACTGAGCTCTGTTGGTGCATGCTGTGCACTATATACAATGAGCTTAAAAGAAAGAGGAACACTTGTAGTTATGACAGTATTGCAAAACTTACATAACAACAGGGCCACACGGCATGCAAGAGCAATACATGTGCATTGTGTAACCTGTTGCTCTTTATTTCGGTGCCTGTGTAAACAGGTTAGAGCAGCATCACTGCCTGCGTGAGCAGCGCTTCTCAGCCACAGCATGGCTGGACTCAAATATTTGGCTATTCGGGTTGTTGATTTAGTTCTTAATTTAGACATTAAAACATTCTTTTTTTTTTTTTTTTTTTTGCAGAGGACGAATGCCATTTTAGTGTTTGTGATCCATCCTGCTACAATACATTAGCTTGCACAGCTTCATGAAAGAGTGGACTATTGGTCTTTAATTGTGAAAATGCAGTATATACAGCAGCAGGAAGCTCTACAGCAGCAGGCAGCTCTCCAGCAACAAACAGCTCTACAGCAGCAAACAGCTCTACAGCAGCAAACAGCTCTGCAGCAGCAAACAGCTCTACAGCAGCAGGCAGCTCTACAGCAGCAGGCAGCTCTACAGCAGCAAACAGCTCTACAGCAGCAGGCAGCTCTGCAGCAGCAAACAGCTCTACAGCAGCAGGCAGCTCTGCAGCAGCAAACAGCTCTACAGCAGCAGGCAGCTCTACAGCAGCAAACAGCTCTACAGCAGCAGGCAGCTCTACAGCAGCAGGCAGCTCTACAGCAGCAAACAGCTCTACAGCAGCAGGCAGCTCTGCAGCAGCAAACAGCTCTACAGCAGCAGGCAGCTCTACAGCAGCAAACAGCTCTACAGCAGCAGGCAGCTCTACAGCAGCAAACAGCTCTACAGCAGCAGGCAGCTCTGCAGCAGCGTTGCAACAACCAGTGTGAGCACCCCAAGCGTAAAAGATGCAGAAGTTGCATGTTGTCACGGTAACAAAATCTGTCCACAGACAGACATATAAGTCATCTTTACACATAGAGTGTGCTTAAGGGCTGCTATAAGTCCCTTCTTTACACTGTCATTGCATTTTTACTCAGGACCAAACAAAATCATCATGTCGCTGCAGTGTGTGATTTTAAATAGCATACTGGCATTGTGGAAGAAAAAGAGGAATAGTGGGTATGACATGTAATACAACAGCGTCAGCCACTTGTGTTACATATAACATACAGCCTCCTCAACAATAAATCTTACTCGGGGAATACAAGGTGTTTCAACCATCCCCACTCTCCCCTATACGATATAGGGCAAGATAAGGTCATGATAGACTCACTAAGCTGAGAACCATAAACACACCAACCTCACTGAAATATACTGTATAACCACAGGAGATCATCAATATTAGCACTTAATATCATTGGGTCATATTAGAGGCAATGAGGCTCTTCCAGAGAATAAATTAATACAGCCTACACAATACAGACAAAGCCCCCATAGCTGAGGTCACCATAAACTTCTGACAGAGGAACACATGTACACTCAATTGCAACAGCCACGTTACAGTAAAAAAAAAATCTTCTCTGGGGATTGGTAATATAGTCTATGTAAGAAAGGGTTAAAGGGTGATGCGCGACAGTTCAGGAGGCCCACCAGCCTGAGTATGACAGACACACTGACAAATAGACAGGTAGCAGCAGTTCCTTACCTGTCAGGCAGGTGCTCAGCGCCAACAGGGCCGCAAACACCGCAGCCTGGCCGAGCAGCGGGATCCGCATCCTGGACACAGCTCGGCTGAAGGGGGACACGGAGACCGACCGACTGAGGAGCAGGAGGCAGAGGAGGAGGCAGCGGCGGCGGAGGGGAGTCGGTGTTGCTCATTCCTCCATCCCCTGGTGCTGAGGGAGGAGAGGACTCAGGAAAGCGGAAAAAATGTCGACAACATAGGAAAAGAGTTCAGGAGGCGGTGCAGACGGCTGTGGTTGTCCGGAGCCTCGAGTGTGTTTGCCGCAGGGTGTCTGCTCTCCACCTCAGGCTGACAATATGGATGCACACCGTTGACTGGCTGAATGATTGGGGCTTCTGCTGCTGAGCTGTGGCACAGTCACGTAGGCGTGACGTCAACACGCTGCATCCCCCCTCCGTGCCGCCTTCAGGTGCCGCCGAAGATGAGACGCGTTCAAAGACAAACCCGACTAATTCTCAGTGTGGGGAATATATATATATATATATATATATATATATATATATATATATATATATATATATATATATATATATATATATATATATATATATATAAATTAGTTTTATTGTTTTTCACTCTAGTTATTTAATTCTCAATCTCTTAAAAAATAACAAAGCTATTTTTTGGGCTAAAAAAATCCACAGCAAAGTACTCATCCTTATGCAACACATTTTCAAATGTAGTTTTGTTTTGGGAACCTAAACTCTTATTTTCTTTTGTGGTATTTTTCTAACGACTACATTCACCTGAAAGCTATGGCTAACCCTTTATAAACTGGAGTAACATCACTTTCCTTGTACTGCTTCCAGACACCTTTCACAAGTATTTAAAACTTTGAGCCCTGAGGGTTTTTTTTTTCAGAAACACGGGAGAAAAAGGCAATGAGCAATGTAGAAATGATAAGAAATGTTCCAAAAAATGTTTTTAAAAAAATGTTTATATTCAAAATTGTGGTCCATTATTAGAATGTTTTTAGGCATTTTTCCCAGGTCATTTTCTTGATTTAAAAACAAACACCTACTTATATTTTTCTATTTATTTAATGATTTACTTACTAATAAATCTGGTAATTTATTTGTACTTTTCACCAATTTCATACTGGTTTTTGAGTCACTTCTTCTTAAATTGCTCACTTCCGCTTCCTGTATTTTTTGAAAGAAATCAGGCCAATTTGCCGAGTTTTCAGGTTTGAATTTATAAATTATGGGGCATTGTTGTAGATTAAACTACTAGTGAATTATTTTAAAATTAACTCCACCTTGTCCAACTACAACAATTAAAAGCCAGCCTGCTAACTTACTCATACATCAAAAAAGATATGATGATTGGTATACATTAGTATAATAATCACAAGGGGCATTTTTTCACGAGTGCTTTTTGCTATAAAAAGAAGTTTTATAATTAGGCTTTACTTAAGCACACCACAAGAGATCTCATTTCAGTAGGTAAGTGTAATACCTCTCATAGATAACTCTTCAGTAGTTTCTTGTGGCATAAACTGCATTATGTGACTTAACTGTTTATGGTAGATACACACAGCATATGCACTGCTTCTTGATGCATTCTTTACATTACACATTTGCAAAGCCTGTCCTGCCCAGGTCAATGAACTCTTTACTAATGGTAAAGTTACCACTGGTGTAGCTGCTGGCAGCATCCTGTAGGTTGATGCAAGGATGCTTCACACACATCTTCCCCACGGCAGCGCAGAAAACTTATTCAGTCAGCACAGCTTCAAGGTCGACAACCAAGATCAGTGTCACCAATTCAGTATTTGATCAAATGTCTCCCCTTCTGGCCTTTGAAGTTGAGTAATGGACAGAAAAGTGTATTTGCAGAGCATTATGATGTCACAGTAAGGTTGACCATTGACCTTTTGGATTTAAAATGTTTACGTGATCATTATATCCTATTGGACATTTGTGCAAAATGTTGTCATAATTAAGTGTATGAATGCTTGAGTTTTGGCCAAAAATGTGTTTTGTGAGGTTGCAGTGACCTTTGACCACCAAATTTTAATCATTTCATTCATGAGTCCAAGTGGCTGTTTTTGTCAAAATTGACAAAATTCCCAAGGTGTTCTTGACCTATCAAATTCAAGATAACAAGACTTGCAAATTGCACAGTATAAACTGCAGATATAAAATACAACTAATGGAAACACATCAATTAAAAAACAAACAAATTTATTACAAAAAAGTCTTTACGCTAACGTGAGCTGGTATTTCAGGTGATTGGAGAAAGCCGTATTTCACAAAACTGCAATAGACGCACTTTTTTGGCTTTTCTAGGTCACATGATGCTACGGCTATATGCTTGTCAGTAGGAACTGGCTCCCTCATGATGCTGCAGGAGCTACAAGGCCAAATGAATATTTAGGCAAAATTTGTCAACATTTCTATGAGATATTGCATTCACATGAATGAGAAAGACAAGGCCACGGTGACCTAGACCTTTGCCCTATGGCCACCAAAATCTAATCATTTCACTGTAGAGTCCAAGTGGACATTTGTCCAAATTTGAGGAAATTCCCACTAGATATTCTTGAAATATCATGCTCATAAGAATGGGAAATAGTACGGACAACCAGAAAACAAAATCTCCGCTATTGGCGTTGCAGAAACATAAAAACTACTACTCTCTCGAATAGTTACAAAAAAGACCACCACAACAAACTGATAATATTTAATTGATAATCATTTATTATCAATAACAGTCATATGTATCACACAAGTAAAAGAAATCTAAAAGTACAAAGGACAAGAAAGAGAGGGGGTGCTGAATAATAAATAAAATAGGGAGTGGACAGATCAGGTAAGGCACTTAGGAAATTATATAAAATTTTGTAAAAATGACAGTTTGGTAGCTCCCCAGTCCATACAACTATTTATACATAATATACAAAAGCTTACTTTATTAAGGGACAAACTCTAAATAGCGTTATTCCCACTAACACAAAATAAAGTCTTCAGATGTCAGTGTGTGCATCCTGACGATATATGGACTGTAATGGTGGGGAAAAAAGACTTTTAAGATTTTTGCACATTTTGAAAAGTAGTTTCTGTCAACTAATAAGTGAGTGTCCATTAACTGTATGTACACCAATGAATGCTGAAAAAAAAATCTAATTTCTGAAGGTTACACAGTAGTTCAACAAGATGCACTTCTACTAAATCCATTTCACCAAAGACACCTCCTCCACTGCAGTGTTCTTACAACTTGTCACATGTTTGTAACACACCATTATGGACTCGAGGTCACCCGCTGTGCTCACATTTCTACCAGGTGAAGAGAAACTAATGTGTGGAACTGAAGAGGACTGAAAGCTCAGAGTCTGCTGAGAATTTTCTGTCAGATGCAAAGTCGGGAAAACGATACAGAAAAACAAAATTTGACAAAATGACAATGGCACCTGAGCCCTGCTCGGTGAAAATTATCTGCTGCACGGGATGGCTGTGCCTGAAAATGGTGCAGAACTGCAAATGGATGTGGTTAAAACAGCATGAAGAGTCTTTCAATCTTTGTCAAATAAACAAAACAATAACAGAAGAAATCAATTTAGAAAATGGTTACATCACTGGTCTCTGGTCTTAGAGTCACTGGTTTTGGTCTCCGTTGCCGCTGGGATCTCCTCTGAGGGCTGTGTGGCCTCTGCGCTGGGGGCCGGGTTCTCCTCTAAAGGCTGTGGGGCCTCTGCGCTGGGGGCCGGGTTCGCCTCTAAAGGCTGTGGGGCCTCTGCGCTGGGGGCCAGGTTCTCCTCTGAGGGCTGTGGGGCCTCTGCGCTGGGGGCCAGGTTCTCCTCTGAGGGCTGTGGGGCCTCTGCGCTGCGGGCCAGTTTGTCCTCTGAGGGCTGAACGGCCTCTGTGTTGGGGGCCAGGTGCTCCTCTGAGGGCTGTGGGGCCTCTGTACTGAGGGCCACATCCTCCTCCTCGTCCTCCGCTCCTTCACTGCTGGGAGACTGGAAGCCGCTGTCGTCATGTGGAGGAGCAGGGAAGTCAGATGTGGCGTCTGGGAGGTTCTCTGCAGTCGCTTCTGTAGCTTCAGATGGGATTTCCTCGGACGGTGGTGGTGGCGGCAGTGCTTCCTCTAACTCCTCCTGGTTGGAGGGTGGTTGCTGCCCCACCACGGGCATGCTATCCCCTCCTGGACCTTTCTCCTCTACGGCTGGAGCACTTTCTGGAGCAGATTTAACCTCAGATGGGACTTCTTCTTTCCCCTGCTTGTCTGGTTTGGCTTCTTCCTTCAAGACTGAACCATTTGACATGTCCAGAGGGTTCTCTGAAGCTTTGGGACTCACAGATTTATTCTCGTCAGATTTACCATCAGATTCTCCATCTGTCTCCTCCTCTCCTTCCTCCTCTGGGATGTCATTTACGCCGGGCACCTCCACACATGACTCGTTTGGCAGGACTGGGGAGCCTTCCACCTGGATCATAGACACTACCTGCTTCATCCTCCTCCTCTTCTGGGAGTCTCCACCTTCACCCTGAGCATCACCCTCAGAGTCCTCCCCTGCTCCATCCGCCTCCTCCTGGGCTCCTCCGTACTCCCCGGCCCAGTCGATGGAGGGGTTTTCTCCCAGTAGGTGCAGGCTGGGGTCGCTGTTGCTGAGGACGATGCTGTCCCTGTACAGGTTGTGTCTTCTCTGGACTGCCGCCTCCTTCACAGCTGCAGATAGAAGAGGTTCAAACGTTGTCAGAAATCGGAACACTGTAATGTATATATGTATATATATGTACAAGTTTTTGTATTGTCAGAAATTAAAAAATATTAAAAAATATACAAATAATAAATTAAAGGGGGGACTTTTTCTTTTTTTTCTTTTCAATTTAAGTTAGACAAAAAGGATTGTTTTTGATTGGCTCCCGATTACATTTTCCACCCAGTAATAACCAAAGAGCTCAGTAACGCTGAATCCAGATCCACTGTATGATGACTTTGTGAGTGCAAAAACAGACAGGAGGAGAAATAAAGGACTGACCCATCATGATGTCCTTCATGACCGAGTGCAGCACCACCTCCTCAAAGATGTTCTCCACCAGAATGAAACGGGAAAAGTCCTCAAAGATCAGCTCCTGGAAGCGCGGCAGCTCCTGGCGATCACAACAACAGTTAAAAGATTTTAGCATCTCAATTCCATTCTTTTTTCTTTTCTCGTTATATATCTCTTTCTTAACGTCACAGGATGTGACATATTTAGGAAAATCACTTTTAAATGTATATGTTTTTTTTTTGTCTCATTTTATCAAAGGTTTTCTCCAAATACCAATGAGGGTAGTGGAATCTAGATGGTCACACTGCCATCTGTTGGACACACAGTATTACTACATGTCATTATGTCTTCACCTGGAACTAGATGAAATGAAAAAAAAAACAAACACAACACCTGGTACAGTTTAAGGCTGCACAGAGAACACACAAATATTATTGCTAACACATTTTTGGATATTCTAAAATAATAACTTAATTAATATATTTCCATTAATGTTGAGATTTACGAGACATAGTGCTGTGAGACTCACTGAGGCACAGGAGGGGCTGAGCTGCTTCAGCATGTAGGGGATGAAGATCTGGAGGAGAGCCTCACGGAAAAAACGCTTCCTCACTGTGCTGCTGTCATAGTCAAATTTCTGATCCGGAAAAAAAAGTAGAAAAAAAAAAAAAACACAGAAAAGTTATTATTACCACCACAGCAGTCTTTTAAGAATTTTCTTCTGCTTCTTTTCAAAACTAAAAGGTGCTATCTCCTCTTTCAAAATGACAGCTGACACCAGAGCAGGACACTTCACCAGTGGTGGAGTGTAAATAAATACATTAACTCTTTTGTCTGTATATAATTTTACAATGTCGGATGCTTATATGAAACTTGGCCAAAGTTTCAAAAAATGAGGTAAATGTATGTAAAAGTAATTCCTCTGAGCAGCATCCTCAGGTTTCAGACCACTCTAATTGCAACTTCTACTTTAGAGACAAGCTGCAACAGATATCTTTATATGGTCAACTACAATAGGCACCTTACTGCATGCCTTACATTACATAGCCTACACTGCTACATTTGACCTTATGCAAACATCAGTGGGCTGGTTTCCATTAGACCTGTGTAAAATTTAAGTGATATTTTCGAAATGTCGATAAAACACAATTGCGAGATGACTGTGTTTCCATTAAGTATCATTTTCCTGCTGGAAAACGTCGGGCTGTGAAGACTTTTGTTAAGAAGCTTTGCACTGTCACACTATTGTGGCTTACTGGGGCACTTTAATAAAATGAAGCTATTGTTGACAGTCAGAAAGGACAGCGGTCCAGTGTAATCTTTCTGCTTCCATTATGATGACCTACAAGTCTGCTGTGTGTGTGTGTGTGTGTGTGTGTGTGTGTGTGTGTGTGTGTGTGTGTGTGTGTGTGTGTTTTACCTTAATGACTCGGTCCTGGCAGCGCTGGATGGTCTTGCAGAGCTCCTCTGTACCCTGAGACTCCAGACTCTGATGAAGGATCTGCTCAAATGTGTACACTGCATGGTCCATTTGCTGTGGACACACACACATACAGAAAGTGTTACCAAATTTGATTGACTGTTGTTGATATGTATCAGGAAAAGATAAATGGAAATGATTTGCAAGTTTTTAAATAAACATTTTCAAGTGAAATAAACAAATACAAATAAGCCAATAACATATAAAATGGTTATACGTACACACACACACACACACACACACACACACACACACACAAAAACACATAATAATGAACCTTTCAGGTGAGTTCATAAATCATTCACAGTTCACAATTCATTCAAAGTTCATGGGTTGATAAACAGAGCAATTTTATGTTACATGATACATTTATGTTTTTATAAGTTAGCAGGTGAGACAAATAGAGAATAAGAAAAGGAAAAAAAAAGTCCTTTATGTTACATACATAATGTATTTCTCCCATCTTTCCTTAAATAGATGCGTTTGGTTTCTTCTTCATTTCATATATTTCACTCACAAGATCTTTCCATTAATAATTATTATTCCAGTTTCTTGTTTTTTTTTTTTAAATGTATTGCTACCCTTATCATGTAAACAAATTCAAGTCTTTCTTCTCAATTTCTTTTGGTATTATTGATATGTTTTTTCTGTTATTACAACAGTATATTCTGAGGAGAATTATTGCAATATTATAATCTGCAGCTCAAACTTTGTAACATATGTAAGTGGTGACTGTCACATACTGACTGATATAGGTAAGAATATCCTATACAATGTCCATGCAATCAAAGGTTTAAATATAGAAATGCACTCTCCCCATCACGCTGTCTCTGTCCCTTGATGTGCCTGGACACAAATTTGATCTCCTCTTATTTTCTGTTCTCCTACTTTACTGAATAACCCGTTGGAGGGCGCTCACCTCCCCACAGTTCCACCCTGCCTGCAGCCGTCAGCACAAGCTGAACCCTGTTCAACCTCTCCACTGACTCTGAGCAGAGGGAAGCAACAGTACTTTGTTTCTTTAAAGTAAACTGACATGGAAGTAAATGACATTACCTCACACCACGGGATTTCTTCTCCTGTTCTAAAAATACATCAACTATTAGAAAGGAAACACTAAAGTTCATGTTTAAGTCTCAAACTGCAGTGAACTGGCTTGATTTCTTTCAAAAACAAGGGAGGAAATAACCTGAAATTTAGGGAAAAAAGAAAAAAAAGCTAACAAAACAAGACAAAAAAACAAATTTATAGATAGATAAAATACTGAATAAATACAATTTTAAAAATAAATAAATAAAACCAATTTACTCATGTTTCGTCTGAATGCAGCACAAAAAAAACAATGTCATTCCAGATTTCAAAGGGTTAACAGAGTTTCTGGAAAACAGCGTTGACTGAAACTGGACACAAAGAACATCATGATACCGCACAGTGAGTACACATATGTGTGTGTGTGTTTGTTTGTTTGTTTGTTTGTTTGTTTGTGTTTGTGTGTGTGTGTGTGTGTGTGTGTGTGTGTGTGTGTGTGTGTGTGTGTGTGTGTGTGAGGTGCTCCAGCTAACAAGTTAGAAACCAGTAGAAAGCAGCATGATGAGAATAGATAATTCTTTCTGAAAAAAACACAAAGTAATATAATAAGCAACAGTAGAAACAAACCAAAAAAACAATATGTAATAAACAGACAGGCTGAATTCACATTACTGCACTGAGGATGCATGGTTTGGTGCATACTGATATTACATGAGTGATGACTGTCAGTTTTGGTGTGTGTGGTCAGCTGGCAGCAGAGCTGGTTGTAAACTCTGATAGCAGCAGGAAGGAAGGAGCTGCATTATCTCTGCCTCACACGCTGCGAGTAAAACAGTATATCAGTGTTGGTGCTGCCCTGTGCTGTCAGAGCCTTCCTGCATATTCTCCATTACAAACGATAGATTAGCCTTCGTTCTGCTTTCTCCCAACACTTCCACTGGGCCAACGGAGCATCCCAGCACAGATCTGGCCTTCTAATCAATCTGTTAAAGGGATAGTTCTGATTTTTTTAAAGTGGGTTTGAATGTGGCGCTTATTGTTAGTCAGTGTATCACATACAGTGCATGGCGGATGGCTCTCTGTTTGGATTTACAGGCTGGAGTACTGCCACGGGAGCTATGCAATGTACTGCTGTGAAGGCGACAGCAACAAAGTGCATTTTAGCCACCTAAAAAATCAATAACATTTTAAGTGTACGCTAAATATGAAGAATTTTCACTACTTTGTTTAACCATCAGACAGCCCGTTCCGATGGAAAAGCAGTTACCGGCTTCAGTTCTCCATCTACTCTCTTATTAACCAAATCCATTAACCAATAACCAAATCCTTCAAACCTTCTCAAACTCGGTGCTAACTAATTTTGAACAATGATTGAGCGCTGCTTGGGCGGAGACAGATGGTATTTTGTGACAGCACATCATTGGATCACGCCGCAAAAAGGGCACAAAGTTGCATGTCCCAAGAAGTACTGATCAAAGCCAATCGGAGCTGGAGCTGACATATACCTGTGTGTGCTGCAGTCCTTTCATCCTGAGTATGAATGCTGATTTTAACCATTCCCATTAAATACAATAGCCAGATTTAAGCAGGTTTTAGTGGGGGTTTTTTTGGAAAGGAATTTAAGATCTCAGTTCTGAGAAAGCAAAACATAACGTAACAGCTATTTTGTAGTCAGAAAACACACTCAAACTATCTTCTTGGTGGCAAACTTAAAGATCGCATCTTAGGAAATTTGTAAAATTGGCTCTTTGATTGTTCAAGCATGTATTTATAATTTTTAGGATTACAATATAATGGTATTGACAGGTAGCATCTGTTTAGCACTTTAACATGCCATTTATCTCATTTTGACAAGGACTGAGGCTAATGTTATTTTTCCTTATTTTTACATATTTGTATTTTCAAGTGCTCTTGAAGTTGCATTTTATAACTGTATTCTCTCATGCTACAAAGGGACATTTTGAAGTTGACAATGGAAGTTCATTCTTGGCCTTGGATCATTAACGTTGAAGATCTTAATATCGACAACTTTGTGTATAAAGTGATCAGAAAAGCTGGAGCTGGAGTTTTCCCAACTGTCATTGAAATGTAAATGTTCAAATAATGATCATTTTTGAGGATTTGGACTGCGTTTACAGTGTAGGACTTGAGCAAGTATCTGTGGTTTCCAAAGAGTACTTGAACTGTGAATGACCCCCTTCCACTGGCCCCGGGCCCTACTGAGGAAGTCATGATTAAGTGATTTCTCTATGGGGGTGCCCTCTTTTGGATCTCTTCCCTGAGACAGTGTTCCTGTTGTGAAGGTAGGACACACATACAGACTACATGTTCAGTGGCGTTTATCTCCATTCCAAGGTGGAAACCGTTGTGTTTCACCTAAATTATTTAATATCTCTATTAGATTTTCATCCATTCTGCACTGATTTTATTAAAACTAAAACTGCATTTGAAACACACTGCACTGCCAGACTTTCTCTGGCTGAGACAGTTTCAAAAACGGTTATAAACTATTTTTTTAAGTGGTGTCTGTCCATGCAAACAGTTTTGGTTTTATTTGCACAGGTTTGTTAGATAACTGCCTCAAAGAATTCCTGTGGGATTCTGTAGGGATGGGAGTCAATAGCAATCATATTCATCTTGTTAACCCTTTGAAACCTGAGGTGACGTCACTTTCCTCGTGCTGCTTTCAAATGCCTTACACAAGTACTTAAACCTTTGAACCCAGAGCAAGTTGGAGTGATTGTTTTCAAAAACATGGGAAAAAGGCAATGAGCACTTTGGTAATACATGTTTCACAACTTGTAAGAAATTCAGCAAATTATTTTATAAAAGCTAGGTAACATAAATAATATTACAAAATTATTAAAAATTGTTAAGCTTTTTTAAAACATTTTACTAATTTCAGGAAAATTTCTTGAACTTAAAAAAAAAAAAAAAATATATATATATATATATATATATATATATATATATATATATATATATATATATATATATAAAATTTTATTTTATTTCACTTTTTGCTCGTTTTTGGGCTATTCCCAGGTCGTCCCAGGTTTCTTCTTTCATTGCTCATTGCCCTCTTACCATGCTTTTAAAAGAATTGAAGCCTGTTTGCTCAGGTATCAAAGGGTTGATGGGATAGCATAGGGAAAAAAAAGTCATAATGAGCGAGGAGGTCTGGAATCATACCAGCAATATTGAATTTTAGACTAAAAAACATAACCTGAACTAACCTCGGATTTTGCCCAAAGCTGTATGTTCTTAGTGAGCCACAAATGATATCTCACTGTGGAACCAGGGACTTCACTGAGACCAGTATAACGGTGGGAAAACAAACTAGAATGAGAATCTGGAGGAAACAAAGTGAGCACTCTTTTTAGGGAGTGCTTCACAGAGTTGGCAAAGTTGCATCATAAGAACAAATCTCTTTCAGCTGTTTGGACAGGACTGAGAGATATGTGGTGAAGTGGAGAGACCACATGGAGGACAAAGCTGACATGGACAGACCTTGAAGTAAATCCCACACCATGTGCATGAAACTCACTTGCATCACTTCATCCACTTTTTGGGTGACAGAGATAATCGGCTGCTTGTAGATCAGAGTAGATCGTGGTGCACATCTATGTAGGAATATGGATTTGATTTGTTTTTGTTGTTAATGTTTATACTATTTACATATTTTTAATCATGTTTTTTGTTATATATATATATATGTGTGTGTGTGTGTGTGTGTGTGTGTGTGTGTGTGCCATAAAAAGTTCAATGAAATGTTAATGAAAAAATATTGAGCTATTGACTGTGACAAAATAATAATAAAAATAATGGAGGTAGACACTGTGACAACCCCTACTGGTTTGTGGACTGTCAAAATAAAATCTGAACGGGTGAGTTATAAAAATCATCCCCCGTACAGTTGTCATGACTGTGGATATGCTCCAGACTGTAAACATGTTGGTTCTGCCGTAAATTGGGCTTTTTACCATGGCTGTCTGTAGGGACTGACCATGTGGCAACCTCAGCGGCTCAACAATGAAGCCAAAACACAAATGCCAAAAACTGCAGTTCCTCTAAGGGCCACTGGAGGGTGGCTCCAAAAGTGAGTGAATCAAAGCCCAATCTTAAAAGCAAAGGGATGTAAGTACTAGCAGTGTTAGAGTGTCACCTCTCTCATGAGGATCTGAGCCCTCTGGACAAACACTGAGGGGCTGGAGACGTCAAACCTCTGCTGCAGACCCTCCAGACTCAGCGGCTCCATCTTCTCATAGCAGCTCTGCATCTTGACCGGATGGAAGGCCAGCATGGAGATCTTCTCCATGTGCTGCGGAGGGGACAGGAGGGAAGGAGGGAGATTATTTCTACAACAAATAGTTTTATGTTATTTGTACTTCTGTTTCACAAACAATACTGAACTATTGAATTCAGGGGTGTAAGTAAACACAGTAAGACTGCATAGGGGCCTGTGTATTCTATAGTTCTATATATTGTTAGGTTTTAATTTTTAGCACTCCCCCATGTGTGTTTGAGCTGCATTTTCTGCATGAAAGGTGCTATACTTCTTCTTCTTCTTCTTCTTCTTCTTCTTCTTCTTCTTCTTCTTCTTATTATTATTATTATTATTATTATCATTATTATTATTAAGAATATGATCCTCCCCCTCCACCTTCTCACCTGTGCAATGGTCTCCTTGGTACCCTCATTGAGGGTGTTCTTGCTCATGTCCACTAGCTCCCTGAAGAATACGTCGCGGACCTCAGAGAAGCCTCGACTGGTGGGCTCCATCAGGGCGTCCAGGATGGAACTGATGTAGGGCTGGATACTCACCTTCAGCAGTTTCTCCGCTTTAGGGAGAACCACCTCTGTGGGGGAATGAGAAACACAAGAGGAGGTCAATATGTAGAGTTTGGAAAAACCTGTCCTTTGTTCTGTCACTTTAAAAATACTGGTAATTTAAGCAGAACTATGTCACTTTTAAAGGAAGAAATGTGTGTTTTTCTACTGAACAGAGCCCAGTTTTATTAAGTGCCAATGGCTCATAGGGATATGCAAGATGATTCTGTGTGTAAATAAATGTCCACCTACTGTGTATTTGTAGGTGATTTTAACATAAACAACTGTAAATTATCTCATTCTTTTTGCATTTAAGCAATGCATTAATAAGCTTTTTTGAGTGTCTTTAATTTGGGAATTAAAAATTGGATTTTAAAACAGAGCTGCAAACTTAAATTTTAAAAGGCTTTAAATTTTACTTTTTGTTACTATCATATATCATATTGTTACCTGTCATATTTAACAAATTGTCTGCTGCTTCTACATTTACAGTTTATATTTCATAATTGTTTTAATTAAAAAAAGCTCTAGTTAATGTAAGGTAATGAAAGCAATGTAGAACTTAAAGACCAAATCTTGTCCCAAACACAAAAAGAGTTGCAATGACAGAACTTATTACCATCTTACCATCATCCTCAGAAAATGTCATGGTTTCACAGTATTACCTAATTATTATTATTATTATTACAACAATTATTATTATTACTATTTTTATTATTATCATCATTATCAGTTACAATAACCATTAAAGGATTAAAAACAGAGGTGCTTTTTCAATTACGCAAACAGTCTGTGATGAAAAGTTAATGTGCACTCACAGGTGAGACTCTCCATCCGGATACATTTTTTTCCAACATCAGACCATCAGACAGGCTGAATGAGGCATAATAACCAGGGATCAAATTAAAGGAGGCCACCTCCCTCTTACCTCTGATCTTGTTGGTGACGTGCTCTTTGGAGGTGATGATCTGGTCCATGTCAGTGCGTATGGAGGCCTCCAGAGAGGAGCAGGACGCCTCACACCTCTGCAGCACCGCCTCATAGTGGGCCTGACACTGCCCCTGCACCAGGCTGTACACAGCATCACTGATCTGCAACCATGGCATGACACACACATGTGAAATATACACATGGGACTCTTATCAACACCCACAATATTTGCACGCAACATCACATGCTATCATAAAGTGCATTTAGTAATTTTACGTCTAATCACTATTATAATATGACATGCTATTGTTACCGTTATTGCTGTGCATCTCTCTCTCTTTCTTTTTTGTGATTACTGTAAATCAAATGTTAATTATTCAATGTATTGCACATCTGTCCGTCCTGGAAGAGGGATCCCTCCTCAGTCGCTCTTCCTGAGGTTTCTTCCATTCTTTTTCCCTGTTGCAGGGTTTTTTGGTTTTTGTCTTTCCTTAGACCATGTGAGGGTCTAAGGGCAGAGGGATGTCGTATGCTGTAAAGCCCTCTGAGGCAAACTGTGTTTTGTGATAATGGGCTTTATAAATAAAACTGAACTGAACTGAACTGAATTGAAATCACAACCTCCTCTTCCTTTCAAACTGAATCCTCTGCAGTACTTGTTTTTTTTTCTTTAGTTTGGAGTTGGACATACTAGCCTCCTCATCCTGCCTGTCTGCATTTAGAAAAGTAACAAACAAGCAGGGAATTTTAAAAATGATTCATTAATATTTATAAACTGACAACATAAAGAGTGGCTGGTACCATCACTCGTTAGTTATATTCAAATGTAGACATCAGCCACTCAGTTATATCCTCCTTTAATTATAATTGATTATAAAGTAATCAAGTTGTTCATAAAACTGTTTTTTGGTTTAAAAAAGTCATTAAGCTGAACTTTTGATATGACACAGGTGTGTTTGACCATGTTTTTGACTTTATTATCACCTGTATTATTTATTTTGAGGCCTGAAAGTCACAGCTGAAGACCTCTCTTCTTCTAAGTGTTTTTATGTGTGATTCATGTACTCTATTTTGAGTTGTGATGCTGCTTTTGCTTTTCTTTGCGCAATATTTCTCCTTTTGTGATGTTATTGCTGTATTGTCTTGTCTCTTTGTACAGCACTCTGTAACCTAGGTTTTGAAAGGTGCTAAAAAGTAATGTATTACTTACTTACAGTATTATTTATTATTGCCCGTGTCCTAAATGCTGTTTTTGATTCTTTAAAAATAATAATTAATTCTTATGATTATTTCATGGCATTGGAAACATTAGTAAGATAATCAAGATCTGAAGCATCGACTGCTAAGGGGTTGAACTGAATAAAATTGTCTTTTTTATTTGGCTCGCACAACCTGGAATATGTGTGGAGTGGTGTCTTACCAGCATCCAGTTCCTCTGCCTCTCATGCAGTTTGCCTTTAAGGCGTGGCGAGATGAGCTCCCGCAGCTCGGGGAGGAGGCGCTCCATCACCAGGTTAGACAGGATCTACAGACACACAAAAACACACAGCTCATAGGACACGATCACTATCATCTCACCCACCACATATGCATGTTCAAATCAGTAAAGTGATGTAACTGGACTTTTCCACCAGTAACTCAAGCACTTTGGTTGATGCAGGTTCAACCTTTGGCTTCTTTGCACTGCACATAGAGTTTGACATGTGTCCTGTATACCCGGCTAAAACTCAAGCAAAGAAAACTCATAACATACCGTTAATCATCGAAATTAATTGACTAATTTATCAAGGAGGATAAAATGCATGAATCAGAGATTTTTTTTTTTAAATCCGTGCATTCCTCCTCCATGTCAAACATGGTGCCTATATTACCAACAATGCAACACAGTCGCCGACTTTATAGCTCAATATTGCGAAATAAAACTATGTATACTGTAATAAAGAATTGTTTTTTATATTACATATGCAAGAAGTCAGAGTAGCATCAGTACTTCAAGTAAAAAGTGCTCTCTAATGGCTTCAGCTGTGTGTCTGCTTATATTTCCTGATACGAAACAAAAAAGGAAGACAGTGTGTGATACAGTGAGTCACACATGTACACTGACACACACATGCATGCACAGTATGTTCTTTTAAAACACGATAATGATACAGTGTAGCTGAATAAATTACCAGACAGAAATTAACACTGGTGTGTATTAAAAATACTGTGATATTTTAAAGCAAATACCTCATTACTAGTACTGTATATAATGATATTTCGGTGTTCGGCATGAACACAACATAACAAGAACTTGCAGGCCCCAAAAAATATGACAGTTGAAATATATTTCAGATACAGACTATATTTGGATATCAACTAATAGCAATTTATATACACATGCACCTACTACATGTAGGTGCATGTGTATATAAATTCAAACTGTCAAAGTGATGAAATATTGACTATGTTGTCCTACAAATGTCTCAGATTTTGACAAACAACTGCTTTAACCGAACAGGCTGACTGTCTGACAAGGTTAGCTCCATGGAAAAAGACGCTCTCTGTTCAAAAGTCAATTCACTGAATTTTAGGGTGAGAAATTCACAGTAGCCAATCATTACTATATACTTGGAGGTTATCAATTTGCATGTCAGATTTTTTAGGGAGCCCTACAACCGTAAAGATGTATTTGGTGGTAAAAACAAAACAACATATTGGGGGAAAAAGGGCAAAGACGCTTTAAATGAAATGCAAAAAGAAAAGAAATACAAAATAAAGAATACAAAATACTGAAAGATGCTCACATGAAACAGACGAAGAAATACAAAGAACAGAATTCAAAAACTAAATGTAGAGAATATGACAGTTCTATAATTAACATGAATGATGTCTTTAATGTTAAGTCTTCATCGGTCTGTGCCAGCCAGAAAAACCTGTTCAGTGTCAGAGGTACAGAAACCGAGGCCAGACCCCACCTGTGCAGACCTTTAAATGACCACTCGGGGCTCACAAAGCATGAACAGGTGCTGAATGGAAACACTTTGCATAAAGTAGCCTAAACAGACTTACCATGTTTAGATGCAACCAAGAAACAAGGTCACTGGAGACTGGGCTGATATAATCGGATTATTGTAAGACCCTCTCATGTAAGATGTATACATTATACTGTATAACATCATTTTTAACTAGAAAAGATGAAACTGACTCCAGGCGTCAGCGGTAAATGTTACTGCTGCCATGCTTACCTGCGATGGTGCACCACACATCATCTCCCAGGTGCCGTAGTTCCCTTGAGCTTGGCGGTAGAGTCGCACTGCATCAGTGAAGGCTGGTGTTTGGACTTTATCCTCCTCTGACAAACCTAGGAATGGATTGTTGGTAGCTATTAGCAGTATAGCACGCTATCCATGTCAAAGTTTGAATTCAATTTTTTTTTAAAAAAGCTTAAAACAAAAGGCATTGAAATTCATTTTCATTATCATTACCAGACAGTATTTTAACATGTCAAGATAAGAGAAGCGCAGGTAAAATTATAAAATGCTCATTCGAAACGTATTGCGATTTTAATTTTTTTTTATTCTACAAGTAATGTGATTCAGTATTATGATTTATTGTGAATTTCCTTACTTTTTTAATACTAGACCATACACTCTTTCACACTACGAGTCACATTCACACACTCACACACACACATTCACACACTGGTGGCCGGGCCTAACGTATAAGGTACCACCCGCTACTCAGTTCTTAAACATTCACACACATTCATTGACTGCAATTTGGGTTTCAGTAGACATATTTCTTTTTTAATCTTTTTTTTGTTTTGGCTTTGTTTTCCTTTAAATAAATATGAGACTATGTTACTTAAAGATTACCAAAATAAAAAAGGACACATCTTTCCAGCTCTCCATTAAAAGTATATCCAATCCAGCATTGGAAAAATCAGTTTAAAAAGAATCCCCCACCCCTTATGTGTGTGTGTGTGTGTGCTGTTTTAGTTTTATTCTGGCAGTAGCTGACACTGGAATCCAGTAGTATGTGAGAAAAACAGGATCTCTAAAAAAAAGCAAAACTTTTCTACATTCTTTAAGTTGTCTGCCTTCCAAAGAAATCTGCTCAAAACCAGAAAAGCATGTTAACACTGTGCTCTGATAAATAAAACATGCAAAACCTTAAAATTCTGTTTAGCCTTTTGGACAGAGTGTGAGAACTCAAAATATGACAAAGCCAGGAAGTGTGTGTGTGTGTGTGTGTGTGTGTGTGTGTGTGTGTGTGTGTGTGCACTCGCGCATATATATAACAGGGAACATACTCATCGTTACACAGTCACCAACAGGGAACGGCAAAACTAACAGGGGACATTTTTTAAGTCCCCACTTGGACATGCTCTAAATCATCATAAAATCATGTGTTATGGCCTCTGGTGAAATTTTTCAGATTTTGCCAAGAGGGGACCAAAGTGTGTGTGAGTGTTTATATCCATATTCAGAGCTCTCCCTCCTGGTTGGAGCTGGTATTTGAACGACCCATTCACACACGTCGCTTTTAACACTCCTCTCCCCAGCAGCCTTTCAGACTGCAGATGGGCCGTTAAACAGGCTTTAGTAATGTTAATGTGGGTGACATGAAGGCCACAGAATGTAATGTATCAAATATGATACAAATAGCATGATAGGGTTAATAAAGACACCAGTCTCCTGAAAAGTGATTTGTTATTAGTCTTTGCATTAAAATTCAAGGCTTGGCTTTAGGTGATTTCATAAGTTTTAAGCTCTATACTGTATTAAAATAAAGGGCTACCCAGAAGGCAGGAGAGAAATCAGTATTTTAGAGCCTTAAAAAAAGCAAGAAAACTATAATCCAAGCAGAATAAACCTTTACATAAAATGATCAGCAGTAAGATTTTTTCTTTTTAGGTTTAATTATGTAAAATGATGTAACATCAGACCTTGACTAGACCTTTAAAGTTGTTCAGTCCCTGACGATACTGACCTGACCAGTTTTCACGAGCACTGAATGTCAATCAGTTTTTCAATATACTTCAATATACACTCTCAGTCTGTACGCATAGAAATGTAATTTGTTTGTGGGTGCACATTATAGAAAACATGTCCAAACATAGGATAATGCAACATGAGTCCACTGTTGGCTGGTACATAATGACAATTAGTTCCCTCTTGGATAGCATGGAGTGACGTTCACACTCCACCATGTAAAGAATAAATAAAATGAGATAGAGAAGACTTACACAAAAGAATCTCACCTAAATAATTCAAAATTATTCCTCAACTATGATTACAATGACTGTGATTATTATAATTATAACTAATATTTTATAACAAACTATAAAGGCTCAGTTTTAGTGGATGGCTTAACCATCTAGCTTGACACTGTTTTACAATACGGCTTCCCCAGAGGGCAAGGAAATATTTTTAAATCTAAAGAAAGGAGAAATAACAATAACAATAATAATAATAATAATAATAATAATAATAATAATAATAATAATAAGGGTAGGAAGAAAATGTGGAGAGAAAATACCAGCAAGATCTTTACTAATTTTAATGAATTGCTTAAATTAGTTTATTATCAGAATTTAACTTAACCTTGAGATTAGCTCAATCCTCCAAAACTCCCTTTGAGTTTTTGATGCACTAGAAGCACTAGATTTCTGTCAATCTTACAATGTACATATGTTTTTTTTCTCTATAATCACAGGAATGCATTTTATTTGCTGATCTACTCTACAGGCAAAAGAGGTCCACACTTGTGTAGTATAAAGCAACAGGGTCCACAGTTGGCTGGTACATAATGACACAAGTTACTTGTAAATATATCTAAACTAAATCATGTAATTTTTTTTGCTTCTAAAAGGATCTGTAAGTATGTATTTTTGTAACTGAATATAAAGGCTCAGCCGTTGTGGATGTCTTTACCATTTTATAGCTTGACACTGTGTTTAAAAGGGAGCTACCCCAGTCCATTCTTATTGTTAACTTTTCAAATACATTCCCTCTGTCAGTGCTTTTGGCATACCTGCATCAATCTGGATCATGGCAGGATGATGTGAGATGAGAACATAGCCGGACAGAGCCAGCAGCATTGTTATTATACGTCAGTAGACAGCCAGACAGCACGAGGCACATCTGCATACATCTTGCGTGGCTAGCATCACTTGAGAATATGGATGGACGTACTCAAAACTTCCATTTAACAGTTTTTACAAGCAAAAAAATGCCATGCAAGTTTTAGGTTTTATTTTTGAGGATTTAAAGTTTTTTCTATTGGGAAAAGAATATTAAAACAAAATGTTATTTTTTTTAAAAAAGGAATAAAGTTTCATCATCATTGAATGATGCCTTTTCAGAGCCAATATTTGCATAAAATGAAGCAAATAATTTAAAAATAGCTTTGCTGGTCCAAAGTCTTCTTTGTAAAACATCAGAGCCACTCAGAAATACTTAGAGGGCAACTGAGGAACTGAGTGGATTAGTTGTGGGCAGACATACAGTGAAAATCAGATTTTAACCGGTTTAAATAGTTAAGAATTCTGTATAGTTGCAGTGATTTGACAAAATTGCAGGGTCTCCCAGAATTCACAGGAATCAGCTGAATTTGGCATTTATTGTTATGGTTGAAATCCAATGTATGTGTGCCCATCTATAGGAATCCATTTTATTTGTCGCTCCACATTACAGAAAAGAGGTCCACACTTGAGTTGTATAAAGTGACATGAGTCCACTGTTGGCTGGTATATAATGACACAAGTTCCATCTTAGATATATAGTATAGAGTGACATTCCCATTTCAACATGGATAAATGACAAAGAATAGGAAAAAAAGAAGTTAGATGCATTATTGTTCAAAGAAAATAATCTTACAAAATGTAATAATAAAATTATTTATTTTTTAGGAAATTGGAGATAGAAATATCATTTTAGTTTTTTAGGTACATTGCTTTTTGAATCGTGCACCTGAATACGTTTTTGAGTTGCTGTTTAAGAGTGTGCTCCTTTTTACCTTGTGTTGAAAACACATTGACAACCCATCATGATATAAATGACTAGAGCAATCTTTAATGGTATTTATAATATGGGAGGTTTTGTGAGCAATCAGTTTGTCTCAGTTACAGGGATAAGTCAGTTAGAGGAATGATTAACCTCTGAAACCCTCTGTTCAACTGCTGAGATGAACTATTTCAAATTCTATAGGTTTTTGGCTGTACTTTTGGCTGTACTTTAACTTTAAATTCTAAAAAGGAAAGTCAGTCCACACTTTGTCCCTCTTGGCCTGTACAAAATGACACTTCTTGTTTTGTTTTGTTTTGTTTTGTTTTATATTTTCTCCAATGTTTTAAATTAATCTTAAATCTGCATTAGACAGACAAAATTGTATATACACATTACTAGATCTCAAGAAAACCAAAACAACTACAACTACTAAAACAACTAAAGAAATATAAAACAGCCAACAATACAAAAACTGCAGAACTAGGATCAAAATAGGATTCACTTTCAAGTAAAATAAAAAATAACGCTGAGAGATTTGGATTGGATTGTCTGCTGTGTACGACCTTTGAAGTCTTCTGTTGTAGGAGAGGGAACTGAGAGTTTTTAAATGGGTGTACTGGCATGCAAAATTACCAGCACATTTATGGATTGTGTCTTTAACAGAGGCTGACTACTCATTTTGTATTGGATTAAATGATTTGCCATCTCTCTGTGTGCATGCTGCAGTGACCAGAGGGACTTATTATTATTCAACACAGTTTTGGTTTATATGAAGAATTTCAAATTCCTTAAAGGGTTTTTAGTTTATGATGTAAGCATTAAACAATCCTCCACATTGACTGAGTGGAGTGTCCAGCACCCATGTGCCTTTAAGGTTGCCTCTGAGAAATGAGTGACTTGGAGAGGGTGAGGGGTCAGCGTGTGCAGCTCTGTGCCAGGCCTTGATTCTCTGCAGTGTGGGGTTGGTTTCTTTGTTGTTGACGATGGTCAATAGGCCATTCCACATTAACCTTCAGAGATGCTAATTTATATTAGCTAGAATGTTACATCCAACTCTGACTGCCTGAGACATGGGTCTGTCCCCTGTCCTGGGTTAAGCAAGTGGCACACAGTGCTTATTTTAGCTGGTACAACATCTCTGGATTATTGGGAAGAACATCCTAAAAGTTTACAGATTGGGCATATAATTCTCACTCAAATTCCCACTAGCTTGAATACTGATACAAAAGTAGTACTTTTTACTGGATAGTTAAATATTTGAACATATTTAATCACCTAATAATTACATGAATTTCATGGCAAACCATTGTGATGTTACATAGTTTATTGTGCCAAGTTAACATTTAATTGTTCTAATCATAATAAAAGGTTTGGTTTCAACTATAGGAGTAAAACAAAACTAAAGAGTAAGAGTGATCGTCTGATCATCATGTTAAACATATTCAGGAAACAGAAATAAAATGTCAGAATGCAACATTGAGCCAAAGAAAAAACATGGTGGATTATTGTAGTTTTGTAACATAGGTTTTGTTATTGATCTGTAATGTTGAATTTATGTAGTCCATTTTTCACCTCCTGAACCCTTTTCATTTGAGCTGCAGTGATATAAATTTAAAAGGTTTGGTCATAAATCAGTTTGAACTTATATATGAAAATAAATAGTTTTCTAACCTATAAAACATTTAATGGGGGCAAACGTGTATGCATGCTTAACACAGCGCTGAGAAACAAAGCATTTTTAAGTGACTGTAAGATTTAAAACAGCAAATGCAACTTTAAAATGGCCTCCCAAATAATATGTCAAGATCCACTACATGGTATTTTTTAACAGTTTAACAATATACCATCAGTAGTGTATCAGTGTATCAGCGTACCATCAGTAGTTGCAATTTATTTATTAGTTATCAAGTAGTATTGACAAAAGTGAAATTAACAGTCTGTTAACAGCCAGCTTAGGAAAGATGACACTGACATGTAAAATTACCAGCACATTTATGGAGCGAAATGCATCCCTAAAGGAGGTTAAATATTCATTTGTTTGTGAAAAAATTGTTGTTCATCTCTCTAAGATGTTAAACATTTGATTCAGTGGTGCTCTGCATTATTAAGTAAGCAATCACATGGTGTTATAGATATATTGTTAGATTTATGAGCCTTCAGTTGATGAAGTGGACAAAAATATGTAATTTCCTCTACACTGAAGAGGTGGAGTGACCAGCACCCATATGATTCTCAGATCCTAACTTTGAATGTTGAACAGTGGAGACTGCTGCCACTGAGAAGTGAGTGACCTGCAGTGAGTGAGGGGTTTGACTCTGTGCAAGTCAGTCTGTGAAAATCTGTCAGGCCTTGATTCCCTGCAGTGCGGGGATGGTTTCTTCTAGCTGACGATGGTCGTTAGCACATGACACATTGAGCTAAGGGGTTGCTAACTTCTCATATCCAAGATGCTGTATCTGATTTAGACTGACTGAAACGTGGCTTATTCCCCATCCTGGGTTTAACAAGTAGCACACACTGCTTATCTTGGTTAGTACAACATCCCTGGATTATTGGGAAGAACACCCTGAAATTGTACGGAGTAGGCATACAATTCTCCACTTTAATTCCCATTTTAAATACTGTTTTTTTTTTTTTCAAAACTTGTACTATTATGGATATTTAAGTAGTTGAACATATTCAGTTACCTAATGATTACATCTGTTATTTCATGACATACCATTTTGATGTTGCACAGGTTATTGCCTCAAGTTTACATTTCATTATTCTAATTATAATAAAAGGTTCTGTTTTAATTAAAGAGGTAAAACAATACTACAGAATTAGATACTCTGTAAAGCATCTACAAACATTATTTAGATAGTTAAAATGTTGTCAATGGTTATTGATTGTATGGAGTAAAACTAATTTGGCCCTTTTAAATGTTTTATAGGTGAGCTACATAAAGAGTACATGTTTGTGTCCTGATTGTGTGATTATCATTTTAAACACATATATGAACAGAAAGTCAATGTTGACATGCAACTTTGAGCCAAAGATAAATGTAGTGGGTTATTGTTGTTTTGCAACTTTTGTAACCTATTAAAAATTTAATGAAGGGCAAACATGTATGTATACCTTACAAAGTGCTTAGAAAGACATTATTTATTAAGTGACTCAAAAGATTTAAATAGCAACTGCAATTTTATAATGGTCTTCCAAATAGTATTTCAAGATCTGCTACATGGTATTTGTTAACAGTTTAACAGTTTATTACCATTAGCAGTTGCAACTTTATAGAAACCATCCAAACAATGTTTATAAACAGTTTTCAAACCAACTATTAATAGTTAACAAAGTGTTATAAATATTTGGTCTATCTATCCAAGAGATATTTATATTGTATAATTTACTTTTTTTGTTTTTACGAAGGTTTACAAATTAGTTGGAAACCATTAATACTTAGTTTATGTATTTATACAAGACTGTATAAGTCTTGGTATTTGACTAATAAAATAACAATCTATAACATTACTTATAATGGGTAAAGTTAATTAGTTATCATTTCTTCATTGTTTATCAAGGAGTATTGACAAAAGTATAATTAACAGTCAGTTAACAAATTATTAATGATGCCTATAATACAGTATTGCCAGCTTCAGAAAGATGATACCGACACGTAAAATTACCACATTTATGGAGTAAGATGCATCCCTAAAAGAGGCTGAGTATTCATATGTGTGAAAAAAAATGTTATTCATCTCTGTATGATCTATGTACATTTGATTCAATGGCTTTGTGCATTCTTTAGAAAGCAATCTGTCTTCATTACATTCACACACAGTTTTATAGATATATTTTTATATTTACTTGGCCTTCAGTTGATGAAGTGGACAAAAATATGTAATTTCTTCTACACTGAAGAGGTGGAGTGACCAGCACCCATATGATTCTCAGATCCTAACTTTGAGTGTTGAACAGTGGAGACTGCTGCCACTGAGAAGTGAGTGACCTGCAGTGGGTGAGGGGTTTGATTCTCTGCAAGTCAGCCTGTGAAAATCTGTCAGGCCTTGATTCCCTGCAGTGCGGGGGATGGTTTCTTCTAGCTGACGATGGTCGTTATGGTCGTGAGGACATTACACATTGGGCTTCAGGGTTGCTTACTTCTCATATCCTAGATGTTGTATCTGACTGAAACATTCCTGTGTTAAACAAGTGGATGTTGGGTAAGATAATGTTAAACTGTAAAGAGTAGAAATACAAGCAGAATTCCACATTTGTCGTCAATTGCACAATTGACTACAAGCTATTCAAAAAGGAGTTAAACATGTTTTTCACATGAAGAAACATCTGCTGGGAAGTGACATAATAACCACATGTATGTAATATCACTGAAATAATTGAAAGGTAATTATTTATTAAGTGGCCCTCTAAAGCAGTAGGGCATCTTGGCTCTCAGTGGCTCTGTTTGTCTGAATTTTTAACGCAATGGCCATCAGAAACACATTAACATTAGTTAAACTTTAAGTGCTAAAGAGTTGTTTCAGTTGACAACACTGGAATGTAAAGACCTGTAAAGCTGAGTGTCAATGTAAACTTATTTTAGCAATCTCACATGCCTTCATGCACACTCTCTGTGCCGCAGTGACAATGCTGTATACCAGCCCTGTATTTGCCAACTAATTTACAACTCTGTGTTACCAACTATAGTTATCAAAAACAACCAAAAAATAGATATAACAATAATAAAAACTTAGTTCTGGGTTGCACAAACCTCTTTGAATGGGGTCAACAGAAGATAACTAGTGAAGGCCCATTCATAGATGTGTATCCTGCTGTGATGGTTTTGAGATGAGGTGTTGGTGGCTCATCACCATTTCAATGCCCATCAAAAACACTAACATACCAGTTAAACTTTAAGTGCTAAAGAAAGGTTTTAGTTCACAATACTGGAATTTAAAGTCCTGTAAAGCTGAGTGTCATTGTGAACTTATCGTATTATTATATTATTTATTATGTGCCTTTCACTTCATGCACACTCTTTGTGCACTGTGACAATGCTGCATGCCAGTGTGTGTAGTATATGTTATAGACTGTAGTCATTAAAAACAAACATCTTTGAATGGGGTCTAGATTAGATAATGCTAAAATACACTTACAAACACAGCTGTTTCATCCATCACTAAAAAACTATTCATTTTGAACACAATGGAACACATTACAAAACAAGATATTTGGTGTTCAAATCCATTACCTATCATAATAGCATGAAAAGGAGCCTTGAGAAATACATAAAAGAGACAAGGCTAAAAACCAAAAATGAATGGCCATGACCTTTGACCCATAAAGCTGCACTGCATTAAATACCAACATGACTGAAGGATATCACAAAATGAGCTCGGGGACACTAAAAACCACTGACAGTGGACACAGTTTATCACTGTATCTATAAATGCAAATTAAGACTTAACTATGCAAAGTGAAAGCCAGATATCAGCAAAATCCAGAAACACTGCCAACTTCCCCGGACCTGAGCTCATCTGTCACGTCACAGTGAATATTAAGACAAGTTATAATTGTGTTCACATTATAGCCTTTATTTTAAAAGCTACAATGGCAACATTTCTGGTGCCAATTTACTTAACAATGAGATGCTTTACTGAATAGCTACATTTTTGTATTAGATATTTTCTCTTTACAAAATGCACCTTTCTATTTCTTTTTCATTAATCTATGGTGGAGTGTGAATATCACTCTGTCCTATCCAAAAGGGAACTTGTGTCATTATGTACCAGCCAACTTGGGACCACCGTCGCTTTATTCTATATGTGTGGCCCTTTTTCTGTAATGTTGATCAACAAAGAAAATGCATTCTTATGCATATAAATTGAAAGCACGCACATACATTGTAAAAGAGATCCTGTGCTTGTAATAACTCTTAATGGGAATTTCCAGTAAAAGTCTGATAATAAATCTATTTTATGATTAATCAGCAAATACTGTTGCTGACCTTTATATCGTTTTGGTCCTTTCTGGGAAACCCTTCATTGTAAAGGTGAACATCTAAAGTAGGAATTCCAGTATGTTTTTTCCATGGCCAAGGGATCAGCCAGTATGTGTGATATCTCTGATCTAGACACTAGAGAAAGAAGTCTCAGACTTGTAATGTCATGAAGTATAAAGTCTGGAGCTGCTCCTTCTGCTCATCGAGAGCCTAATTTTGGGGACCAACAGAATGTTTGTTATCCCTTAAACCCAAATGAACTTTATTATATTGGTGTTGTCAGTTCTGTAACAGAAAATGTTCCCATATACTTATAACATTGTTCTGGCTGTTCTCAGTGTCATCTAGAAAATCTTTCACAATTTCATATCAATGGAGCAACTCTACACTTTATATCACATGACATCACAAGCACTCCAGTTTTTGGATATGGGAGCGAGTTGCCCATGTTTACTAATGTTTTTAGACTGCCTTAGATCATAGAAATAATATGTATGTATTTTAGAAATGGGCATAATTTCCCATTAATACAGTATCAAGCCATAAAAAGGTTAAGCCAGCCACTAAAGTTGAGCCTTTATATTCTGTTACACAAACATACTAACAAATCATATTTGAAGAAGAAATGTAACATTATTCAGATGAGATTTTTTTCACAAGTATTATTAAATATGTTTGTATGTGCTTTACATGGTTGAGTGTGAATGTCACTCCGTGCTATCTAAGAAGGAACTTGTGACATTATGTACCAGCCAACAGTGGACTCATGTCATTATATCCTACTCAAGGGTGGACCTTCTTCTGTAATGTGCACCAACAAACAAGTTGCATTTCTTTAAGTACAGACTGAGAACACAAGTATATTGAAAACTTGATTGACATTCACTACTTGTGAAAACTGGTCAGGTAAGTATTTTGGAAATTGAACAATTTTAAAGGTCAAGTCAAAGTTTGATGTTACATAATTTTAATTTAAAACTCCTTTTTAGTTTTCTTACAAAAGGAAATGGAGTGTGGACATTTTTTACTGTTTAGAGTGCAAAGTTCAAAGAGTACAAACAGAAGTCGACTTATGAAGGCCCATTCATAGATGTGTATCCTGTTGTGATGGTTTTGAGATGAGTTGTTGGTGGCTCATCACCATTTCAATGCCCATCAAAAACACTAACATACCAGTTAAACTTTAAGTGCTAAAGAAAAGTTTCAGTTTACAATACTGGAATGTAAAGTCCTGTAAAGCTGAGTGTCATTGTGAACTTATCGTAACATTTATTATGTGCCTTTCACTTCACGCACACTCTCTGTGCACTGTCACAATGCTGCATGCCAGTGTGTGTAGTATGTGTTACAGACTGTAGTCATTAAAAAAACAAACATCTTTGAATGGGGTCTAGATTAGATAATGCTAAAATACACTAACAAACACAGGTGTTTCATCCATCACTGAAAAACTATTGTGAACACAAAGGAATACATTACAAAACAAGATATTTGCTGTTCAAATCCATTAACTATCTGCCATAATAGCATGAAAAGATTTAGAGAACCTTGAGAAATCTCTGCATAAAAGGGACAAGGCTAAAAACCAAAATGAATGGCCATGACCTTTGACCCATAAAGCTGCACTGCATTAAATACCAACATGATATCACAAAATGAGCTTGGGGACACTGAAAACCACTGACAGTGAACACAGTTCATCACTGCATCTATAAATGCAATTTAAGACTCTACTATGCTAAGTGAAAGCCAGATTCAACAAAATCCAGAAGCGCCACTGACTTCTCTGGACCTGAGCTCATCTGTCATGTCACAGTTTGATTTCTTTCTTTTGGAAGCAAACAGCTTTTAAGGATTAGTCACAGACTTGTGTTAAATCATTTTATAGTGATTAACTAATTAAAATAAATATATTATTTATTAAAATAAGTAATTATATTGCTGATCATTTTATGTATAATGTTACTCGTTTATAGATTTATTTTTCTGAATTTTTGGTGATACATTGGTAGTTACAATTGGTCTGGTCTAAATATACATATATATATATATATATATATATATATATATATATACATATATAAAACAAAGACAACAATAAAGTTATTAACAGTAAATAGTAAGATAAAACTGAATTCACAGGATTATGGGAGCCTTCTTTAAAAGATATACTTTGCTTTGGCAAGTATTATTTCTGTAATATTTATTATCACAAAAAATGTTGATATATTGCAAGCAATAAAGTTTACATACCCATTTTTAAAGATACAAATGAAGTTTTAGTGAAAAAGAAGCACTCTATAGGTGAGAGAACCAGGATAAACCAGTTTGACTGCAGTATATGGATGTCCCCCCTTTGATAGGCAGACGTCGCTCAAGGCTTCAGGTCCCCTCTTGGCAATTTCTTTAAAAAATTGTAAAAATCACATTTGCAGTAATATTGTGAAAGAAGACCTCAAAAGTAAATTTTCAATTCTAGTTTTGTATTTTTAAAATGACTGCTAATAAAGGTTCCCTCTTGGATAGTACACTTAGATAGTCCCCTATTATTCATGTTCGCATGTATGTGTGTGTGTGTGTGTGTGTGTGTGTGTGTGTGTTTGTGGGGGGAGGGCAGTGATGGGACCAGAGCTCCTGGTAGAAGCAGAAACAGGAAGTCTCAAGACCCTCTCGAAGAGGGGGGGGGGGGTTATGTTTTTACTTAGCCCCCGATGAGTGAGGGGATTTCAGACAAAACTGGGATTTCTAGTCTCTTCTTCTAGTTTGACAATCCACAAAATTGACATAATTTACCCCTTTTAGATATGGCTAAGGCTTCTTGCAAGCCTAACTTGAGCTTGCATAAAACCACCTTTCAATGTAACTCATACCAAATGACTGGTATTAACTCTTAACACTTGTGATATTTTTTGGTTTTCGTGTGAAATGTCTTAAACCTCATGCAGACTGTGAGATTTTTGCAATCTTATAAATTTAGTGCAGCCACACTTCGTGACATGGATCTCAATAAACTTGGCTACAACATCAAGCTTGATGTATGAGGACTGTGCTATGACATCACCTACTGAATTTCAAGCTATGGCCTACATTTATCGGCGTCAATACGCAAGAACAAAATGTGTGTGTCATCCATCTACACCGCTGTAGTGGTAAGAGAGAAATGTACACAAATGAATCACAATAACACAACAATTCAGCTTCACGTAAATATGCTGAGTTAGAGCCACTGGTCAATTATGTTTCATCCAGTGCATATGCCAGTGGGGTAGCAGCGGACAATTCGGAAAATGTCCTTGCCACTCCCTGCTGCTGTCCCTTCTAGGGTGTTGAGCCCTAAAAACTGCCACTGCATCACAGCCTCAACCAGTAGCTTGACTTCTCAGCCTCCTCTGCCATATCTTTAATCGCCCTCTCAGAGTACTTTAGTTGCCGGTATACTTTCCTCTCACAGGATAGTAAGTTCAGTGATGAAGACCGTCTTTGCAGCTGCAGACCACATCATAACATTACTTGTTTGTGTGATCTTAAAACCAGCTGCCTTTCCAAGTCAAAATGCATTTCCTAGTCTTTCTGGGGGTAAGCAGAGATTTTGGCTTTCCTATTACTGGCTTCCATTGGTTGACAAAGGGAATGAGCGTTCGATGAAAGAACCCTCTGTGTGTAGAAGAATTACTTGTTGACCTGAGGTGAGACTGGTGTACCCACACCTTGTTGTGGCTGTTAAAAAGCTGTAGCTGTTAAAAAGTCGGCGCAGGTCCGTGAGGCACACATCTGTGTAGCACACAGAGAACATTTAAAGTCACTGAGCTGTTTGTGTGTTATGCAGTTGGACTGTGTCACAGCTCAGACATCAGGCTCATGTATTGGTTGTTTCCTCTTTCTAGACCCCTCACAGCTGCTGCCCTCACAACTCACACAGGTGTCCAATCAATACTGCACTGCAGAGACTTCAAGCAGCTAATAAAATCTGCTTCTGAGAGGAGAAAATCTGAAAATCGGTAACACTTTCTATAAAGACCACATCTATAATGCATTATAAAGGCATTCATAGTGAATTATAATGTATTCACAATGCTTTATGAATACACTCATAAAACACACAGTGCTTACTGATGCACTATCAACAGTCATAAAACATTATAGATGTGACTTATAATTTGTTTAAGTATCAAGGGTCTTATGTATGCTCTTGACTTGTGATAAAGTAGAGGTTTAATGCTGGGGCTTATAATGCATTATAAATATTTATACTCACATATTCACACATCAACAATTAACTGTAGTAAGGACTCATCGTGTTATATAACAATCCATGCTGTATCATAAGTTACCATTGTATGTGTTAAGTAAAGTGAGGTACATGTTGATGCATTTATAATATTGTATGTCTTTTCATAATGTTTTACTGTAGGTGTTAAGTGTAATCATTTTCATGCATTTATAAGAATATATGCCACATCATAAGTGATTAATGCCTACCATACACTAGAATACTTTGAAAATACATTTAAAAAGACTGAAATCTATTTGTTTTTATTTGCTTCTCTTAACTACACACATTTGGATGCTTCTTCCATAATTAAGTTTTACTGATGAGTGTTATAATTTGCCCTAAAACAACTGAAGAAGTTTAAAGTTTGAAGCTTTTGTCATTACAGTACTTCAATGATAACTGAAAGATTATGTTTAAGAGACTTGATCACTCATATAATCCACAAGAGACAGATGGGGAATTTGAAGAAATTAAACACTGATAAAGAGCAGACTTTGACACAATGCAGCCTGAACAATGAACTGTTGTTGAGCCAAACTGTAAAAACCCCTCGCTGCCTCTGGCACTGCACTCACTCACTGCATACCACATCTCTCAATTGCCAAGGAAGATTTACACATCAGTGTGGAACACTGAGTGGTACCTCAGATAAAGGGCAGCTCTGACTCACTGTACTGGCTGTACTACATTTGTGTAAATTGTACTCTGATTTATGACATGAAAGTGGCATGGTCTTGTTCCTAACAGCCAAAGCAATAAGCTGATTTAAATCCGATGCAGAGGAAAAACCAAGTGGTGGTCCGGGGAGCGTGTGAAGGTAAAAACACACACACAAAAAAAATAATAAAAAGTTCTTGTCTTGCGATATGGTTGAATTTTATTGCATGTAAATATCAGAGTGTATGTCACACGTCATGGTCGTGGGTAGTAATCTTCAAAGAAAATCAGGACATTTCAGTTGTCCATCATAAAATTTGTTAATCTGGGGAGTAGTTCTATTTGATTAAATTCTGGAGCATTTAACTCGACCCGTGGTTGCTACACTAACCTCTAACTGTCCCACTTTATCGGTCTTGTTTGCCCATATTTGGACGAGATGTCGGCGCGCACGGACACACAGCTTGGTGCTCCCTGAGGCTTACATTATGCCTCAGGAGGTGCTACCTAAATTCTGTTATATTGTTGTCTGACCCTCAATATAAAAACAATAAAGCTAACTTTATTGTGAACTGCACAAAAAGAGACGTGTCTGTCAAAACATTTTGTTTGATTCAAGAATGATGATCTATGATTCATGTTCACATGTTCAGAATGATTATGTATGCCTTTATTTTTTTTTAACCCTACACTTATACTGTGACACTTTGTATTTTTAGCAACTAAATGTACTGCTGTTTTGGCTGTTCATATTTTACTATTCTTATGTTTTCTGGGTGTGGTTTTTATAAAAGCAAGTACAGGTTTCTACCACACCCCCATATGTACTTTTGATATGTTTTATCCTCATTGTGTTTCTATTATGTGAAACAAATAAACTGAACTAATCTTGAGCCGTTTGTCTTGTGTTGTGCTGTTTGTTTTCATGTTCAAAATGTTTTACTTTAATAGTTATTGCACTATATGTTGGTCACTTCTGTACAATGTGTTTCCATGTCAACTGGGAAAAATAAATCACTCAAAAAAAACAAAGCAAAACAAACAAGAGAATCATGATGAATGATTAAGGGTGTAGCCACTTTGATTGACAGGCTGTGTGTGAGTCACATCTACCCCCTTGATATGCCACAGCTCCACCCTGTCATCCAAATACGGTCCCTTCTCACTCAGAAAAAAATTAAAGGCGATGGCCAAAATGCCAGACTCGAGGCTTCAAAGCGGGAATCCACAAACCAATAACTACAGTACGTCCATTTTTTTTTACACTTTATGGTCCAGATCCCAGGCAAGTATACAAGCACCCTGAAAGCATACACTTCCTTTTAGGTAAACAGAGCAGAATTCCACTTATGCAGTTCCCCTGGCTCTATCTGAACATACCTGACATAGAAACAGTGTTTGCCATGCTGCAACTGGTAATGTACACTCTAATATATTAACTCACACTGCACGCAAACACCTATTTGTCTACTTCCGCCCTTCAGTAACTATAAAGTGTCTGAGAATGTAAGTGCAGGTCTGGTGGATAAACTGTAGCACCTGTCACTTAATGAACCTTCTGCTAAAGTAAACAGCCGAGGTGAAGTTAAGAACAAAGCTCCTGTTAGAAGACAGCTTCCTCCTGAGTCAGGCCTCTTGCACAACATTAATCTGAGCTCAGCACCATGGCAACCAGGTAAATATGTCACAATGATGTATTTACTCATATTTCCTCTTTTGAGTCCTGTCGAGTTTCACGTTCACCTCTGAGAGCTGAGAGCTCAAGGGCCAGATGAAGCACATAAAAACCAAAAGAATGGAAAGGTAATAATTAACAAATTGAGATTAACTTAAAGCCTCTGGGAACCCAAAACACCATAAACTTTCTTAAAATGTAATTTAGGGTCTTACATGCATCATAAAAAACATTAAAAAAATCAGAAAAACCAATCCAAAAAGTCAAAGTCAGCTGTCAGTTGATACTAATTGAACATGACAAACTGAAATCCCTCAATGCTGCTTTCAATAGGGTACATTCAGAAATACTCTGAGTGCCGGAGTGCACAAACTGGACCTTCGATAAATTGTATGGTATGTCCTCAGGAGGACATACCATACATCTTTTTACCAAAGTAAGATCCAGTAGGGAAGGACGGAAGTGGAGGAACTACGCTTCTCTTTTTGTTGGAATGTACCGTTCGGTTATCCAGAGCAGTGCACTCTGGGAGTGTCAGAGCGACTCTGGGCTCTGTGTCTGGGGAGAAGGAGCAGCAAAGCGCAGAATAAAGTGAATGTGTGATGAACTTAACGGTTTGTTAATTCATAGAGAAACAGAACGCTCTGTGGATTCAACCCACAGCTCTCTCATTTTAGTGCAGAGCGTCAGATTGGATTTAGGAACGCAGCCAGAGTCAGAGGGCTGGAACACATAGAGCTGTACCACACAGACTCTGCTTTGCTCCATGGCTGTCATCGTGGAGACGTGAGACAGTTGACAAAGGTGGGATTCAAGGAAGTGTCAATCAAAACTTGATGTGCCACGCCCACACAGTCTGGAGAAATGCTGTTATCCTCAAAATTAACTGTTTTCAACTCGCTTTTCTAAAAGTTGAAAAAATTTATTTTTACTCAGATTTTTGTAGATACTTAATGAGACACTCAACTTTGATATAATATTCGCATTCTTACTATTCAAGCCACTTAAAGGATTTAATGATTTTTCAAAATGTTTAGATAGGTACTGTTTTAATTTCCATGTGCCACCTGTCAAAAGAACCTAAAGCTCTTCAATCACCTGTTCATGTGCTGGATAGAGAACCCTGAGGACACTGATCCAGGGGCAGGGCATTCTTGCTTTCAATGCATCTCCATTTTTTCAATGCAAAATCTCACCAAGGCAATAAGTGAACAGAAAGCAAATTTTCTTATATGATTAATTTTCATATATTCAGTCCAACACACTGTCCTGGAAGAAATCTTTTGGGGAAGATTTGAGCCTCTTCCTTCTGCCTGTAGTCCTGTATAGCTACAGACTGAACCAAAGGACTCAAGTCCAAATGTATCCCAGAAACCTGCCCCAAAGCATCAGGAAAGAGCCTTTTATTACCATGCAGCCTAGCGTGTCTTTGGGCCGTGGTACATCAGTAAACTGTCAACTAATATGGAGCAGTTACTCAAGTAAGAGCAAAGCCATTAGTCATATCAGCTGCTGAGATCATAGCGTTGCAGGACTTTGTGTTGTCAGGACTCACCATCGTTGGCATGTCGGACACAGTCCTGGAGGACGGCGTGCCACTTCTGCTGCTCATTCTCTGCCACTGCGCAGAAGTAGTAGTGGCGAGCGTAAGGGTGCCAGAGGATCAGAGGGAACTGGGTGGCACACTTCAGGAAGGGGGAACTTCCCACTTTTGCTTTTACATCTGTAAATATGGACACAACATAAACGACATGAGCTATTAGTTTGGACTTTTCTTCATGTGTTCTGAAATATACAGCAAATTAATGTGTTTATAATGACTGTAGAATGTTTTTGCATGCATTTAAAGAAGTTTCTAGGGGCTGTATCATAGGCAACTGGAGTCCAATGTTTTTTTTGTTTGTTTTTGGAGTTTTAATGTTTTGGGATTGTACTCATGATTGCATCTAATTTTTAATGACACTAATGACACTACTGTTATATTTTGCACATATAACAGGGGGTGGGAGGGGGGCAAACTGCTTTTTGGATGTGGGAATGTCTGTGCCCTGATCGTTTTTATTGCTGCTTTTATCATCATTAAGTGGGGTGGGACAAGGAGATGATAATGTTTGTAAAATTTTATGACCTGGTGTTTTGTACTATACTTAGATCAAAATCTGGCATTAATTTATTGGTCCACCTACCTGCCCAGGGACTATGGGTGGAAAATAGCAGTTTTAGTAAAGATTAATATTTTATACATCTTCATGACATTACACCCACCAGCTATAATCACTGAGCAGAAGAAGGCGTGCATCCACTGCTAGCACCACTGGGCTGGTTAACATTATAGCTCAGTCGAGGAAGACGCCATTATAATTTATTTCTCATGGTGTCACAAAGACGAGCCTCTCGCCATGAGTAGATGAAAGCTTTCTTCTGTTCGGTGATAAAGTTGACAAGTGTAGTTCAGTAGAAAGGAAATCGTTCCAACTGTTCACAGCAAGATCTGTGGATTATCTTGAGTAACTAGGTCATGATTTCTGGGAAGAGACATTGCTGTTGAGTTTTTCAGTTTTTTTTGGCACTTTAAGCACAACAAGCTGAGTGCCATTTAGTTCCATTATATCAGAGAGAAGGCAGACATCTCTACGGCTAATGTCTCCAACACTCTGCAGCTCAATCAACTATCTAGATTGATTAATAGTACTATAGGTAAGAGGAAAAAATATGCATTTCATACACTCACTTACTCCCATAAATCTATTAAATCAGAAAAATGTAGATAAAGTATTAAAAGTACTCAGATCACAAAAAGTCTCACATTTGAAAAGTTGAAAACGTTTTTCTTTTCTTTCTTTTTTTTAACATTTAACAATCAAAAAAGTTCTGCCAATCAACTAACTGATTTATTGGCTAATCAATTCAGCTGTTTTTATAGGTTTATGTATTTTTGGGTAGTTGAATTTATAAAAGACGATATTTTATAAACTCTTAAGTTTTCTATGCAAAAAAAAAATATTGTAAAGTAACAAGCAACTAAAGCTGACCGCTACTTGTAGTGGAGTTAAAAGTACAATTTTCCCTCTAAAATGTAGTAGTAGTAGGAGTAAAGTACTAGCACCTCAAATTTGAACTGGAGTAATTGTACGTAGTTACAGTTCACAACTGCTGATTAATTCACTGTAATGACGATACAGTTATTTATAATAAAATAAATAAATATGGCCAAAAATGTATGAAAGCTTCAGTTTTAGATCCTCTGGCAATAAAATGTGAAATTAAAAATATTTGCGTGTAAAAACATCATCATAAAATGCTGCAGCTTCACATCTGCTCCCCTCCTCCTCACCGGGCAGGCTGTTGCTGAACAGATCCAGATATTGCTCCATAGATGTCAGCACTTTGTAGCCGGCACAGTTGATGGTTCCTTTGGGATGGAGGCGTCTGTCATGGGACTGGGAGATAAGACAGTGAGCAGAGAGTACATGTTAAACAGTGAATCAAACCAATATAATCTAAAAATTATTTTCCCTCACCGCTTTGCTGTCGTAATAGTTGATGTTGTAAGAGTCTGGGACGAAGAGGAAGCGGTTTCTCCATTTCTTGTTCTCCTCCAAATACTGAAAAAGTGAGCCGGAGAAGATGGACTTGTTCTCCAGAGGAATCTGTGAAAGAAGACACATTCAGGACAAAAAAAAAAGACATTTTCACGACAGCACACTGCACAGGCAGCCGGAGGAATTAAGAGCTTTTTTATTGCTAGAGAAAAAGCCAGTCTGTGTTTATGTTTTAAAATATATAACTATCACAGAAAAATCCAGTAGGGCCCATTTCTTATTCTCCAAATACCTAACCAGCATTGTTTTTTCTACAGAACTGACTGCATTCCTCACTACACTCACCAGGCTCTTATCACACTCCAGACCCTACTTCCGTGTGTGTGTGTGTGTGTGTGTGTGTGTGTGTGTGTGTGTGTGTGTGTCAATAGACTGTAAAAACCAGACAGAGCTATTTACAAGCGTGACACATAATAATGTGTCGAATTACAAAAGCTGAATTCAGCACAAGAGGTTCTCCTGCATGTCAACATGTCAACATGAAGCTTCTTGTATTATCCAGGACGAATTTTCTTTTTTATTTCAATGAGCAAATTTAATGTAATATTCTTGAGACACCCTGACTTGAATAGGACAGAGTGCAGCAACATTGGGGCAGCGCTGGGCGATATGGCTTTAAAATAATATGACAATATTTTTAGGCTATATTGCGATACACAATATATATCTCGATATTTTGAAATCTCTAAACTACCGCAAACTACTTAAATACAAAATTATTAAATAAACTACAGTTACAATGAAGTTAGTAAAGTAAATAAAGTAAAGTTACATAAACTTCTGTTTCAATAATGTTTAATAAAACACTGTTATACATTTCAAACAAGTATAAATTAAAATAAAATACTGTTATAGTGAAGATAAAGTATTGCTTTAAGTCAAAATTATGAGATAAAAAGTCACACCATGCGCTCCAAATGCACTGACAGAGACAAGCCTAAATATGCAAATGATGCTGTCCCAAGTTTGACTGAAACTGTCAAAAGATGTTTTTTTTCCAACTTGTTATCTCATAATTATGACTTTTAATCTCATGATTATGACTTTTTATCTCATAATTTTGACCTTAAAATATATATTTTTTTATTATCAAGGCTGAGTTTTCTTCTTGTTTTCTTTTACTGGCGGAAATGGGCTTCCATAGCTTACATACTTTAGTGTACACTTGAGGATTAAAAGAGTTGGAAAACATGTTGGCAGGTTGTTGTGAGGTTTACCTCTGAGTTGCTGCTGTACAATCTGCACTCAGAGTGGTGGAAGAGGATGTTTTACCTTGCGGTGCAGTAGCTGGGGCTGTGGGCCACCTCCTCCTTCTATGTCAAAGCGAACTTTGTTAAAGAGAGCCACTGCATACTGCTGCTCGTACAGACCGCCAAACTTGCCCATCACCTCCTGGGTCCGAGCTGAAACACACACGAGCACACACACGCACAAAACTGTTAAGACTGTAGTGCCACTGTTTAAAAAATGTTCCAAATTAGGGACTTTTTTCTTGTTTACACAGTGAATGTGGATGCTTGCGTACAACGATTTTAACACTCGTGTTTGACATTGTGTTTCAAACAATAAGCACAATGAGCATTACAGCTTCAGCCTCTGCTAACATGGAGACATAGTAGACTTTGTTCATTTTAATCAGTTTTTATCAGCGTTATTCACAAAAGATCAACAAACACAATGACTCAAACAAATTTTTAAAGCTTTTTTTTTTTTAAAGCTTTAAAAGATAATGCGCACACTTTTCTCCATTATAAAAAGTTAAAGGATGGGAAAATACCCAGCTAAGAAGTATTAATGATTCCCCTGCATACAGCATAAAATTTACATAGTATTATAGGTCAAATCAAGCGGCAACCTCCGGATATAAACAAAGGAAGCCAACACAAAGTGCCAAAAACTTCAGTTACTCTAACTGCCATTAGAGGCTAGTTCCAAAAGTGAGTCAGTCCCTGTAGACTCCAATGTTAACCCTTTGACACTTTAGCAAATTGGTTCCATTTCTTTCAAAAATATGGGAAGAAGGCAGTGAACACCTTAACACAGCCCAAAAAATAGCAAGAATTTTGTTTTTAAAAAAAAGGTTACCAGAGAATTACTTCAAAATAAGCACAAAACTGAGGCAAAACAATACAATGTGCAGAATATAAAAAAAAAACAGATGTATTTTCTTTCCCGTTACATATCTTTAAGCAAGTAAATACAATGATTTAAAATATAATTTCCTAGGTATTTTTTCCATATTTTTTATTTCATTTATTTTTTGGTTAATTTTCTTTTATTTCATAGTGGCTGTGTATTAGACAGTCTATGGGTCGTGAGACTTTTTGGGACTCATAAGGAAGTTGCCAGTCCTGTGACTTTAGAGCCAAGAGTTATTCATGTGGGACATTTTTAAAGGTGAAAGTCAAACACAAAGGCGACAAAATCAAGAATGCCATTTAACACTGCTCTTTTTCTGCTTTATCAGAGAGTCCACATCATTACTGTTTGCCCAAGCTCTGGCTGACCTTCACATATCTCACCTCGCACACGTGAAAGGAAGATTTGCACGGCTGTGCCTTTTTCTGTATAGAGTTAATGATAGAAGATACAAGTTTCAGCTGAGGGGAGTGAATCCCAATCCAAATATCATCTCACCCTCACTGACGTGTGAGGTAAATTTGAGATGTTTGAGATGTTGACATGTGGTGATTACTTTTGTGCTGTATGTATGTATGTATGTATGTTTTTATTTTACTGTGACCCATAACTCGAATACTTTAAAATTTTGAAAATGTGCTCTAGGAACTACGCGGTGCCAGACCCCCCCGGTCTGTTCAATGGCCACGTCTGGCCCATGTATTTGAAACACAAGATCATTATTTTCATTAATTTCATCATCTGGGACAGATGATGAAATTAAAGGTGATACCTCCAACCCATATGCTTTTAAAGCCCTGATGAAGGCCGGCAGTGGTTCAAACATGTTGGCTTTGTTAATGATTTAGCCATTATAATAAGGGCTTTTTAATGTAATTCCTCCTCTTTTTTCACATTTTTGGAGTGCCTTGATTTCATTCCTGTGTATCCTGTTGGTTCTCGTTTTCCATGAGCACTCAACAAGTTTTTGACCTACGTTTGATCAGAGCAACCAGTCATCTCTCTTTTTCTAACCGTCAACAGTAAATTCTTAGTACAGTATCTCCCAAACATTAGTGCACATTCAATGAACTTCTGCCTTTTGGATTGAAGGCGCTGGGACTCTACAGGATGACTTCATTATAGCAGGAAAACCAGAAAGCAGAGTAAGAGCTGACTCACTTGATCTCCACAGCAGATGGTAACCATGCATGACACTCATCTTAGTCTCACGGCACTAAGCTCCACATGATCATGACAACACATGAGAAAGGTTGTGAAAGTGTGCAAACCCCCCCAAACTCCCTCCTCCCTGATCCTACTAAAGGAGCTGGTCTAATAATTTCACTTCTGCATTTAATGTATACCTTTAGCTCCTTTATAATAAGTGCACCGATTTATTGCCCAAACATTGGTATCGGCCAGTACTCTCTTTGTTGACTGCCATCGACCTGTTGGCAAATAAGAAGACATAAACGGATGGAGGCAACTGATGATTTTCTGATGTGTCAGATTCACTTTACACAGGCTAAAAAGCAGAACCCAAGTCTATAAGCGTCCCGTTGTCACTAGGACAACAGAAAATGTGTCTGGGACAAGCAGAGATCTTCCCCTGGACACCATCAGGACAAAGGGAAGCAGTAAAATCACTATTAACACGTCAGGGGACGCACCCTATTTTTTTCTTGCTAGATAACTTTCGACTTTACATCACAACAGCTTTCGGTTCAGATCAGTCAGACTGTTTACAGTCAGGGCTTCACATCGGTACTGATGTTATTTTAAGAATCCTTACATCCCACTCAGGCTACTGACCACAAGTCTTTGCGTTGTTTAATAGGCCTTAAAAAATTAAAAACCCAGTGTTAGTATGTAATAGTCTCTGTATGGGTCATGTTGAATGTATTTAGCCTTTAAAATAAATAAATAAGTAAAAAAAATTTTAAATAAGACAAATAAATTCAAAATGTCTGAAATTCAACAAAAATAAAAAGTTTATCTGACACCTCATATTATTGAGTCAACATCTAAACCAATCGGCTGTTCGATCAGCCGAGAGCCAGACGTAGTCAGTAGAGGGTAACTGCGGCGCCTGGCTCTAAAAGCTGCGGCTGCCTCGATGTTGCGGGATTATTGCCGTCCACTTTTGCATGACGTCAGAGCGAGTCAGGCTAGGATGCATCACACTTCGATCGCTGGTTACTGGCTCTGAGCAAAACTGGCCAAGGTCAAACAAGCCTAGTGTGATGCATTAAAGTAAAAATGAGTTTTGGGCAAAGATCAATTATAACATTTTCATGATATGTTCAATTAAATCTTGTAAAATGTAGCTTTTGGCATGCATGGAACTTGAAAAAATAGTTGTTTGAAGGAGTAATTTGTTGACAACAAATTAGACAGAGAATTATGAAAACCATGTTTTTAAAGTGACACGTTCATTTAAGGATGTTATGACTTTACAACATTTTTTTCCCCGACAACAAAAACAAACTAAACAACAGCAACACTGGTATCTGCTTTTGGTTGAATTGTTATTTTAATCATCTTTACCAGCCCAGAATTTCACAGTTGGTGCATTCCTATTTATGCTTGTGTTGTCCACAGACCTCGACAACAACATGCTTGCGATTGGCGAGATAGCAGGAACTCCAAACAGCAGAGATCACTACTGTGCAGACTTCAGCTCCAAATTACCTCACTAGAGCGAGATGGAAGCAGCAGTTTCAGGGTTATTTTGGCTTCATTTTTGTATGGCGGGGGTAAATGAAGAGGCATTGGTCATTTTATATACCGTCTATGGTCCTGTCCCAAGAAGCTCTTTCAGACTGTTTCCTAACCAGACTGTGTGTCAGCTGATTCAGTCCACTGATATTTACACCATTAATAATATTTGTGATGAGTACCAGAAAAATCACCAGTCCTCAGCTGAACCCTAATCCACAGTTTCATTCATTTGGCAACACAGCAGCTGCTTCAAAGGGGTTGCTTTAACCCTCTGAAACCTGAACCAATCTTGATTGGTTTGTCAAAAACTTGGGAAGAAAGTCACGAGCCACTTAACAAAAAATGGCCAAAAAATTGCCAAAAAATTGGCAAGAAATTATAACAAAGTTACAAAATTACCTAAAAATATGAAAAAGTAAAAAACAAAATAAAAGAAAAAACAAAAATCAAAGACTAAGGACTAAAATTTTACATTTTTTAATTTCTGATTTCTGTAACATAATTTTACATTAAATAAGAGAATATATAAATACAGTTTTCTGGACACATATCCCTAGTTTCAGACTATTTCCTTGTAACCTTTTTTTATGCAGTTTGGGGAACATTTCTTTCCATGTTGCTCAATTTGACTTTACTGTATGAAATACAATTGATGTAGAAACACTGAAAGAAATACATTTTTTTTTCTAGGTGTCAGAGGTTTAAATGCTAGAAAAAGGCATCCAAATGAAGCATGAGAAGACTGATGCCGGTTCAGGTGTTAAAAGCGTTAAAATACAAGAAGGATGATGGGGTTCACCCATTCTTTCGGAAAAGTGAGTCAGTGTAGAAAACCAGACTGAATCAGGGGAATCAAAGACCTCATTCATGTCAAACAACTGAATCCAGCAGGAGATATACTCAGAGGTAAAGCTGCCCTTCTTTGACTGTCCGAGCTGCATTTGTACACGTCAGCAAACTTTTCAATATTTCCACTGACCGTCCACTTCCCGACTGAGAGCAGCCCTGATTAAGCAGATTTCGTAGCCAAAAGAGAAGAGTTCCAGCAAAGTGACAGCTCACAACAGCGTGATGTGTGACTTATTACTGGAGGTATTTCTTACTGAGCAGTGCTGATAGGGCCTATTCAGGAAGCCTGGGCCCATGACTGTGTGTGATCGCCTGTATATGAAGTTCTCTTCGTAGCTTGAGAGTGTTTTTATCTACCATTAGTCAAGGACTAGGAATTGATTTTACCATGCTTGTCTTAAGCCCTATTCATACGGGGACGAAGCAGATGTATTTAAGTACCTCTATTCACAAACAACACTTTGAGAACTCCTTCCATGGGAATAAAAAGTGAAGAGAAGGACAGAAAGAGAGAGTCTTCAACCTAAAGATGGATGTTTCTTTAGTTTGTGAGAGTCAGTTTTATCATCTTATCCTCCGTATGACCCTTAAGATCAATGACTATGCTCATAGCAACAGCATGACTCACTGCCTTAAGTAAATAACAAAGAAAATAAATTAGACCGCCTGCAATCTCAACATACAAAGCAGCGCATAATGTTTAAATATCAGCTGTCCTGGGCCCAGCATAAACACAGCATTCATCCAGCATATCTACAGGGCGGCTTTAGGGTACTTCCAATAAACAACAATGCGTTCACGTTGAATCATATGTACAAAATGTAAGCAACAGTGCAAAACCACGTGGTTTTGCACTGTTAGTAGTTAGTTAGTTAGTTAGTAGTTAGTAGTTTTTGGTAAAAGTTAAGTAAAAGTTGGACATAAAATAGTGAGTACAGTTCAGTTCCCAGAGAGAATTTCAGTAAGAAACAGTGAAATTACCAATCTGTAATAAAATACTCAAAATGTAAGGTTCCCCTTTTCTTTTCCTGAACTGGATGTTGCTAGGATGTAATCACGTGACTTAAGCACAGAGCTTCAGTCATGTTAGAATGGTGCCAGTATATGTGGAGGGTGGGGCGGGGTGATTTTTTGGGTCCCACTTAGGGTCAGGCTACTTTTAGACACAAGATTAGTGTCACCAATTAAGTATGTGACCAAATGTGTACCCTACTCCTCTTGAGTTATGACACTGAGTAATGGCCAGAAAGTGTTTTTGCAGATTATGATGAAGTCTCAATGAAGTTAACCTTTGACTTTTTGAACATAAAATGACATCACTTCATCATTATATCCTATTACACATTTTTGAGAAATGTTGTCATAATTAGCTCATGCATTCTTGAGTTATGGCCAAAAACATATTTTGTGAGGCCACAGTGACCTTTGCCAAATTCCAATCTCTACATTTTTGAGTCCAAGTGGACGTTTGTGCCAAATTCAAGTAAAGTCCCTCAAGGTGTTCTTGAGATATAACATTCAGGAGAATGACAAATATGGACAACTCCAAAAACATGATGGCACTGGCCACAGCTATTGCTATTGCTATTTTTGGATTTTTCTCATCTTTGCTTTTATGATTAAATAAATGATCATTCACCTCTTTGGGCCTCAAAAAAGTTAATTTAATGAGACTACCTTGGAAGTATGGAGGGGAAATGTCTCTGGTGGAGCAGCAAAAACTCATACATGTAGACATATGAAATGGGCAAAGGGACCGAACCAGACTTTTTTGTGGAAGGGGGCAGAATCCAAATGTTTGGTAATCACTGTTGTAATGAGTTGCATTTTGTTAGCTATTTGTTAGCTTATTAGTTTTGTTTTTTATGGAAAAAAAATATGGCAAATAACTAATAAAAATATCTGCTAAATAAATACAGTGCAATAAAAAGTATTATATCTCCCTTAGTAGCAGAGTAGAAGTATTCAGTAGCTTAAAACAGACAAGTGCCTCAAAGTTTTACCTAAGTACAGTTTCGTGAATCTCCTTTGTTACTTTCAACCACCGTTCAAGGATAATGTGTTTAGATCCAACCGCCAAACCAAACTGCAGGAAAAAACATGCATTTCTCAGAAACAAAGTGGAAATAATTAGAAACGGATGGCAATAACATATCCCTACTATGTTGTTAAATTACCCAGGATCTATTGTTTCCATGTTTAGGAACACTGAAGATATCACTAAAAGAAAACTCAAAACTGACGTTTACAGTGGTTAGAACTGTATGTGAGACAGCAACTTTCTCCAAATTTAAAACTTCATACACTGGGGTCACATGCCGCAAGAATCTGTTTTTTGTCACGGAGTTTAGTCAGATTTAGAGCTAAGAAGAACATATGAGGGAGCCGCTGCTATGACTTTAGCTGACTCTTTGTTGTGCTGCAGCCAGCTGCCACACTAATTGTGCAGGGGCCCTCTGCAGTGCTGAGGCCAGCTATCAGCTCTAATGATATTGCTGTGTTTTCTTGCATCTCTGTGCTAATCTTATCTAACCCGTCCTGCTATACACAGCAGCTCGTCTTATCACTGACGTCAGTTCAACACTTTCAGCACATCTTGATCATAGAGATCTGAGCTGAGAGCAGACTGCTTTTTAATAGACCCACAAGAGAACCCCCACCCGCCCCCCTCCTGCTTTCTCCACAGCGCCTTAACAAAAACATTCCACTGAGATAGACCCATCGGCTGACTCATAAATTTAGACTGTGTTCCCACCAGAGCTGAAGTAAGAGTGGTGGCTGAGCCTGTGGAAGGATCCAGAGAAACAAATGAGTGCAAATGTAGCTACATTTGAACATGTTTACGGAGGTAATTAGAGGCAGGGCAGGAGTTTTAGTAAGCAAGCACTTCTCCGAAGCAATTCTCCAGAGGTTAGTTAGTGGGGAAGCTTCAATGCTCTGCTCTGCTTTTTCCTGGCTCACAAAGATGGACCACCAGAGCTGATCAGTATGTGATGCTGACAGAGACACATAAAGTTAATGCTAAAAGTAATTAAACAGCGCTCTTATGAACATCTAACTACATAGCAGGTAATATCTGTCTGTATGAGTGTCCTTTGCATCTTAACCGTTCATCTGATCTACTCACAAGTCGCGAAATTCCTGAGGACCGAAGGTCATGCTAGGGCTGCGCGATAAATCGATTTTATCGATTAATTCGAATTTGTGTTTCAATGCGATTTTTAAAAATGAAAATCTCGATTTTTGCCTCCGCCATATGTTCCCAAAAAAGGACACAGTCTGGTCAATCATTTGGAACTGGTTTCGGTTTTGCTGTCAGATCTGGAACAAACCACAGTCCTACAAAGTTCATTGAAGGGCTGTTGCAACTAGCAGCAGCGCGACCACTCTGAGATGTACAAGATGGCGCCAGCCCACAAACAACCGGTAAAAAGCAGACATTAGTGGAAGCATTTTCCCGCTGTGTCCTGTATGACAGGACAGCAACCTGCTGCAAATCTGCAGTGCTTTCCTACAATGTTAACGAGTGAAGAGACCCCCCCTCCATGCTGAAATGTTAGCGAGGTTTGCGTAGGACGACAAAGTACACTGTATCTTTCCCCTTAGGAGGCAGAAGCAAACTTGCCAACCCTCCCGAATTTCCAGGGACACCCCCGTTTTTCCCTGCCTGGTGTCCCATCTCTCCCGTATTTCTCCCGATTTAGAGCCCCCAACCACGCTCCTAATCTCCACGGAGGACCAAGGGTCACGTCCGCCCCAATATACCAAAGAGGGAAATTTGCCGGAACATCCAACAGCAGCTGGTTAGATAGTGCATACTGAAAATGCACAAAAATAGTTTTTGTTTTGTTTTTATAAAAACATGTCTGAATACAGACTGTGCGCCAGGTGTGTGCGCGCATTTGGATACTAGAGCGCAGCTGGTGCCGAGTATTCCTGTCCGAACCTAAGTAACTGAGCCCAAGTGATTAATTTTACTATTTTCAAAAACTGACAAAAAGTGGGCCTAATAAAAACAAACATCACACCTGGCTGATCACACAGCTGATTGATCCATCAAAGCGGACTGAGAGCAGCGCAGTGACAGACCTCTCATCCAGCTGCTCTCTGCTGCTCTCGTTGTTATCAGGGGCGGATTTAGTGATTTGGGGGGGCTGGTGCCTGATTTTACCCATTCTCTAACTTGGAGTGATGGTGGGCTGTTGGCAGCTGTAGAAAAAGTTATGCTGTTCTCTAAACCTTAAATGTAACTAATATAGATGAGTGCAGGTGATGTAGAAACACTGAAAGCTGTTGCTGATACTGTTGCGCTGCATATTGCTAACGCTATGACACAAATGAATTCATGTAAATATGTTTTGTGAAATTACTGCAGCCTTCAGTGCTAAAGACAAGTTTGTAGCTTGCACCTTAACCCCAAAAGGGAAATTCGGTTTACTATAATAACAGAAGGGAAATTAAGTTTGCCTTTACATTTATCTGCTAAAATCAAAAGCAAAACTTGTTTTGAGTAACTTTGTTGTTTTTTTTAGGCCAAATCGCCCAGCCCTTGGTCATGCTGTGTCAAATTTTGTGCAATTTGGGCACGCTACATTCAGTATTAATAAACAAGCGAACAGTACTGTGCAGCCGCAGAGGTGGGGCTTAAGGTCTTCTGGTAAGTTACCACCAGCAAAACCCTGTCTCTGACTAGGAATGTCCCACCTAATACATGCATGGTGGTGGCAATTTTTGTGCATGTGTGTCCCTTTCTTTTTTTTAATCATTCCATGTCCCTTCTCTAGGTTAAGGCGTTTATATGAAGCAAAACTCTTTGTGAGTTCTTTTTTTTTTTTACTTAGCAGCAATCTGCAAAGTTTGATTTGTGGGGTGTGTTATTGATCTGTTAATCTGTTCAGAGTTGATCAAATCAGATCAGTGGATAAAAGGAGTAGCTGCTGCAGAGGCAAGTGATAGCACACTTTAAGACTCAACGCAATAAAGATTAAGTTTCACTTTCACTGGGCATGACGTTCTGCTGCTCCATCTGTACCCAGAGTACCCTCTGCACTCTATGAGTGTGGTGCAATAAATAACAGAACAGTATGTAAATTCCAATAGGGCTTCTAATGAACAGTCCAGCTCCAAAAATATAAAATCAATATGAGGCGGCAGATTTTTTTAGTTGTGGCAGGCTCCCACAAATAAATAACTGTGTGGGAGATCTTGTTGAAGAAGCACAAGTAAAACCAGGGTTTCCAACAAATTCATTTATTTGTGGCAGCCTACCATGATTAAAACATCTGCCACCACAAATACATTTTTTGATAAATACATTTTTGGGGGGAATATGTATACCATTTGGTTATTTATAGCACCACACTGTCAGAGTGCAGAGCATATTTTGGGCACAGACGGAGCAGCAGAATGTCTGGCATATTGAAAGTGAAATTTATCTGTTCATTCTGCTGGGTCTAAAAGTTTATTTTCACTCACAGCAGCTGCATCCATCTATCTGATCTGATCAGCGGTGAACAGATTGCCATCTTGGCTATCCACCGTGTGAGTCACAAACTGCTAATGAGTAAAAAAAAGAACTCATGGAGAGCTCCGCCTGTGGTGCATTCATTGAGTAACAAAAATTTCTGGACAGAATGATACAAAGGGACACAGGCAAATAAAAGAAAAAAAAATAACGTTTGCTGTTACAACCCCCCAAACCCACCCCTCACTTAACCAAAAAAAATATTGATGAATGAATCTTAATGTACACTTATCGTATAGGCAACACCACAGGCAAAGCAATCAGCCTGTGTTGACAAGGCATGTTTTTAAACAGGCACTGCACTAGTGCTAAAAATAAGGTGCTCACAAGGAGGATGACCAGAATCAACTGACCTCTTGGGACACACTAAAGAACCAATAATATTTACATGCTCAGGAGTGTTCACTGGTGATTAACTGTTTCTGCTAAATCATACAGACGTGAAACACTGACAACTGATACAAGTTAAATTTGAGGATGCTGCTGAATAATCAACATGTTATGAAGAGGATGTAGTCACTGCACTGACTGTGAAAGGGTTAAGCTCACTGATAATTATCACCTGACTCTACTTCGCGTGTCAAGCTCATGTTAAAAATACACAATGATATGGGCTAAAGTAACACAGTTACTCAGAACTGTAGGCCTTTAATGCCCCTCCTGCTTTTAACCTGATTGTATGATCGCTGCCTGGCATCACACACGATCAGTGGCACGCAGCACACGAAAAAGAGAAAAAAGGATGAGCTGAGAGGGAGCACATTAAAGAGAGAAAACCCTGCATACTGCTAAATGCTGCAAAATGAAATATATGTTCACGAGCCAGGGACATGGTAAGTGTTGAAAAAAAATGCTACCAATTATATTACAGCTATCCTTACAGAGTTGATTCTGCATTTTAGAAAACCAACAAATGACAACATCACCGAAATCATGATATGTAGGAAAGCCAGATATTAATTGGAATAATGTTGAAAAGAAAGATCCATGTTAGGCCTGGCTATATAAAGATTTTATAATGCGATAAGAGTCTATATATTGTCTCATATATTGGATATTGTTACATTGTGATATGTAATAAATGGCGTTTTCTGATTTTAAAGGTTGCATTACAATACAGTTGTACTCAAATCAACTTATGAAGCAGTTCTAATACTTGCCTTTACCCACTTTGTCATTATATTTACATCGCTAGTGATAACTGATCAAAAATAAGATTGTGTTAATATTTTTTCAAAGTACCAATAGTCATTCCTACAACATTGTCACATCAAAGAGGGAATTTGTTTTTTTTTAAAAAAAGCCATGTTTGATTCTGTCTCACAGTTCTAGCATTAATGAGGTGCTTCTGAAGACACTTAAAAATACCAAGATATAGCCTAAACATATCACAATGTAATTTTCAGCCCATATCACCCAGTCCTATATCCATGTACTCTTTTCTGTCAAACAAAAAATAGCCCCAGTTACTTTGAGCTACCAGAGCTTCATGATGATCAACACTTCCAGTCAGAGCGCTGAGGAAATGCCAGGTGAAAAGTAAATACTCCAGAAGTGCACAGAAATAAATTAGGCTGTATGAATAAGCATTCCTGTTGCCTTAATAATGGAAAATGCAGACTGAGGACATTGTGTTTTTAACTCTTCAGGATGTTTTTTGAAGCTGTTTTTGTATGTAGTAATAAAAGTATCATTAAAAAAAATCAACAAAACCGTTTAAGAATCTGGCCTGCTGTGAATTTTTGGATATTGATGCAGGCTGACGTTAGAGTCGCAGCCTGAATTATTATCCCAGTCCAGTGTGAGCTCTACAGAAAGTTTACAGAACGCCAATTATTGTGGTTTTCCTACCCGCAAACTGCACTCTCATTAGCTTGTTTTCAGCAGGAGAAGGCAGCTGTTTTCTGTAAAACACTTCTGATTAACCCATTGTACACTCTCTGCTCGGCACCAAACAGCACACAGACGCAGTTTAACAACTTGCTGGTGAACAGAGTGGAACATTTAGCAGCTAAAGAGACAGATATTTTTCCCCAGGAGTTGCTGGAAAACAAAATAGAAGTAAAGGGCCAGTGGATTTTGGACATCAGGTGGAGAGACTCGAAATCAATGTTAATGTTACCGTCTGCCACGTGTAAACGAGGAACTGATTTATGAGGTGATAATATGTCAATGTTGTGTTTATATCTTGATGGTCTCTGATTTCAGCGCTCATAACAACTGAGCAGTAGGGATGCATTTTTTAGAAATCACTCGTTTACATTTTATTAAGGCCAAAAGTTCTGCATAATTAAGGTGGGGCTGCTTGAGTGACAGGCTGTCTGTAAGACATCAACACAGTCTGTGTCAGATTCAGCCCTCTCACCTCCGCAGCGCCACTCTCTCATCCAAAAGTGGTCACTTCTGGCTCCAAAAAACACAAGATGGCAATGGACAAAATACCGAACTCAAGGCTCCAAAGCAGTAGTCCACAAACCAGTGGGTGATGTCCCGGTGGCTACGTCCATTATTTATACAGTCTATGGTTGTGACCTTATTGTGGTGACAAAATCTGTCCACAGACAGACATACAAACACCAGGGGTTGACAGACTATCAGCCTGGTCAGTTATCGGGGCCAATATTTGCCTATTTTCTGTATTATTTTAATGATTGCAGATAAAATTAATTAAGTAAAAAGTGCAAATAAAATGTCAGCATGGGGTGAACTTTTACTTTGTAAGACCTCAGGGAGGTATTTTTATTTATTCGTTTTTAATTTAATTTTCACTACTTAAAAAAAATATATCAAGATATATCAATATCTTTTTTAAAAAAAGCTTCTGGGAACTTGCTGTTCTGTTTTGGTAAAACTTTTCCTAAAGGCATTTAAACAAAGTTTTGTGTTAGAGTTTGTTATACTCCAAATTCTAAATGTTGACAGAAAGATTCTCATTTTTATTGTAATATCGGCCCTGAAAAACTGCGTCTGTAGTAGTTGCTGCTACAATAGGTGTGGCCAGGACCACATTCTGCCATGATGACATTCACACGGTAAAACAATACTAGTCACCATGAAGGTGTCAGCTCTGAAGTGGGACACATTTGTTCAGCCAGCCAAAGATTTACCTCCGTTGTCCACCACAACAACCCCTGTCAGAAAACCCTTTTACCATCGAGTCAGCCTTTAATAGCTACAACATTCAAAGACAACCCAGCTAAACACTTTTGGTTCTAAAACTGTTCTGAGAAAGGTACAATGTAATGTTTCAGTAATGCTTTCAGCTGCAAGTTTTATTTTACTTCCCAAAATGTTCTTCTTAAGGTTTGGGTAACCTTCTCTATAAACATCAAAATGATTTAGGGCTCTGCCTCCAACACAAATGTGTGTGTGTGTGTGTGTTTGTGTGTTTGTGTGTACTGTGGGGTCCCTGCAGCAGGTATTTCCGCTATCTGAACCTGTTAAAAACAAGCCCCTCTGTGCTGAGCAGGGTGTGTGTGTGGAGGGTGAAAGTGCCACACCTCGCCAGGCCACAGAGAGCCGACGTGTTGGCCGCCCAACACCTCCCTCCAGAGCTTAAAGCTTTAACAGGAACAGGAAAACATTCCCTGTTAGTATTTCCTGTTTCCTGTGCCCCTCACCGACTAACCAAGTGAGCGCCGCTCTGTGCATTTTAGGAAGTTTGGGCTCCCCTGTTTTACAGATACATTTAATCAAGTTACAAGGTGATTAAACTGAGGAGGAGAGAGATGGAAATTCTGTTTATTAAATTAGTGAAATTACTGATTTCTCTTTAGGGACTGTGCTTAATTTATCAGAGTAGGGGCGTGGCTAGGGTGCAACTTCTATTTTTTTTTTATTTTTTAAAAAAAATGTATGTATCAAGACCCTCCCATGACATATAAATATTTTTCCATGACCCTCCCTCAACTATTTATAACCATATTTCACAGTTTCTGGCTATGACAAATGGTGTGCTTTAAAAGATTTTTTAAGGTAAACATGCCTTTCAAACCCACTTGTGGGTTTTGGATTTCTGAGGTTGTTTAACCCTTTAAAACCTGAGCAAATTGGAAGAAATGACCCAACAATTAGCCAGCAACTATTAAAAAGTATAAGAAAATTGCCTGAAATTTAGTGAAAGAAAAAAAACAAAGAAAGAAAGAGTTATAAAAGGTCATAAAAACTATAAAATGCTGTAATGTAATGTTATATATGTAATTTACGGCCATTTTTCCTTTTTTCTTTAATTTTCCCTTGACATTTTTCCCTATAGCTTTTTGAAAAATAATTTTTTAAATGTATCAATTTCTTGGAATCTACTCACCATTTCATACCAAGTTTCTCCTTGCCTTTCTTCAACTTGTTTTTGAAACAAATTGCACCAATTTGGACTCAAAGGTTGAAATACTCGTGAATGTCATCTGAAAGCAGCACAAGAAAAGTGATCTTGCTTCAGGTTTCAAGGAGTTAAAATAAATACTAAATATGAGCATTTGACGTTACATTTTCCACCACCGTACTTAAAAATACACTTTCCTCCTCTTGTACATAACAAACAATCCCTTATCATTTTTTATTATTTACTCATTTTGTGTATATAATAATCTGGTGGTGAGTCTTTATGAAGGTAAATGATATTTAAAAATAATAAATAAAAAGGTTGGTAAATAACCTTTGTTTGAAATGAATAAATAATAGGTAAACAAATGGACAAAGTCTTTCATGCAATCCCAAATCAGCCTCTCCATGCGTATGTATACATGCATAAGTCTGACTAGAAAGCACACGTGCGCTGATGCCACTTCCCAAAGAGGAAATGGGAGGTTAACCATGTGATCTGGGTCATTTCCAGCCACTGCACTCCCCCACGTCTCCCTGCATGGCTGACCTCATGCTTGAGGTTATGAGGGAAGTGGAACACGCAGCGAGCTGGTTCAATATGACTCCGCTCAGGGACTCCCACAGTTATTCTTATCAGCAATCCAGGCAAGGCTTTTCTTACAGCGAGATGACAGCTGATAGGTGCAGCTCATTCATCAGCTGCTCATAAATCATCGTCTGAATACAATGGCACTGACGGATGACGCTATCTATGAACATTATTAACTCAGCTCAGATAGGGAGTCATGTCTACAAAATGCTTTTTATCAATTTGGCACATCAGTTTATCGGCTTCTTAATTCAGCTGGAATTTTTTTAAAAAATGAGTGAATGTGTCGATGCATATGTGTGTGTGTGTGTGTGTGTGTGTGTGTGTGTGTGTGTGTGTGTGTCTGTATGTGTGTAGAGGGCTTTAATGGTAAATCCAGGCACTTCCCTTAAAGCCAGCCAGGCACTGGGCCTGTCTTGGCAGCAGAGACTGTGCGGCGCTGACTGCACAGCTCAAGGCCTGGAGGAGGTTTCCATGCAGCCACACACACACACACACACACACACACACACACACACACACACACACACACACACAAGCTTTTTCATGCATTCCTCAAATTCCACATCTGATATATGTGTGCGCCTCACTCTGAACCGGCCACTCAAGGCATTAATGAAAAGATTAAGCTCAGCCTGTAACGTAGCTGTCTTTCTCTGTTTCTTCCTATGAGCTTGTCAGCTGCGTGGGGTCAAAACTTGAGGCAGAAAGCAAAGGGGGGAAGAGTGGATGCTACGCAGAAAGGTCAGTGGATGTGCAGTGTATAGGGAGGCAAACAGGCTGTCAGCTGAAGTGGCATAAAGTTGTTATTTCCTCACATGAATTAAAAGTGTTGAAATACAGAACTGTACGGACAGTACACAGGCTCCTGCAGGGGTTGATAAACCTCTTACAAGGTTTTAGGGCAAAATTGAGCTTTGGGCCCCTGTGGACCCCCCAGCTCCTCACATTCACTTGCATTAATATGTATTCTGTTGTGTTTCACTCCTATCAGGCACAGTGCACATATGCCAGCTTTAGGGCTGTAAAAGGATTCATTTTTTAAAATCGTGATTAATCGCAGAATTTCTATTTTTCATTGCATGTTTTCAATTCTATTATTTTGCATTACAAAACTGTTTTGATGTCCATATTCACAAGGCAAAGCCATTCTTTCCAGATTGTCTTGATTAGGTATCAAATGACAGAAAACTGCATGGAACAATCATAAAGTGGGCATGTCTGTAAAGGGGAGACTCATGGGTACCCACAAAACCTATTTTAATTCAGATATCTGACACGGTTGATACCACTGGACTCCTTTTGTCTTCTAGTGTCATATGATACTGGTATTATCACTCTTGCCAAGACTGGTACAGCCTCTTAATGACGGGAATATAAGCTGGCGATTAACACAATTTTAAAAGATTAAACCTGTTAATTATGGACCTTAATTGAATCATGATAAACAAGTTAATGCTGACAGCCCTATTTGTAATATTTTACCCAGAACTTACAGTATTTACTGCACTGTACTAGTATTAATAAAAGAAGTGTCAAATACAGAAAACACATCAGGTTAGATGTGTGTGTGGAACAAAGCTAAGTTACCCAGTTACCTGGCTAGCTAGTTAGGTGGTGTTTGTGATTTATATCATGCAAGATGGGAAATGTAGTTTGCTGAGTGATTCCACATAAAACTAAATAGTACTATGACAAACTGAGACTTTCACTTCTTGCAAAATTATCTTTTAAAATGGCAAACGTGTAATTCATGGCAAACTTCAAACTAGATATGGAGCACCATACATAGGACACCTATCTATTTGAACCACATATGAAGTGCAACTGAAACTGATTGGACTGTCATTAGTTTGCAGTATTTGGACATAAACCAAAGTGAAACTAAGTAAACTTTGACCTGCACTTGTGCTACATGAACCATCAGGGGCTCACCAAAGTCTGTACGATTCAAAATGAACTTCAACGTGACATGCCGATCCTTACATTATTTATGGAGATATTTTAGTCTTGACTAAAATGTTCCATCAGTAAGAGTATTACAGCAGCATTAGTTATGGAAAAACTTCAAATAATACTCAGCCCTCAAAGTAAGTCTAAGGCCACGTTAAGACATGAACAGCCCTACTAAAAACGGAAAAGTCTTTCCTTTTTTGCAACTATCCCCCCAAAAAAGCTTGAAAATCCTGCAGGGACTGACTAGTTCCACACTTATCAGTGGACTCAGAATTACAAATAGGGTTCATTTCTGCTGACATATCAAAAGCCAGTGAGCCAGTGAGGAGCATTACTTTACTTTTGAACACCATGTACTGTACATTATCTGCTCCCATCAACTCTGCTCCAGATCTGACTTCACCTCCAAACCAGCAAGTTCTAACAGGCCAAAGAACGAGACCAAATGCTCACTTATAAGAGCTGATAAGTGCGCAGCCTCTATCCTTCCAGGGTTCTCTTTCTATCTCAGTTTGATGAGTGACAGAGTGAAAATGGCTACAAACTGCCAGTCATCATGGCTGCTGGGCAAATACATTAATTTGACATTTTGTCCAAAGTGACAACTTGAGATAAAAGATCAGAGGGCCGGGTGCTGTCAGAAATGTGCAGGTTTATTTTATTTAAAGTGAGACCAAAGTCCAAACGATCAGGACAGTGAAGTTAACTGGAATAATAAACTGTGATAAAGATGACAGACATGCAGCTCCACCTGAGTTCCACGGAAATCAAGCTTCCTGACAAACTATTGCCAGTCTTTACTTTATAAGACTATTCACACCAAAACTTGAGCTAAGTTTGAAGTCCAAAGCACCAAAATGATTGCTAAATTAACCCTTTGAAAGCTGGAATGACATCAAGTTTGTTGTGCTGCTTTCAGACTCCTTGAACGAATTTTTTAAAACTTTGTGAGCTAAGTGGTGCAATTTCTCTCAAAAACACCGGGGAAAAAAGACAATATGCAACTAAATAGAAATGCTCCACAAATTGGAAGTAATAAGAAGATTTAAGAAATAATTTTGAAAAAGCAAGGAAAAATGTCTTGGGGAAAAAATAAAAAAATAATAAAAGATAGGAGAAACTATATTTATAATTATTATAATGAAATATTTACAGTTATGTTCCAAATCATTCATATTTTTAAGCAATTTTTCCAGATCATTTCCTTTTTTTATTTTAAAGTCTTTTTCTGTTCTTTCTTTTTTGTTTTTGTTACAAATTTTCAGGTAGTTTTCTCATCCTTTTATCTGATTTCTTGCTAATTTTTAGGTAATTTATTCTTTTTTTGCAAATTGCCCTCTTCCCATATTTTAAAAGGTGTCAAGACAATTTACTCAGGTTTTAAAGGGTCAATCTATTAGTTTTTCAACATAAAATAAAATAAATTCATATTTCCAGGTCCTCAGTGTCCTGCTTTTCTTTATCTTTTGCAACAAAAAACTGAATACGTCAAGGTTTTGAAATGATGGTTGGACCAACAAGATATCTGCATAAACTGCGTCAGGCTTTAGAAAATTGTGATTGTGAGAAACTGTTATAAAAGTAGTTTATTAATCTATCTTGGGAAATTATTTTTTTCCCTCTCTGTTTTTATTTAATATCACACATGAACGAAACGCATGCACATGCATTAGTGGTGGATAGATGCAAAGCAGTTAGAGGTTCAATGCTTTGCTGGAGGGAACCTCGGCAGCGTGCAGGAGACTAACTGTCATCTCTCCAGCCAACCAGTCTACACTCGGTGACGCTGCACACGCTGGATTTGAACTGTTAGGTGGCTGGTTCTCAAGACACCCGCCTACAGACTGAGCTGCTGCTTCCCTCATTGATCAACTGATCCAGAAGATTAATGTCAGATTAATTCATAACGATAAAACATGTCAGTTGAAGCCCTAATTTTGATAATCGATTCATTGTAAGGTCTTTTGTTTTTGTTGTTTTTTTTTAATTCTGCCTTCTCAAATTTTGCTTTGAGACTTTACCACTTTTTCTCTGTTTAATATTATAAACTGAATAAGTTTGGGTTTACTGTGATGGGCACTGTTAGACATTCGGTTATTCTATGCATCAAACTATGAAACAAGAAAATACTAGTAAGATTATTTGATCAAGAAAATAAATCAGCAGTAGCTCAGAAGCCAAAACAGACCTAAATTCTAGATAAATAACATTAATCATATGATAACTTTGGGGAAATCCAGTTTACAGTTTTTATCATAAAGTTACACTTTAGACAGATACTGACGAGTTCTTAGGAAACAGCTTTTGGATATTATCGCATAAACTCCAAAGAATATAAACTTTAAACGTGTCATTAAAGAGATGAATGATATAATAAACAAGTAAAATATATCATTTAAGTAAAGTGTTAGTGGGTGGGTGGGTTGATGACCCCCTGTTTTCAAAATGCTGTGTACTGCCCTGCTGAGACCCACATTAGCTCGTGCACCTCGTGTTTACTGCAAATTTTTGTCAATTTTGATACCACAGGTGTTTAAAGAAGCGTAGAAAAGACACATAAGACAGTAAAAAAACAGTTAAGGAGTATCAGAGTTACACTAACATGCTGCAAAAACGACTCTCTTTCTTATTTCTCTTTTAAAAAAAAGAAAGAAAAGAAAAGAGTGTTCCAGGTGGTCAGTGACCTCTGCGCATAAACGCCAAAACGCCAAACCAGCACGCACCAAACGCTCACCTGTGATAATCTCCCGTTTGGCTTCATCCAGGTGACTGGAAATCACGTCCCCCATGCTGGATAAAACTCAGAGTCCCAGATTGGTTTTACTGGTCTGCAACTAGTCTTTAGAACAAACGCAGGAAAATCCGCTGGGCCGTAAAGTAGAGTCCTGTAGAAAGTCTTTCACCTCTCCAACATAACCCGGACTGAGTGCAGTTTAGAGCAGAGAAGCGGCAGCTAATACTTTGACCGAGGAGGCAGAGGCAGAGAAAGTTCACCAAAAGACAAACTGTGACGGCTGTTTCTCGGAGAGACACACCCTCCTTTAAAGTAGGAGAAGAAGAACTCCCACCTTCCAGCGGCGCTGCGTTCAGGAACTGTGGGGGAAAATGAGTTTGTCACAATCCGGACTCCAAAGACTCAGAAAATTGTGCGGATTGGACAGTTCTATTGCTTTAATTTTGTGGAAATTGTATTTCTAAACATTAAGGTTTAAATAGTGTTTCCAAGGCTTTTAGACAAGATAGGACAACAAATGTGGTGAGGAGACACTGGACACTCATGACCGGCGTCTCCTATCTTTCTCTCTCTCTCTCTCTCTCTCTATGTCTCTGTCTCTCTCTCTCACACACACACACACACACACACACACATATATATATATATATATGTGTGTGTGTGTGTGTGTGTGTGTGTTCTGATTTTTAGGTAATTATTTATATATACATATATATATATATATATATATATATATATATATATATATATATACTTATAATTATATGTAATTTTAGGTAATTATTTACATGTGTATATAATTACAACATTTCATACAAATGTCTTATATATGGCTTACATATATATGATAAATTACAACACACACACACAGACACACACACACACACACACACACACACACACACACATATATATATATATATATATATATATATATATATATATATATATATATATATATATATATAGATATAATTACCTAAAAATTACAACATTTCATTTGATTCGGTCTAAAAATACTGGATTCAGCATGACATATTCTTGACATGTTTACCTCACTTTGAAGGTCCAGGTCACAAATAGGTTATTCATGAACACGTAGCATCAGTCAGTGGTTCTTATTTTTATTTTTATTTATTTATTTATTTTATTTATTATACACGAATATTATAGGACCATTCTATTTCTGCTGATAAATGCCCCATTTTTTTCACACTGGACCTTAAGGGTGATAAAACCTTTCGATGTAATCTACGATAAATCTAATATGCAATTTGAAGAGTTGGGAACGGCGATGAATCACTCTAATGAATAGCTAAGTTTAATGTTATTAGTAAGAAAATCACTGTAGTCTCAAGAGTGAGACATTTGTCCAGATAATCCATTTGAACCACTAAATTATTTTTTTATGATGTGCCTTGAATGCATCTCAAGTCGCCGTGAGTTTCCAACAGGACACGCCCTTTCTACATGCTGCCGGCTGACTGGGTCAGTGTGCCGCTGTGGAAATGGAGCAGTTTCGATTAAAAACAAAAAGAAGAAAAAAGAAAAAGGTTTATGTTTATGTTTTGTTTATAACAATCGAGAAGCACAGAAAGGAAGAAGAGAAGAAATAGAAAAGTTTAATAAATGAATTACAGATAGGAAACTCGTCCTAAAACAGTTTCAGTCAAGTTAAAATTGAAAAAGTTGAATCGCTGCAGTTTAAACTCCAGACTAAGGTAAAAAAAACAGTTCTCAGTAGGGGCCCACAACTCTTTTTGTTAATGGCTGGACAAGTGCATGTCCTCAGTTATCTGTCCATGTTACAAAGTCAAACAATTTAATTCAATATCAAGCGGAAAATGGCCTCTCTGAAAACTCTCCAGCTAGCAGAAAACATTCCCATAACACTGGCAAACGTTACCCACAAGTTGCAATAATGTTGTAAAGAAAACATTTTAAACTAATGCCCAAAGAATGTTTTAAGGATGTTTATAATTTCAAATAATATTTCTACAAGGTTAAATGCTAAGATGTAACGTGAGGATGTTTTGAGGTGACAGATGTTGTTTTTTATAAAATGTTCCTTTATAAAACAGTCCCACAATGTTACATGAGAGCAAAGGAAGAATATTTTCAAAGCACATTCAGAACATGTTATTAGAGCCTTTTTTTCTTTAAATGAAAAAATAATGTGATAACTTAAAAACCATTTCAACATTTTTATGTTTATAGAGAATGTTACCATAACTTTACAAAGAATGCTCTGGGAACTAAAAGAAAAGTTGCCATTGAAAACATTACTAAAACATTGCATTGGTTGCATCACACCATTTTCAGAACCAAAAGTTGCTTGCTGGATCTGTGTCAGCACATTTCTATGTTGTGGTTGTTTCATTTGTGGAGTTGCCTAATTAATCAGCCTCCATATGTGAAACAGATGACAAATAAATGTGGATGGTGGCACCAAACCCGGCTCAGAGAAACACAAGAAGTTTGCATTTCCTCCTGAAGAGTGGGAGCTCTTTGCTTTTCTCTTCCTCTCACTTGAAGAGCTGATATTCTGTTTACTGCTCCTCTGCTGCCCTCGCATGGAGTCAAACCAAACTGTTATCTAGGATTGCTTTAAATGATACATTGTCATAACTCTGTGCACACCAGAGAGTTTTTGTTCAGTCTTTTTATGCATTGCTAAATGCAACAGAAAACAGTCCAAAGAAACTTAAAATCATCTTTCAACAACTGCTCCAAGGAATCATTATAAATATTAAATTTACATTTAATTATGAAACATTATGTTACGTTAAAAATATAAACTTTGAGCTATTTTGAATACGCCTTTTAACTTTTTTTTGTGCCTCATTCATTTCATTTTATTTCAGTATAATGGCTTTTGACATCTTTCTGGCATAGGAAATCAGAACTAACCAGCAGGCATTCGATTTTTTTTGTTTTTTACTCGTCTTCAAAATAAAAGCCCATTATTGACAGTAAGCATGTTTATTGGACCCTATTCAGCAGCTGAACTATAAAGCCCCAGTGAATAGTGTTAGAAAGTCAGATTTAAGATTTCAAAATGTAAAGCCCGCCTAAATATATTAAATACACAGTACGACAAGCGCACAGAAGTTTAATTCCCTATTTTAACCCTTCAAAACCTGAGCAAATTGATGAAATTTATTTTAAAAACATGGGGAGAGAAGGCAATGAGCAACTTAATAAGACATGGCCCCAAAAACTAGCAAGAAATTATTAATAAGTTTTGTTACTTTTTGGAACTTTAGTTGTTTTTTTTTATTATTAAAAAGTCTTAAACACTTGTAGTTAAGGCAGTTCTTTCTTGTTCGTCTTACTCCTCTTCCTCAAATGCCCAGCCTCAGCTGACTGCTTTACTATTATTTTTATTATTATTATCAATATTATATTATTTCATAAAAAATAGTTTCTGAATTTATCATTGGCACTGTAATCGCTTTCCCAATTGAAGGCTTTTATTGTGGATGAATTGTAACGGAAGTGCACTGCTAATCCTCGGGAGCGTGACAGCAGGTGAGTTGTGGCAGCGGTCAGTTGTTTGTGGGAAAGTGGACGCGCAGCAGAGCGCTCATCATGTCACCACTCGGACTAAAAGCCATTGTTGGAGAAAGTAAGTTTATTTTATACATTAGAACATTTGTACTTTTGTTAGATATTTTAACACAATTATCCATATGTGATGTAATGGGTATTATTATGTGACAATCAATGCAAAGTGTCTGGATAAGTGGTTATTCCCATAACCTTCAATCTGAAATATCAGCGTTCCTCGCATTATGTAACTTTTCCGATGATGGATGGTCATACAGGACAGTGCAGCTCCTAGTGGTTCTGTTTTTAATTTAATTTTTTTTTTTGGGGGGGGAAGTTCGATGCGCAAATGACGCACAGACGCATCCAAACCGTGCGTCTTGCTACATGTTGTGTCTCCAGACTTAATTGTCACTGACATGAATTATCCAGCTATGAATGTTTTTGGCGGTGTTCTGGAAATTTCGTTTATTGAGCCGTTATTGTCATGAGAGCATGGAGTCCTCGTTTGGTGTAAATCCTGCCTCACTAATCTTTGTCTGTGCGGATTAAAGCGCTCTGACATCATCCTCAGAGGAAGCGGAGAGGACTCCAGTAGCCACAGTAACAACCACACTAGTGTTTGTTTCTACTGTCAGCTGGATGTCACCATCAGTAAACAGCAGTCCATTGTTAAACATCATGTGTCCTTTATTGTAATGTGGACACACACGCACGTCAGATCTGTGTACTCTCACGCAAACCACGAAGGTCCTACGAAACTAAAGATGCGCAAACTGGAGGGGGAAAAAATCCAGTCAACTGTATCGTGAATTTTTCTTTGAAGGCGTTGCACAATCTTGAAATGACACATATCATCCCACTAGTGTAAAGCTTGTTTAAGCTGGGAATCCTTTCATATTTATATTTTAGTCTCAACATTAGATTAAATGCTGCCGTTTTCCAATAAGTCGATCTTTTATGTGGGTTGATTAATGACAGCCAAGGGCACAAATGAGATTGCTTCTGAATTATTAAGACAAATACTTTATACGTAAGTTACAAGTTCAAGATAACAATACACTGTCCTCTGGCTGGTGTTTATCCTTTACATTTGATAAGAAAGCAGGAATTGAGCACTCGCGGATTGTACTTGGGATAAAAGCTGCAATTATATATTTTTTAAAAAGTACATATTTTTGTTTTACATAATATGTAAACTTTCACAACGATTTAACACTTTGAACCATGAGCAAATTGGTTTGATTTCTTAACAAAAACATGGCAGTAAGCAACTTAGAAATGTTCCACAAATTGCAAGAAACTGGTCAGCTTAGAAAATATTTTTTTTAAAGCTTAGAGAAAAAGCAAGGGAAAAAAGAAAACTATGTTTGTTATTATCACACTTACATATTTAAAATGATACAGAATTATTATAATTTCTAAGCACTTTTTTGAGATGATTTTCTTGTTTTTCTTATTTGTTGTTTTATTTAAGTATTTATTTATTTATTTATTTATTTTTACAAATTTCTTGATTTTTTGGTCATTTCTTGTGAAGTTGCTCCTTGCATTCTTCCCATGTTTTTGAAAGAAGTCAAGGTTTTAAAGGGTTAAATAATAATAATCTGAAATAAAAACATTAATAACATAAGCAATAGTACTTTTAGAAGAAATTGGTTAACATTTTACCATGATTGTTGTTGCTTCTTATTGAGTTTTTCTTGGTGGGGGGGGCAGTACTGTATGTGAACATGTTAAAGTATTTCACCGTTTCACTTTCTATAACCTGCCACAGATGGGGTTGGGGAGCAGGGACTCACCTGGCTTTGGCTAATGCAGAGCTGCTTCATCTGATTAGTTTTACAGACATGAAATTGAAGAAGGATTGCTGCAGAAATATACATTTAGGTGCCAATCATCAAAAGCCATTTTACTCAGAACGAGTGGTAATATTTTAAGATACAGATTTGTATAGATTTAACCCAAACTAAAAGTGAGGCACGCGGTTCCAGATGGTAATACAATAACTATATCTAATGACTACATAGCACCATATCAGACTCTGATAACCCTCCTTTTTGACCTTCTAGAAGGCAGAAGGTTTACAAAATAAAATCACATTTATCCTCGATCCTGCGACATCTTTGGAGTTGAAGATTGCGTTGCTTAAAATCAGCAGCTACTATGAAGATTCCATCTGGTTACTTAATAGTGATGTTGCTGCTGATGGCATCGTTCAGTTCCTGCAGTGCATTTTTTAATGTGGCATCAGAGTCTTGTGTCATTATGGCCCCCACAAGGTCAGTCTATCCAGTGCAACAGCTTGATCCGGGAAGTCAAGTGTCAACCATGTCTCTGTGAAGAAGTGTGCAGAGCAGTCCCAGATCTCCTGTTGCTGCATGAGCCAAAATCACTTCTCATCCACTTCATTCTCCTGCGATCAGACACTAGACAGTAGAAGACTTGGTAGAGGAACAGCTCCTGCTCCGAGTCAGGCGAGCCTCACCATGATACCGACTCTTTTCCCTCTTTTTGTCTGGCACTTTCAGTTTTGTTTTTTCCCCTACAGTCTGACCGGCTTGTTGGCGTATGCTGTCAGTGGGGACCCTTTTGTGGTCCATTGCATTCAGTCCAAGCCCCACACAACTTTTCTCGATGCTTAAGGTGCCACTCTTTCATAGAAATGTCGTGCTTCAGCAGAAGGGGCCATGGTGTTGAAAAATTGTTGCTGAATGAGCCTTAGTCCCATCTCATCTCATCTCATCCACCTGTTTCTCCCGCGAGTGGACATTAGACAGGAGAAGGCTTGGTAGAGGAACAGCTCTTGGTCCAATTTGGATCAGCCTCGCCCTGATACTGGCTCTCCTCTCTCTCTTTGTCTGGTGCCTTCGGTTTCGTTTCTCCCCTCTGACTCGCCGCTTGGATATCCTCTTGCGACTGCAGCATTCAGTCCAAACCCCACACAACTTCTCAGGATGTTGATGATGAAGTGCCACTCTATCGTAGAAAAGTCGTGCTTCAGCAGAAGGGGCCATGGTGTCCAAAAAATAGACAAATATAACAAAAAAGTAGCAAGGATTTGTGGAGCTACGAGCTGCTGCATCTACATGCGCTGCCGTTGTCATAGATATAAGTAAATAATGCAGAATGTGCTTTAAAGCCATTCTCATGTCAGATGATTCTGTGCTTATGTTGTGTATTTTCCCAAACACATTTGCAATTGATAAATTACCAGACAGACACAATGATTACAGGGACTTCCGGGCTACTGAGTGCCCACTATGTCCGGTTGATAATATAGCCTTGTTTCAGGTGTCTGTCAGTTGCTCCTCAGCTATCATCCAGCCTGTTGTTTTGGTTGCCATCAGTGTTATGATTTTTGTTCAGTCTCACTGCTCTCACCAGCTTTGTGTCAGCAGGCAGCTGTTTTCAATGACGTAAGTTCAATACTCACTCTGTGTTGAGCCTCAGTTTGGTCTCCACCAATTTCTAAGAGCTATATTTATCTCTTTAGCTGCTAAACGCTCCACTATGTTCACCAGGTGGACCCTAAATTAGTCTGTCTACATGAAGTGTGCAGTGTTTACCTGCACGGAGCCTGGCCACGGTCTTGAAAACTGATGATGTACTGAATAGAGCTGTCTGGAATACCATTTTCTGGACTCAGGAGCTTCACCATTAATCAACAGCGAACAAACAGTGATAGCAAAACCGTGCACATCACTGCATCGCCATCAGGTAGGGTCACAGATTCACCCCTGCAGTTAGGGAGCAACCTGTTCTCATCCGGACCATGTGTGCCATGGAGTGTCATGTGAGAGCGAGCCTGGTGTGTCTCTAACTGCTTGTCAGCGGTTGTGACACTGTACTGTTTTTAAAGTTAGGAAAAAGAAAACTCGTTGTGCTTCTGAAATGATAAGTGTACTCACTATTTAAGTTGTTAAAATTGTCCTGGTCTGTGCTGCAGGACAGGGCTCCATGCAAAGCTAGAATTATTCCAAGTATTGTTTTCTGATAGCCATATTGTTACATCCAGCATGTCAACCAAAATGGCAAAAAAATGTTAGAGTTGTGCATTTCTGCAAATCACGGATGCATTGTATATTTGTATATTATTATATAGCAGATTTGTTGAAACTGTAGGTTTCTTTCAAGGCTGTCAAACAATTTATCTTTTTTGTTGCCATGACTTACAGAATTTCAATAGTTAACTGTCATTCATCACATTTTTTTAATCAAATGTTTTCACTTCTATTATTCTGCATTTTAAACCAGGTATGAGGCCGACATTGACAAGGTCAAGCAGTTCTCAGCAGATTTTCTTGATCTGTAATCAAATTACAGTAAAAAACTACATGGTTCAGCATAAAGTGGGCAGACTTGTGGGTACCCATAGAACTGATTTTTATTCTGATATCTGGAGGTCAGAGATCAAGGTACCCCTGTGAAATGGCCATGCTGTCTTTCCATCAACAAAATGTAGCCTAACTTTGGAGTGATATTCAGCTCTTTTGCTGAGAAGTTAGCATAACATGGTTGGTATCATTGGATTTCTCAGTTCTTCTATTTGTATATGATAGCAGTATCATCACTAGCTTTAGCTATCATCTTGCTTTAAAACCCAGCCCGGTACAACCTCTGAAAGACAGAAATGTCGGCTGGAGATTAGCGTGGTAAAAAATGTGTTAAAATTATGTGTTATGTATGCTGGCAGTCCTAGGAATTTTTATATAGCTCAACTTTTTACATTTTATTAAGGCTGAAGGTAAGGCATAATTAATAGCGGGCCGCTTTGATGTGAGGATCTTTGCAGATCGTGTCCTCAGCTTCTCAGTCAGATCCACCCCTCCTCCACTCTTGTCCAAATATTGTTACCTCTGGCTCCAAAAAAACCTCGATGACAATGGCCAAAATGTAAAACTCAAGGCTTCAAAACAGGAGTCCACAAACCAATAAGTGATATCATGATTAATTCAGTGTCATAATAATTTGGTCTGCTCTAACAGCAAATCAAGAATCCCTAACAATGCCAAGTAGATATGGTATTAAATACTCCGAATTGAATTTTAGATCAATCATATTCGAATTATACTTATTTCTTTGAGCAAAAGCATAGATTTGGAGTTTTTGAGAAAACATTTGGGGCTGGAGCCTCACAAGCCACCCCTGCTCTGCCCCTGCTGAATCGTCTGATTTTGATTATGTATTTATTCTTTGTCTTACACATTGACTGTAAGTTTTATTAAATAGTATATTCTAAAAAAAACCCTGAGATGCTACGTGCATGGATTTGTATACATCGTCTTATTTGAAAAGAATCTTATGTTGATTTAAAAAACAGTCTTTTCATACAACATGGACACAGTAGTGGTTGTGAGTTGGAGAGGTTATAGTCAGTCTTCTGTCTCAGTGAACAATACAGTCTCCTTTTCTATCATGCCTGCTTTACCTACAGTATGTCACTGAGTTAACATTGTGTTTGCCAGAGGAGAGGAGCTGATATCCTACATAGTTACAGCCAATCATTGTGATAAAGTACATTATTATAAAGATTATAATTAAAGCATCTATGTGCGACAGCAGCAGCAGTCTGTTGTTGTTTATCCCTGCCTGTGAAGGCTTTCTGTCAGGCAGTGGACCATTCTTTCATGAACACTTCCACATAATCCTGTCGACTAATTGGATAAACACAACCATTCACATTTACTGTCATCACAAGCTTTCCTCAGACAGCACAGTCTGGATATCTAACCCACTGTTATAGAAATGCTTTATGATAAATCATCAAAACTTTTCCTTAAATATCTGAAAAATAGTTAAAGAATTATCTCCAATTTCATCTTATGTCATTCATAACTATTATTATTGGCCAACAGTCAGCGTAGTATTATCATGTGATAATATGCTTATGACACCTTAGGAGCAGCTCTTTAAGTGACATGTCATTGTGGCTCTCTGGAAGCAGGGCATGTTGACTTATTTTGGAGGATGAGTGCTTGTCTGTGTATTTGTCTGTGTGTGTGTGTGTGTGTGTGTGTGTGTGTGTGTGTGTGTGTGTGTGTGAGAGAGAGCCGGTGATGCTGCCTCCCCATGACGTCACGTCCGCTGACACAGAAACGGCCCAGAAATAGCGGTGGGGAGTGGTGGATGGGGTAAGAGGATTGGGAGGATTGGCAGATTAGAGGCAGTGATTGCAGTGGGCCCGTCCCTCCCAGCACTGTTCCTTCATGTTCACTCTGACACACAGAGAAGTTGGGATGCTCCTCATCAATATAAGTGACAGCCTGTAAAATGCAAAACTCTGTCTTACATCAGCTTGATTCCCATTTCAGGTGACTTCTTCCTGTCTCTCCTAAATTAAATCCTCTGTTACTGATTGTATTAAAGTGTATATGGCATTTGTTGTTGAGATAATGATCCAGTTTCCTCCAGAGGGATCGTGTTATTCTGCTGTCCCTCTGTTTCCCTGTTGTCCAGTTGCACTGCAGCTGCGTAGGCATTTACTGTCCCTCGTGGTAAAGGATGTCATGAGATTGCGTGCATATGGCATTTTAATGCCTCTGCACTGGCGACAGTTGTGGCTGGAAGTGTTATTGGTTGTCCCTCTGACCCTTTCTCATGAACAGAATATCTCCAGAATACCTTGAGGGAGTTTATTTTTGTCACAAACATCCACTTGGACTCAAAATGAACTGATCAGATTTTGGTATGCTTTTGACCATGACTTAAGAATCCATATAGTAAATATTACACAATTTCACACAAATGTCCAATAGAATAAGATGAAGTTATCAAATTTTATATCCCAAAAGGTCAACTTGTGGCCATAAGACAACATCATATCTCAGGGACAGAAGGGGACACATTTTATTGTTTACTGAATGGATGACACTAAAAGGTTCTGCTGCTCTCATTTACATCTTTCACAAACAGAACCGGCTCAGGTGCAGCGCCAGCTCTATTCCTGGTGGCACCCTGGTGAGATCTGACAATGTGTCCACTTTCAAACATCCAACAATGCCTCTGCCATGCATATTATGACAAAAGCAATCAGGTGATTTGTATAAAAGGGACAGCTCCCTGCATAAATCTGCTGACAGAATACATTTTGATTGTCCAGAGACCAAATGTGGATTTTAGATTTGTACTATACAAATATCATTACTTCCTTTGTTTGAATTAGTGTGGAACAGCTCATGTAGAACCACAGAAGGTAATTTACAAAAAACAAACCAAAAAACTGGAGACTGCAGATGTAACACACATCTTCCTGCTGCTGGAGGCCTAAGGTATTTTAGCCAAACTGAAATAGAATTTGCCTTAGACAACAAGGCATGGAAATTGCTTGCTAGATAGAAATGCTAGTAAACATAATCAACAAGACGGGTGCTTTTGCCTCAGCAATTTGCATGTATTATGATGTTGTTTTTCCCCTCTCTCTTTCTCTGTCTCTCTTTCTATTTAAACTGTTAATTCACAACCATCTTCTGAAATGAAATCCAGGTTTTATGTTGATGTCTTGACTGAGCTACATTACATTTACCATCTTTACAGAGATAATGAACAATGTCATCAAGAAAGCAAGAGAAAAAGGAAAATGGAAGGTAACGCTGTTGTTATTCTTATCACATTTTGCATAATTCCCCCTTAATCTCACACCGAATATGAATAAAACCACCTAAGATATCAAAATAAACTCCATATAAATGTGGGCTTTGTGTGTATCACTGTGTTACAGGTGCTGGTGGTGGACAAGCTGAGCATGAGGATGATCTCCTCTTGCTGTAAGATGACAGACATTATGTCAGAGGGAATCACCAGTAAGTACTGCCCAGGTCACCTTAGTTCACTTTTGCGGCTTTGAAATCTGCTTAATCAAAGGCTCGATAAACCCACACTACCATGTGGATGAGTCATTTCTTGAATGTTGAATTGAAATATTTATGGATATCCATTATTTATATTTATTTATTTAAAAAAATATCTTAAGTGCTGCAGGAACGGTGTGTATGCTTTATTTCCAAGAGTGACTTGGGAAGATTGATATATGAGCATAAAGTGCAGAGTTAGAGTCAGGATGTAGTAAGCCTTGATCAGATACGATACGATACGATACGATACGATACGATACGATACGATACGATACGATACGATACGATACGATACGATACAATGCGATGCGATGCAATGCGATACGATGCGATGTGATACGATGCGATGCGATATGATAAGATACGATATGGTACGGTGCAGTACGATATGACACGACATGACTTGTCAGCACACCACAAGAAATACTTCATTGATCCCAAATTGTGACATGTTACAGTTGCTCTTGCTGTATATAATAAGCTTGGGGAAATATAAGAAAGTAGAAATAGAACTAAGAAGGTTTTTTTAAATGTGGACTATCTAACAATATAGACCATAGCATATAACTTTATATAAAAATATATATTATATATATATTTTCTGCAGGACTGAGGAGTTCTTAGAAACTGCAAATTAGGGAGTATAGCTATAATATCATCAAGCGAATGGATGAGTATTGATTGTTGTTTCTGTGTGCCCTCCAGTTGTGGAAGACATAACTAAGCGGCGTGAGCCTTTGCCCAGCATGGAGGCCATCTATCTGATCACGCCCTCAGATGAGGTAAATGATACAGCAGCTGTTTATGATTCTATGATTGACAGCACAATCTGTCACTGAAGTCCCTGGCTTTCTGCATCATACACTTTTTTTTGCTTATTTTCTTTTACTAATTTTCAGGTAATTTTCTTTTACTTCTTACTAATTTCTTACTATTTTTTTGTTGCTCATTTCCTTCTTCACATTTTTGAAAGAAATTTCAGCTTTTGAACAGAATCAAGAACTGTTGTTCCCTTTTACATCCATTCATAAGCTAAACCATTGTTCTCTGCTGTCTCAGTCTGTTGAGGGTCTGATCGATGACTTCAGAGACCCACAGAATCCAAGGTACCGAGGAGCTCATGTCTTCTTCACCGACAGTGAGTAAATCCACTCTACACCAACAAAATATAGATGGAACATCTGCTCACTCAAAATGAGTCAAGAATCCTTGAACATTAGACTCTGTCAAAGTACACAAACCCAGTTTCATGTTAGGAAGTGCTTGTGCTTTAAAATACTGAAAGGTTCTCATCAGGGTTATTTCCTGACTTGACAAAGTTCCTGCCATCAACACAGCTCTTCACACAACTTGTGTACAACTCCCTGTGTGGATTAACCCTTTGTAACCTGGAGCTACATTACTTGTGCTGCTTCTAGACACATTTCAGGTATTTAAATCTTTTGAGAAAATTGGCTTGATTTCTTTCATAGAAATGGGGAAAAGGCAATGAATAACTGGACACAAATTGCAAGAAAATAGCATATTTCAAAAATTATTATTTTTTAAAAAGCCAGGGGAAAATGTCTAAATAACTAATTTTGTTATTCATTAATTTCCATGTAGCTAATTAACTTTTTACCAATTTCATGCTATTTTTTTAAAGCCATTTCTTGTTAGGTTTCTCATCACCTTCTTTCCATATATTGTAAATAAATCAAGCCAATTTGTCAGGTTTTTAAAGGGTTAATCTAAACTACCTCATTTTATCTGCCAATATTAGGTCAATTGAACATTTTCAAATTAAGGAAAGTAACAACATTCAAGATTCACTCTTTTATCTAACTATGTCAGTGAGTCACCATGTTTTTCTGTAATTCTCTCCAGCCATCCCAGATATGCTGTTTGGACTGTTGACCAAATCCCGCGCCTCCAAAGCCATGAAGGCCTTGACCGAGATCCACATCGCCTTTCTGCCCTATGAATCTCAGGTAAAACACTGTCTAGACTGGGATTAGACCACATGGCAGCGGCTCGCTATCGTCTATCTCTGGTATAATGGATGTGGTTTGAAAGTATTTCAGCCAGTAGTGTGTAAAGAAACCTGCCTCTCATGTTGCTTTGAGTTTGTTGTCAAGGTGAGATGTAGTGTAGGGTATTCTGTATATCATCACCAAGGAACTGTATTAACATTTTTGAGATGTGTGGATACAGTGAAGCTTTATGTTTGTTAAATCAGTCACTAGAGGAGAGAGGCACTAGAAATGGACAAGAGAGCGATTTGTCATGAACCAAAAAACACTGGAGAATCAAACTGGGAGAATGCTCACTGAAAACAGCACTGGATATGAGCAAACAGTATCACTATGAACAGCAAAAACAATGTGGCAGCCTGGAAGAGAGAGAGCAGGTTTTTAAGCTGCAGTTGATGAGTGTGGAATGAGCAGCAAGTGTGCATGCAGCGCTGCAGCAGCAGGAAGCCACGGCCAGCCTCTGACAGCACACACTAACACAGCAGCACAAAACACAGCCAAAAAACCCAGGAAAAATATAGGACAAAACACACAAAGAGTCAGAAAGGTAAAGAAAAAGTTAGTTATTATTCTTTGCGTGTTCACTATGAATGACACCTATTATAGAATACATAGTCATCTGTTGCAATATAGATAATAGTGTCTTTAAAAATATGTCGCAGTTATCTTAACCCTTTAAAACCTGGGGCAATATCACTTTTCTTTCCCACATTTGTTTCAGAAAACATGATGGCAATGAGCAACTTGATAGGAAATACTCAACAGATTGCAAAAAAAAGTAGATTTAGACAATTATTGTTAGAAATCTGTGAAAAATGTCTTTGGGGGAAAAAAGGAAAAAAGCTAGAGGAAAAAAAATATTTTTATTGATCAAAATTACATCAAAATCATGTTACATAATTATTATAATTTTTATGACTAAAAAATAAAATTCTGTTTTAGTTAATTCTGATCATGATGAATATTTCTTATGATTATTATTATTTTCATTATTATTATTATTGTGACTGTTTTTATTTATTTATTTTTTACTAAGTTTCAGGTAATTTTCTTGTATATCTTGCTAATTTTTGTGTCATTTCTTCTTGCTCATTTCCTTCTTCACATATTTTTGAAAGAAATTAAGCCAGTTTGCTCAGGATTCCAAGGGTTAACCATATTGTTATGATTTGTGTATATTGGAGGAAGAACATCTTTCCTTCCAAATTAAAGAAAATGTGGTATCGCTGAAGATATTCATCAGTTGATAGATCAAGGATCAATGAACCTTGTAAGAAAAGGCTGGATCAAAGTCTCAAGCGTGGGTGAACAGCATGCTCAGTACCCTCGATAAAGCCTGTCAGCCTCTGGTATTGACAGAGTGGAGAAGGTGCCAAGGAGGAACAGTGCGACAGTGTTTTGTGCTGGATCAGCTTTAGCCGTCAATCCTCTGCTGTTGTCCTGTAGTTTTAATCCAGAGAGGGAGGGACACATCACACCAGCCCCTCCTCTCATCTCTTTACCTCATTGGCTGAGACAACCATCGCTCACACTCTGCAGCCAATGGGAACAGACAAGATGTGCGACAAGAGAAAGCCCAGGGACTGTTCTCATGTGATGGAGTCAGTAACAGATGGGTGCATGTACACAAGTGTTTTTAACTGAGTGTGTGTGGGAAAGGGTTTAATTAGTGTTTCAGCGCTCGTGCCAAGGTTCTAATGGCCAATACATTATTTTACCTTTAACCATTTTTAAGCCCACTTTATCTCTCAGTCATATCTGAAAAATGTTTAAATAACATTTAGATCACTGCAACTCTTTATGAAGCTGGGTATAATCAGGTATTAGTGCATACTTGTGCCAAATGCAACTGAACTTCACTTTGGATCAGTTCAGGTCATTGAATAGACAGTGTAGCAACAATCTTTTTTAACCCATTAAAACCTGGGCAATATGCCTTCATTTCTTTCAGTCATGGGAAGAATGCATTAAGTAAAGGAAGAAGAACTGTCCCAAAAAATATCAAGGAATTATTAAAAGAAAGAAAGAAAGAAAGAAATGAAAAATCAAAGAAATTACCTGAAAAAGTGCATAGAAATTATAATAATTTTGTAACACCGTAATACTACTACTACTACTACTACTACTACTAATAATAATAATAATAATTATTATTATTTTAACAAAAGAGGAAAAATAAGAAAAGTAAAAAAAAAACAGGCAAACAAGACTTGGAAAAAGTGATTAAAAATTATAATAATTATTAACATATTTTAACATGATTTTTTTTTTTATCTAATTATGATAATTGTATATAAAAGATTTTACCTAGCTCTTTCCTTATTCCTTGGACACTTTTTCTGTCTTTTTCATTTTTCCCCTAGACATTCTTAAAAAAATATTTTTTGAAAAATCTATGAATTCCTGCAATTTGTGGAACATTTCTAACTAAGTTGCTTGCTGTATTTTTCCCATGCTTTTGAAAGGAATCCCACCTATTTGCTCAGGGTTCAAATGTTAAAATATTTGTGAAAGGCATCTGAATGCAGCAGGAGAAAAGTGATGTCGCTCCAGGTTTCAGAGGGTTAAGGACAAGAATGGAGTTAAGATTGGACCTCATGTTGTCTCTCTGTCATGTCCTCTGTGTGTCCAGGTCTTCTCCCTGGACAAAGTGGATGCCTTTCAGGACTTCTACAGCCCCTTCAAGGCTGATGTGAAGAACAACATGTTGGAGCGCTGTGCTGAGCAGATCGCCACCCTGTGTGCCACACTCAAAGAGTATCCTGGAGTCCGATACAGAGGGTGGGAGCAACTGGGAAAACCTATTTCTTTAGACTGTTTTCTTTACTGTTTGGAGTTTTTGTTGCTAGTCACAAACTTTCTCATTTTACAGCTAAACAGTACACTTAAACATGCTTCTGAAAACATTTCTGATTCATATTTGATCAGAGATGACTAGTTTGACAATTTGTCTGCAGTTAACAACCAGTGAGTGACATGATTGCCTAAAGGCTCAGCTCTGATTGGTGGTTTTCATTCACATGCAGCAACGTCATTAGAAATGCTACAAGGCAATAGTGTAGGCAAAGGAATATGATTCTTGTTTAGAGATTCCTTTCCCATTTAGTGTTTTGAGAATATAGTGACAGCCTCAGCAAATATAAAAAGGTTATTTCTGATAAAACTCACCAGCTGTAGTTTTGTCATGTCATTTTTCTTTACAGCAGCAAAAGAGCAGGATGGGAGATAGTCTCAAAAGTAGTGTAGTTGTAGTATTGAAAGCAACCCTGCAAGATCCCCAGTCTTTGCAAAATCAAAATTACACAGCATAGGTTCTTGGATGAAATGTTAAACTTTTGTTGCTGTTTGGCCTTTTGTTTAGATGCCAATAGCATTTTGGGGGCCCAAAAATGCAAACTATTGAGTTTCAGAGTGTAATCTTTTGAAAACGCCAACCCTTCTGTTGCTGTGTAAACTGGCAATGCACGGATTCTGTGAGAACAGTAACATCGCAGCCGCACTTCATGCAGGCACGTGGTGTTTTTTCTGTTGTGTGTCATTACAAAGTTACACTACCAGCTACTGGCCTGGCATGCATAACTACAGTGTTTGCAATTATTTTTGCAGATCCTTGTACATGTAAATCGCTTTCACAATGTTATCATATGAACGCAGATTTTTTTTTTAACATAAAGGACAGGCTTTTCTGTTTTTAGTAGGGCCTAAATTTGATAGGGTGTCACACTTTAGTATTTTCAAAGTCTTTTTGTGTATAAAAGGCACACGTTTTGCAAAACCAGACCTCTAGTCATGTTGACATAGGTCTGGGAAATATTTCTATCCCATTTTTTTTTGATTGACATAACATCAAACTTTTATCGGTTTGTCTTTTGGTTTGTCTGAAAGGATAAATCTGCGTTTTTTTCGTCAACAGTTTGGCCGAGTGTAGGCTACATTTGCTTTTCCCGCTGTGTGATGCTGTATTGTGTGTGTTTATTTCAGGGAGTACAAAGACTGTGCAGTTCTGGCTCAGATGCTTCAGGAGAAGCTGGATGGTTACAAGGCTGATGACCCCACCATGGGAGAGGTAGGGAAATGTAGCCCCCTTTAAATGGACCAAAAAAGAGTTGTCAGCAGTCGTCTGCTAGTAAAGAGTAAAAAACATCCGTCAGTCCTCCACAGTGTGCACAATATTTTGTCTCTGTTCTGATGCATCCAGGGTCCAGACAAGTCTCGCACTCAGCTGCTCATTCTGGATCGCGGCTTTGATCCTGTGTCTCCCATCCTGCATGAGCTCACGCTGCAGGCCATGGCCTACGATCTGCTGGGCATCGAGAACGACGTCTACAAGTAAAGATTCTGTAGCTACACCGGTCCAAAGAATTAATGGCCATGCTTCATACTGATGTTTTCTGAAGACTAATTTGCCCTCCTTCTTTATTTCTTCAGACACGTCAAACACCGTCAGACACCGTCAAACACCTGTCAAACACCGTCAGACACTGTCAGACACTGTCAGACACTGTCAAACACCGTGAAAACTACAACAAAAATAAAAATAAAAAACATAAAAGTTGGAAAGACATGCATTTTACACGCACTCTCAGTGTAGCATCCATCATTCAGCAGTCCAATGAGCACGACTGAAATGTGTTAAAATAAAACAAAATGACCAAAAGTATTCCATCAATGTCCTTGTAAGACACATTAACATAATTAAAACATGACACAAAGTAAAGAACAATTACCATCTGCACCTCTAGGAACACGTGTAGAAGTGGGTAGTGGGTCATTTTGTCTTTCATTGCTCAATTTCCTTAAGAAATTAAGGGTAAAAAGGCCAAAATGGTGAAACAATGTCCTATTTTAGTACAAGGAGGAAGCAAAGAAACAAACTGCTCTGCATAACATAAAAATGATCAAATTCTTCAGTGTCCATCTTCGTAATTTTCCATTAACTTAAAAAAAAAATAAATAAAGTTACACTCATACAGCCTGTAAACCTGTCCGGCCCTGTCTGTCAGGTTTGAGACCAGTGGCATGGGAGAGACGAGGATGAAGGAGGTGTTGCTGGATGAGGACGATGACCTGTGGCTGACTCTGAGACACAAACACATCGCAGAAGTGTCGACGTGAGTGGCTTTGACTTTCTGCTCACACATACACACTCATTGCATGCACCACAAAAACACACTCTCCTGTCTGAAGCTGTCACAGAGCTTTGATTCTCTCAGGAGTCAGCAGAGTCACTGAGAACGTCCTCACTTTTCATTCATCAGTTCATTTTTTCCTGACTTCCTCGTCCTTTTCTGTCTCTCTGGGCAGGGCTGTGACTCGTTCTCTCAAAGAGTTCTCTGCCAGCAAAAAGATGAACACTGGAGAAAAGGTAGAGGACACACTGTATCACTGTGCTCCTGTTTCAGGATCTGTTACTGAGTCTCAGTTCCTGACTGTCCTTCACACTGAGGCGGAGGAACAACACGCAGTGCTTTAGCTGCATTTTAAAAGTTAACTTCTGTATTTTTCAACATTTCCCCTATTCGCCTATGTTTTTGTGTTGAAATAGCTAATGGAGACAACATTTTTTAAAGTTGTCCTGGATTAAGTGGTAGCAGCAAAACAAGCTGTACTGTTATGTTAATGAGCAATTGTGCACAATCAATGTGTGTCCACTGAAAGTGTTTTGCTACTGCCAGATCCAAATTGTTAAAGCCCCAAAATCACTATCACTGAACCTACCAGACCCCATTAAAAAAACAGTAATTTTATAATAGTGAAACCATTTGCAGACGAAAGTGTTTTGCTACTGCCAGATCCAAATTGTTAAAGCCCCAAAATCACTATCACTGAACCTACCAGACCCCATTAAAAAAACAGTAATTTTATAATAGTGAAACCATTTGCAGATGAATTCCCTGAAAGGCATGCTTGAGTAAAAGTACAGATATCTTACCAGAAAGGTTTAATTCATTAGAATATTATTTGAGTAAAAGTCTGAAAGTATCTGAAATTTACCCCATTTCGATATCAGAAGTCATTTTTTTAATAAATTAAATTAGTTATTTAATGTATGTAAGTATTGAAAGTAAAAGTACACGTAGATGCTGGTAATAAAAACAATTCAAAGAATTCTGAGGATTACTAAGTTTATTCCTTTACAACATGTACAGCATCTTAAAACCATCGTGTAGTAAGTAGCTTAGATAGTAGCTAAGGTGTTTGGGGCAAATGTATTGGAGTAAAAGTATACATTTGGTTTAGGAAATGTTGTGGAGTAAAAAATCAACTCTAGTACAGATGTTCCCAAAAATAACCCAAGTACTGTATTTATGTGTTATTACTTCGTTAGACTTTATTTAAGTCAACAGAAACAAAATAAAACTCATGAAAGCCATCTTAGTTCATATTTTCTTTGTTCCAAAATTACATGCCCTGGTTTGGTTGAAATAAATGCTTAATTCACCCCATTAGATGTGGAAACATTTTGGCTCCATACAGTTTTAAATGACTGTTTATTTAAATTGATTCTGGTGGGTTTGCCAATGGTGATTTTAGGTTACTTTTTCTGGTTAAATAAAAAGGAAGAATTTTAATGTGAGCCTGTCAGTGGCAAAAACAAACACTTTTAGTAGTCATAAAGTGCACAGATACTCAGGGTGGTTCTATTGCAGCCTGTTTTGCTGCTGCTGGACCACTTTCAGAAATGGTTGCTCCCATTATTCACTGTGACGCAATAACATGGTGAAATAGGGTGCAGGTTGAAAAATACACAAGTTACCCTTTAATAAAGTAAAAACTAAGATTTAGGATGAAGACAGTCAAGAAAAAGTAAAACATTTATTGGAAAATCTACTTAAAGCAGCCTCAACCAATATTTTTTATATTTCAAAAAAAGAGTAAATGTATCATTGACCACAACCAATGTTATCATATCAAAGTAAAGAGTAACCGTGTAACTGATCACTCAAAGCATTACTAAAACACATCACTCATCTGTGTGTTTCAGACCACCATGAAGGAACTGTCTCAGATGCTGAAGAAGATGCCTCAGTATCAGAAAGAGCTCAGCAAGGTAACAGCTCAAGTATTCCTCTGCATCTGTACAGTCACAGCATGTTAGTTTTGAGAGTTTGTTAAGGGTCATCCAAAGCAACATATGCAGTCAAAATCTCAATAGGCGGGTTTCCATTTCAGGTTTATGCAAAACTTAAGCAACAATTTTCAAATGTCAAAAAAACACAATTGTGAGATGACTGCATTTCCACTGAATGATGCTATGAGACTTCTCTCACAATGTTACGTGACTTCTACTCCTGCAATAACCGACATGCGCATAGCCATAGCATCATGTAACAAAAAGCCAAAAAGTGTCTCCATTGCAGTTTTGAGAAATATGGCTTTTTCAAAAAATCACCTGAAATACCACCTCATGCAAGCATAAAAACGTTTTCAAAACTGATGTGTTTCCATCAGGCATATTTTATATTTGCAAATCCTATTTCATAATATGACGGTTAAAGGAAACCTGCCAATTTTACCACTGTTTTAACCATTACTCGGCAAGGAAAGAAAATGTCTATGAAATTAAATTATAACAATTTGAGCACAGAGGTTTAGGAAAACATCTTTTATGTACAGCTGTAGACTTTATTTCGCATATATGAACCTTCTAAAAACTCTTTGGTATTGTCTGCAGCAGACTGTGTTCTCTGTGTCAAACTCACTGACAGCATCTCTCCTCTCTGACTCATTCAGTATTCCACTCACCTCCACCTGGCTGAAGACTGCATGAACCGTTACCAGGGAACTGTGGACAAACTCTGTCGTGTCGAACAGGTAGATCCCACAGAGGCCTCAGTCATGTAGTTAGATCTGTCTCTAGACAGAGTCACAACAAAAGCAGCATGAGGCAGCATGATGTGGGATATGTGCTCATCTGCTTTCATTGCTTTTCTATCCTTTTTTTTCAGTAATATTTTTTGGGGGGAGTATTAGGTGAACAGAAACATGAAAATACAATGCAAATGGAAACGATTATCCTTGTATATTTTGGTAGTTTTCCTCTGGTTGCCTCCCACTCAACCCCCAAAGCATTGCAGATGCAAAAAGGTTAGAATAAAATAAAATAAAATACAATAAAATTACATAAAATAAAATAAAATAAAATGACTAGTTCTGACACAATTTTTTTTGTGCTGCTTTCAAAAGCCTTTGACAAGTATTTAAACCTTTGAACCTTGTGCACATTGCTGTGATTTCTTTTAAAAACATGGGGAAAAGGCAATGAGCAACTTAGTGAGAAATGTTCCACAAATTTACAGAAATTTGAAAAAAAAAGAAAAAAAACAACTAAATTTATAATAATCATAATTACATATTTAAAATTATTTCACAGAATTATTCTAACATTTAGGCACTTTTCCAAGGTTACTCCCTTATTATTTTTTTATTTGTTCTTTATTTAATAAAAAAAAAAATCACAACTAATTTTGGGTCATTTTTCTCATTCATTGCTCATTGTCTTCTCTCCATGTTTCTGAGAGAAATCAAGCCAATTTGCTCAGATTTCAAAGGGTTAAATGGTTTGTTGATTAGGATATGAGGGGAGAATGCATCCACATACAGGTTCTTCTCTAACATCTAAAATAGATAACACAGAAAAATCTGATCACGTGTTGTTAAATTGGAACGTATGTTGAGGTCATGTTCTCATCTGTCCTCTGTTGTTTTGAAGGACCTGGCGATGGGCGTGGATGCAGAGGGTGAGAAGATCAAGGATCCCATGAGGCTCATTGTCCCCATCCTGCTGGATGCTAACGTCAGTGTGTCTGACAAGATCCGCATCATCCTGCTCTACATCTTCCTCAAAAACGGTCAGATATCCACCGCCTGTTCCGGATGTTTTCATAACAAATCATTTAAAAACTGAAAAGCACGCTCAGAATCTTTAGATGGAATCATGCATTCATATTTATAATATTTGTCCATTCTCAGTTTTTTTGTGTTTGCATGCTTTTTGCCATATTTCTAAATGTGCATGCATGTGTGTTTGGACTGAGAATCTATGTTGCATGTGTGTGTGTGTCAGGTGTGACTGAGGAGAACCTGTGTAAGCTCCTCCAGCATGCCAACATCCCACCAGAGGACAGTGACATCATTTCCAACATGGCCCACATGGGCATCCCCATTGTCTCCGAGGTGAGCTGTCCTGCCCCAGGACCTCAGTGTCCCATTATCAACTCTGAAGGTTGAAGGTCAAACCTTCCTTTCTTCTGAGATATTTGGGGCAGTGTTTCCAAAATATGTAGCCGTAGGGTCCAGATTTTCTCCTTAGTTCAAGCTCCACACATAAGAGAAATTACTACATATTTAATTTTATTTCAAAAATTGTAAACAACATGTTGACGTATAAAACACAGTGAAATGAAACTAATATTGCAAAAATGAAGTGCAATTACTTAAAAATTACTAAACGAAATAGCGCTGCAGCCAAAAAAAGTGCATATTATTTCTTCAAGATCAGTTACATAAAACTGCTGCTAAGAAATAGCATGTTTAATAGGCCAAATGATACCATGAACAGGGAAATAGATAGTAGCTGAACAGGAGGAGACTATATTTCAAAATAAAAGCCCTGTTCTGGAGTCACAACATAACATACCTTTTTAGAATGACTCATCCTTCCAATAAAAGATAACACTGCTTTTATTCTGGATGGTTTTCACTGCCAAAAGAGTCCCATGAAAAGACTCAAACCAACAATGTGTTAGTCCGTCTCTACATCATTTCTGTGTTCCCACTTTACGACATCAAAGCATATAAGCACAATGAAGTACTTCCCAACTCGGAAACTCCGACCTTCCGACATCACATGAATGCAACATGATACCAAATTGGAGTGGAAGTCCTTTCTGTAAAAGCATGTTTTTTCAAAAGTTTGTTATGGGTGGCTATAACACCCATTATTATTAACTCAGCCGAGAAGCACAATATTCACTTTTTGTCTGAAAAACAACATTTGAGAATGACACTCTTAAATATTTCGGGGAGTTGAACTGTTGATGTGTGAATTGTGACAGCACATGTGTGATCAGCGGTGTTTCTATACAGGTCACTGTCAAGAAAGCCAAGAAGCCCGATCGTAAGGAGCGAATCAGCGAGCAGACCTACCAGCTCTCCAGGTGGACTCCTCTCGTCAAGGATCTCATTGAGGTTCTTATAATGCTTTTACCATACACACATACATTCAGTCATGATGCAGTGTGACTTTCTGTGTGTACATTCGCCATTGTCTGTGTTTATACTCACCGCTCTGTAGAGAAACACCTTTATGGGCAGGTGTGTGGTGTTCTTCTGTGGTGTGTCATTACAAAGTTACATCACCAGTTACTGGCCTGGCATGCACACTTCAATGTTTTTTGCTGTTTTTTTCAGATCTGTGTACATATGGATCATTTTCATGATGTTATCATATGAACACAGATTTTTTTTTTTTTTTTTAAATGCAAAGGAAAGAATTTGCCTTTGTTTTTTGCAGGACCATTGTCATCTAAATGTGGCCTTAAACTGATGAACTGGTAACTGGAGAGGTGCCAGTTTGCATCCTGTGCACTGCTGAGATGCCATTGAGCATGGCACATTACCCCCAACTGCACCTGTCTATGGGCAGCCCCTCGCTCTGACATCTGTCCACTTAATGCATGTACATAGGTCCTGCTTGTGTATGTGTGTATATTTTAGGCCTGCGTTTGTTACATATACTGATAACAGAAGAGTGAAAAAGTGTTTTTTATAAAAAATAAATTATATATTTATGAATGTTAATCCCATGTAAATGTGGCTTTCGATAGTATTTTGGGTGAGAACAGTAACATGGGTAAGTCTGTTGTTGGTGCAAACTGTAACCTGTGTTTCTGCAGGACGCCATTGAAGACAAACTTGACCCAAAGCAGTACCCGTACATTTCCCAGCGACAAGCATCTGCCAAAGCCAGTGCTCCATCAAGGTGTGTTTTTAATGTGCCACTCTTGCACCTCATGTAACACATTACTTTAATAACTGGCTTAACCCTTTGAAACCTGAGCATTTTGGCTTCATTGCTTGCAAACATGGGAATAAGGCAATTAACAACAAAAGAAAAAAAATCCAAAAAATTGAAGAAATAGTAAAAAGTACAAGAAAATTTGTACAATTTGTGCAACGTTTATTACCAAATTGCTCATTGCGCTTTCCCATGTTTTTGAAAGAAATGACACCAATATGCTCAGGGTTGAAATACTTGTGAAAAGCATCAAAATCAGCACAAGAAAAGTGATGGTTCAGGTTGCAAAGGGTTAATTAGTAAAAAATAAAATAAAACAAAAACCAAAAACCCCCAATATAATTAGCTAGTTTTGAGTCATTATTGTTTTGAAATTATTTTATTTTTTATATGAGAGTCTTACAATGTTGACTCAAAGGGAAAAACCTCACTGATGTTTTAAAGTAAATACTAATCTGTGTCCTTGTTTGACATCTTCCAGTGCTCGCTATGGTAACTGGCACAAGAACAGGGGCCCCACTGAGATTAAGACGGGCCCCAGGATCATCGTCTTCATTATTGGAGGGATGACATACAGCGAGATGCGCTGTGTCTATGAGGTCACTCAGGCCAATGGCAAATGGGAGGCTCTGATTGGTGAGTTCATGGACACAAGGTCCCCAAACTTTGCTGAGCAGCAGTAATAAATGAATATTTGATTATTCTTTATACACACTAAAATTGAATGCACTTCACATGTGCTATCAGTTTGAATTGTGAAAGCGGCTTTTAGTGACTAAAGCACTAACGTCTAGTTTTCATTTGAAGGCTAATCCTTGTTTTACCTCAGTAATATCTCTGTGATGTAATATTCATCACATTCTTCTCATAGTGGCTCGATGGGCTTGACTTGGTAATCCGTGTGGATAAATCCTCCAGAGTGTTCGGATCTTGCTGATGTCCCTGTGTGGAAATCTTATGTTAGTGTTCCTGGAGTCGCTGACTCAGCAGAGCTTGACTCCTGTGTGATGGCATTAATCACATTCTCTGTGAAAGCGGATATGTTGTAACGATTCTCAGGGAATGGATGCAGTGTCAGGTACAGACAGGAAGGAGCAGAGAACGAGCGAATCTGCAAAAATCATATCTGCAGTTCACATTGCATTCAGCCTTTAGTCACATTGACCTCTCTGTACACTTTTGTTCAGCAGTTTTTTGCAACTTTTAAGATGTCTGCGAATTATTTTTTTGTGTGTGTTGTGAGCAGTCTAATGTGTATCTTAACCCTTTAAAACTTGAGCAAATTGGCTTGATTCCAGAAGAAGGAAAAGAACAACTAAAAAAGTAATGACTGAAAAATTAAATGGATGAGTAAAAAGTACAAGAAAATTAAGAAAAACTAAAAAAAAAATAGAAAATCTGTTTAGAAAAAAAATAAAAATAAAAATTAAATGAATCAATCAATCAATAAATAAATTAAGTTTTTGAAAACAACAACAACAACAACAACAACAAGGAAATGACCTGAAAAAAAGTGCTTTAAAAGTTTGATTATATATTGATATATATATGTATATATATGTATGTATATATATGTATATATATACATATATTCTGAATATATTTTTTCCCTAGCTTTTTTCTTCTTTTTTTTACCTAGACATTTTTCTCTAGCTTTTTTAAACTAATTTTCTAAATCTACTAATTTCTTGAAATTTTGTGGAACAGTTCTCACCAAGTTGCTCTGTACCTTTTTCCCCATGCTTTTGGAATAAATCAAACCAACTTGCTCGGAGTTCAAAGGTTTAAACATGTGAAAGCAGCACAAGGAAAGTGATATGGCTCCAGGTTTCAAAAGGTAAACAAGAATTGAGGATTCGCTCTGAGTTTTCAGGATTTTGTCACCCGTAGGTTCCACCCACGTTCTCACCCCACCTAAGTACTTAAAGGAACTACAGCACCCAGACTTCCTGGACCCCAACGCCCCTCCAGAGGGCACAGAGGGCACAGAGGAGCCGCCTGCAGAATGAACAGACATTCCACTGATTTGGAAGTAAATACACAAGTCGTGATGTGATTTGTGAATCCCTGTGTTCCCCCGTGTCAGTCCACCCAGCCAGTGTGTGACCTGTGAACCACTGCTCCCTGCAGCTTGTTGTCAGTGATTTTCATGAGGCGGGTTTCCATTACAGGTTTGCTTAAAACTTAAGTGATATTTTCAAAATGTTGAGAAGGCACAACTGCGAGATGACTGCATTTCCACTGAGTGATATTATGCAACTTCTCCTCTTGTGATAATATTCCAAGAAGCATGGTGATAGATGATCAAAACATTAGCAGCTTTATTTCTTTTGCAGACTTTTTTGAATCACCTGAAATACTACCTCATGTAAGTGTAAAAACTTTTTTTTCGATAAATGGAAGTTTTTTTTTTAATTTACGACTTCCATCAGGTATATTTCATATTTGCAATTTCAATTTTCGCAGTTTGAAGGTTAATGGAAACCCACCTGCTGACACTCAAATGCTGTCTTGTTTGTAAAGTGGTGCTGGTCCTCGTGTTCCATATCTAAATTTATGTCTTAAAGGAATACATATGTCAGTTTTTTTGTTTGACTCTCCTAATGGTGAACTTCATCACATCTTCCATGTATTCCTAATAGATCACTGGCTTTACTGCCCCATGCTAACACTGCATATAAATAATGTTGAGAAGGTAAATAACCTTAAATGGCTATCATATAGGATAATTTTTTTTATAGGAGATTCTAAGAAATACAGAAAATATGTTGATATTCAGTATAATAATATATACTATATTCTAATACACTACTAATATTTATACTACATACCCAAAAATATGTGAAAAACCAAACAATCCGCATAGAATCAATACAATCAAACAGATGCTTCCTCATGTTGCATTCAGTTAGGGCACCATGTTAGAGCAACTAAAACCAAGTGAAAAACAAACAACAAACAAACAATTGAATTGCACTGGTAAATATTCATTTCATGTCATTCGGCAATTAACAGGCATATCTTAACATTCACAAGTAAATTTCACACTCCAGAGAGTTTAAGGATTGGAGAACAAAAAAATATGTGGTGTGAGATGCTTAAGGGTAAATGTGCATTGGCCCTGAAAGCTCAACACACCTCAAATTAAGGAAAACTAATTGTAAAAAAAACTCACAAGATAAATAAGAACATGTCTTCACCAAGTTGAACATGAAAATGCTGCAAAAAGAGGAACACAGTGAGTGACTTCCTCTTCCTGTCTGACCTGTGCTGTTGTGTTGTACCTCACTTCCCTTTTTATTCCCTCCAGGACCATCGCTGTGATTTGTCTCCCTGTACTGACACTATTCTATATTGAGAGAAGTGCAAATCGTTTTTCCAACATAGCATTTGTCTTTTTTGTCCATCCATGTCCTTATGGGAAGAAATATCACTGTTGTCTCCGAATGCCATGCCAGTTAAGGAAAACCTTTTTTTTAATGTCTCAATGATTTGTTGGTAAAAAGATGAAACTAAAAGTGTTTCATCTTTCAGTTTTCAAACAAAGTTTTATGATGGCTAAGATACCAGGGGCCAACTTCCCTGTTCCACCTGATGGCAGCAACAGATGGCTCTCTATGCGGGGCCTCTCAGTAAGTGGTAAAAAGAGGAAAGCTTTCTGGGACCCAGCCACTACAGGGGACCCATGGAAGCCAACATTTACAAAGTTTATGTTAAATATAAGTGATAATAACTGTATTTTATTTTAAACTAAACAAAAATGAATATTGTTTATATTGTCTCTTTAATAAAATAGAGCCTGTTTTATAAAGAAAACTCCGCCTGCGTTCTGTTTGCAGCAGTTGTGGACAAAACAAGATGCGCTGGACCTTTTTAGGGGCCCAGCCATTTCCCAGGATGGGTCTGTCTGTGTGTTATCGCGGATTTCTGAATAAAAGTGAAGCGAGAGCCTCTACTGAACACTAATACCCCTTTTCCACATGTCATGTAATGCAGAGCAGGTGGAGTTTCATACCAGGTTTGAGCAGGGAAACAGAAATCAGAACATCACACAACCAAAACAAGCATCAGAGACTGAGGTGAAAAGCAGGACTTAAATACAAACTAGATTGATGAGGAGATGAAGTGCAGGTTTTCTAATTTTATGGGTTTGCAATACCAATAACAGATTTAAGAATGATGACCTATGAAATTGAGACCCTTTTTAAAGTAAATAAGAATTACCTATTAGTTTTCAGAATGGAAAAAACACAGAATTTTGGATATAAGATTGATCTAAGTTGACCAACAGAACACTGGGCCTCATGCAAGAATGATATACAGACACATTTTCTCTTGTTTTTGCTCATGTCCAGGATTTGTTCTTACTTTTGATTTTTGGGATTCACCAATGATTTCGTGTTTTTACTTTTGTCTTAGGTAAGAGAACATTTTATGAGAGGTCGAGAGCACTCTGACCAAGATAAGAGAAAAACATCTTGTTTTTACAGGCCACAAATTGTTGTTCAACACAACAAGAAATAAGTTTTACATTTGAGGAATATTTTTAAAGCTGCATGAAAAAATTTAGATGATGTTTTAGAGTAATTATTATGACCGGGTTATTAAATTTCAGGGCTAAAGAGATACTTCTATACTTGGTGCACTGATCCCAGTTACTGTAATTTCAGTTACTGTTTGTCCCTCTGCTGACAATAGCTGGAATGTAGCTAAGTAGATTTATTCTACTTAAAGGCTGTACTCCAGTACAAATATGGGGAACTTTTAGGTTACTTGAGGATTTTAATCTCATGCCACTTTCCACTTCAACTCCATGACACAAATTACAAATGAAGATTTCTGAAACAATTGGTTGAGTATTTAGAAAATTAATTGGCAACTATTTTTCTAATCATATCAGCTGTTTTTCATTTTTCATGCAAATAATACAAATTTAAAAAAAAAAAAAAAAAAAAATTAATGGTCCCAGCTTCTTATATATACTGTATATATAGAGTCTTGCCACTTTTTATTTTCATTGTTTGAATTGTTTTGATTTATTAAATGTAATTTTTTTTAAAAAAAATTCAAACCTTTTTTCACACCTGGATGAGAGCAGATTTGGGTGGTTAAAAAATTTGGTGCCTCTGGAGTTGACTTCTCTTATGTTTTCTCTTAGCAGAAAATAAAGGGAAAATATAAGAGAAATCTAAGAGAATGTTGCTGCATAAGGCCCAGTGTCAGTAAAACACAAAGCATTCCATAAAGTATTTCGAGGTATTAATCATGACCTAACCACACTTTCCTCAGGTCGCTATCCTAAAAAGTGATGGAGTATCATTTTGTGTCTTCCAGGATCAACTGAAATCTTCACTCCTTCTCGCCTTCTAAAAGCCCTCAAAGACTTGGAGAAAGAAGATCAGCCCAGTTAAGACGCTCCTCCGCCCTCAGCAGTAAAGACAAACTCCGGCTTTCCTCCCCGCTCCTCCTCCTCCTCCTGGCATGACACATCAAATATATGCTTGATGTTGTATACAATTCAGTTGCTGTTCACTCATTACTCATCTTATGTGTATTGATCAAAGTTTATTGGACGAGATTGGATTAGTGTTGTCTTTTGTATATTGTGGGCCATTTTGGAAAAGTTTAGAATTAGTTTTGATGGATGAGATTCAGGGATTCTGGGCCATTATTGCAAACTGGTTAAAGAGTAAACTGGGACAATCACTCCACTGCTTTGCTGTTCTAACAGAAGAATTGTGGATTATCTGTGTGCTCATTTTGTAACCCATCCTGTACCAATACGCAACCTTCTTCATCTTTTATTTTCTTGAAGCATGTCAGTGTTTAGGTAGTGCTTCCTATAGAGTAGGAACCATGCCATACAGTGCAAATCATGACATTTACAGTGATGTGTCTGACCTTGGAAATGCCAATGTAAAGCCACTCTGATGGCATAGTTAGCTGTAGATCAAGCATCTGAAAGATACATATACAGTGTAGTTGGATTGTCTCTTGTGCATCGTCTCAGTACACAGCAGTGTTTTGGCAGTGTTTCTTGTTTTTTTTTTTCTCCTGTAGAGGTTTAGTTTCCATCTGGTTCCCTGTGTTTGACCATAATGTTGTCATTGGTTATTATTGTGTAGTGATTCTGTGTAATCCACTCTGTATAAAGAGCGATGTCAGTATTATGACATGGGTATTCTTGTATGTCCACATCCATGAAAAGTACTTGCTGCAGGATGTGTGTTAAGCTAATAAAGTGGCTTCCATTAAAGTCTTCGTTTAGTTTTTTATGTGCTTGTTTTTTAACCCTTTGAAACCATATAAAATTGGCTTGATTTCTTTCAAAAACATGGGAAGAAGGAAATGTACTACTTAAGAAGAACAGACCCCAAAAAACAGAAGTCATGTGACTTTCTTACAAAAAAAATTGTAAGAAAATTCCTTGAAAATTAGGGGGGGGGAAGTTCAGTAAAAAAAAGAAATAAAAAAAGTCCTTAAAAATGCTTAATAATAATAATAATAATTCTCTAAATATATTTTAAAATATACAATCACGATAGTTTTTTTCGTTTTTCCCTAGTTTTATCAAGAATAATTTTTCTGATCTACAAATTTCTTGCAATTTGTTAAAAAACTTCTTGCCAAGTTGCTCATTTACTTTTTTCCCTATGTTTTCAAAATAAAGCAAACCAATTCGCCCAGGGTTCAAAGGTTTAAATACTTACAATCATGTCTTAATGCAGCAAAACAAAGTGATGATAAATATTTTAAAGGGCTAAAGATCAAATGTGTAGCCGTTAGGGGAAAGGGTTGGCAGAAATTGTTTACATGCCAAACAGGGTAACTTATTTTAAAGTTAAACTGTTTTCTTCAGTGTTTTTATCCGTTTAATTCACTGTGTCTGTTTCTTTTGGAGAGGAAGAGACCTCTGCAGATAATTTAGCTCCTGATAAAATTCTCCTTAACATCTGGATCTTAAGTTATGAGAGAAAAAAGGTGAGAGACATGCCAAATGATGGTAGAAAAACACTTATTTTAATATTAAACTGCTTTATTCAGTGTTTTTTAGCAGCGGGAGAAATTTCAGCCAATTGCGGTCAGCAGTCCTCACCACTAGCTGCCACTTAATCCCCCTAAATCTCACACACTGAGCCTTTAAACTCTGCTCTTTCCTCTGAGGTCAAAATTCATACAAGATGTGATCATATAGTGCATTGCAGTTGGTAACTTATAGTGATAAAAAATATACACAGTGCTACTCAAGTAAAAGTCACAAATTTCATTAAATAGCCCAAAATCACAAATTCATCTCAGAGGGTTTAAGAATCTGAACAGCATACAACACTTCTACCTTTAGACTGTACAGTAACTGTTTAAAAATACTAAGAATATACAGTATTATATAGAATTTAGGTCAGTGTTTGTTAATCTGCACACTAGCCTAGGCTGGATATCCACAGTGTGTGTATATTCCAGCGGGACCCCAGAGGCCCTGATCTCACTGCACAGCAATTATCTGTCCATCCATCCGTTTCCAGCTGCTTATCCAGGTCCAGGTCCCAGCGGAACCGGCAGAGTGAGGAAGGTCAGACATCCCTCTCATCAGCTACATCCTCCTGCTTTTAATGTAGTGCCAAACTGTTCCTTCATTCACATGGAAGACAATGTCTCCCATGTGTTCTATGTGTGTCTGTGGTTAGACATGCCCACATAGCCTCCACCCTATTGGGAGGAGCAAAAGTGGGAAGTCATTATTTGGCAAGTCACTAGTAAGTCTCAAGTCTTTGAACTCAGGTCAAGAGAAGTACTGATTCAAGTCCAAAGTCAAAAACATGGAGTTTCAAGCCCTAAACAAGTCATAAAGCGCTCCTCACCAAATGTAACGATGTAATAATATCTTAACAACAAAGTAATAATATATTTAATTTACATAAACCATTAATGCTTCTAAAATGTGTATGTATTCATTAAAACAAATGTGACTGATTGTTATCATTAAAAAAGTAATACCATTCAAATTCAAATGACACTAATAACTACAACAGAATGACTGTTGTATCTTTCATATATATTGTTGTATTTTATTCATTTAATATTTGGAAAGATTGCTTAATCTTTCTTTTTCCAAATTTGTAAACAATGAGACTTTTCTTCCTTTGAAGTAATATGTCTAAGGAAATACAAATATTAGCATTACTGTTTGTTACTTCAGACGATGAAGTAGTTCTTTTGGCTGTTTTACATAACATAGTTTTTAATTTTTAGACTTAGGTAAAGTTATCAAGTGTTTTCAAGTCGTCAGTGTCCCAACAATTCTGACTCATGGCCCTTTGCTGCATCTCATCCCGACTTTTTCTGTCTACATTGCTGTCCTACTAATAAAGGCAAAAATCGTCAAAGTCTTGAGTCATTAGTGTTTAAATCCAAGTCTTTTTAAAATTTTATCTAGTTGAGTCAAAACTTATCAAATTTGTGACTGTAGTCTGACTTAAGTCCAAGTCATGTGACTCAAGTCTGACTCAAGTCCAAGTTTAGTAGATTCACAATTTATTTCAATGCAAACAGACCAAACTTTTTCCGATGTTTCAGTTCCTCATCATGCCCCTCAGGGTGTCGCGACACCAGGATGGACTGGTTGTGCCAGCGACTGTGGTAAAGAGGAAGCTGAGCTACATTCCAACCCTAGCATATGGTCATGAACTTTTGGGCAGTGACCAAAAGAATGATCCAAGTGGCAGAATGCAGAGTGTAGCAATTAGTTTATGGTAATTTGAATTAACCCTTGAGTTAACCTCAAATTCAGTAACTTGCTGTCCTTGACTCCAGCTATTTAAACTTTTGGAAAATGACTGTAATACAAATTTTACCAAACTTTATGTGTCAGGCACTTTATGGCTCTTTGTTGACTACTTAAATACCCTTTTAGTATCATTGTCATGGTCTGCTTCTCCTCAGGTGATCCCCTGGGGGTTTCCCAGTGTACAGCTGGGCCTCTTTTAGGAAGCAGGCTGAACAAACTCTGAGTTTTGGGTTCCAGAACAGCTGATCAGAATTAGCTTAGTCAACTCTGAGTAGAATCTGTCGTTGTTTCTTAAGTAGCAATGATGTGTAGATGATGAAGGAACCGCCGCTGACACCGACTTGGTTGCATAAGAATTAATTTATTACAACAAAGTTCAGCATCCACCAGGCACCATGGTCTGCCTGGGAGAGGATTCAGTACCAATGCGAATCTCTGTCTTACAACTCATGCATGTCTCTTATATAGGTACAAGCATCTACACATTCATCAGTAAACAATTCCTCACCTACTGTGATCAATCACAAAAAAACCCCAAGGGGCCACAGTCCATGTCATTTAAGCCTAGTATCAATGTTCTACTCATCTGACTCCGAGATGTAATCATCCCTAGACCTCTGACCTCAAGATAAGACCTATACAAACAAAGCATAATACACCTCAGTTCAGCCTGAGGGAGCAGGTTTGCTTCATGGAAAGTGTTGCCAGGAAAACTGACTCAGGGTGATGCTGAACTGGCTTTGTGAAATGGAGTTTCCTAATCTCAGGCTTAACATCAGACTTTTTACTAGTCCTGCTTTCTGAAATAGAGCTTTGCTCATACTAGACATAGCTGGAGTGTGTATCACATGAAATGCAACCAGACATTCTTCAAGAGTCACATGGGGACCTGAAGTGTAAAGAAAAAGTTATCACTGGACCCATGAGTCCCAAACATCCCGTTTTGTTTGTTACAAAGTGTGTGCCATGGTGGCTGGAAATAATTCCCTTCCTGTGTTGCCGCTCCATGGCTCCTTGTTGTTGCACCTTTTGACTTTGGACACTCCTGTCAAAATGTGCAGCCCAATGTAGGCTAGCAAACAGGTCACATCCAAGTCTCTCCAACTGTCCACATACAGTATAATTCAAGTAAAGAGAGAAACAACAAATGCACCTTTCCAAATGTCTGCTGCTGATGGCTCATAATCAGAGTCCTTCACAACATTATTTCAGTCTCAGACACATTCTCCTCTGTCACTTTCACGATCAAAGACCTGGGACAAAACCTTACTGACGGAAAACCTTGGTTTAGAGGTCATCATTAATTGAGAGATAGCAAAAAGAGAGAGAAAACACTGAAAAGAAAGCTGTTGTACAAGATGTTTTATATATTTGTCCCTCCTTGGTGTTGTGTAAATTCAGTGTCCTCGCAGGAACCACAAAGAACCCCAGGAATAAGTCCTAAAACCTGGAGATGAGTCAGCGTTTTCTCCACTTCTGGTTCCTTGGTCTCATAGTCAATGGTTTTTTTTAATTGGGCTTTTGGTTAGAAGCCTGAAAGGTTTGCAGTCAACACAAGCTGAAGAGATTTTTTATGTTTTGTTCTACAAAATAAAATATGTGAATGTCAACCAACTTGGCAACAAATTGTTAAAGACAATTACCTAAAAAATAATTACCTAAAAGTAGTTTTTTTAAAAGAGAAGAAACCAATTAAATAATTAAATAACCCCCCCCCCCCAGCATGTTTTCTAGGTCATTTTTTCACTTTTTTTTTTAGGTGATTTTGTTTTACCTAATTTCCTTTTTTTTTGTTTTTGCTAATTTTGGGCAATATCTTGTTAAGTTACTTGTTGCCTTCTACCTGTGTTTTTGAAAAAAATCAAACCAATTTGCTGAGGTTTCAGATTAGTTAAAATCCTCAAATTTGAAGCACAAAAAAGACATCAAGAATTTAATTTAATTTAACACCGAATGGGGTCAAATTGACCCCAAGTAATACTTGGTTATATAATACAGCATTAAATCGCAACATAAATTGACCTGATACAAACTTATAGGTAGGTCCTGCATTTTTTATAAACATATCTTGTAGCCCTGTCTTATGGATGGACTCATAACCCCTATAGTTCAAAACATATAAGCATACTTGGTACATTTTCCATAAATAAAGTAGATAGATTGTCCTGAGGTAGGTCCGTCACAGTGAGAGCTCTGGGACTTTGGACTGACCTACCTGACATCAGAACTGCAAACTCTCCTTATGAACACTCACTTTTTGAAATTGCTTTCCAAGAAATTGTGTATAATTTCATAGTGCAACATATATGAAGTTTATAGGAGAAGACTAAAGTTTTATAAACTCACTTGAGCGCAACAAGATTAATACACAATGCAGTGGGAGGAACAGAAAGTCAACAACAGGGCTGCAGCTAAGATTTGCCCCGGGCCCCAATATGGCCCTTAGGTTTAATGCAGTCTGATAGCAAGCAGTAATATACAATTGTCATCATAAAGTATTTCATTGCGGGAAAGATAATATGGATAAGACAATGCAATGTGGCTAGGATAATAACAGAAACTTCATGGTGGTTAAACAAAGCATTCTAAGCACTATGCAACAAAACTGTGACGTTACTGGATTTTGCCCTGCAGTTTTGATTTCATCACATTACTTTGCCTTGATACATTATGGTCAGAGCTCCCATGAGTTTCTTGGCATTAAGTAATCATGTCAAATTTCCAGCTGTAATTCGTGACAACGCCACTGGAGGGAACCTTCGCCAAGTGTTGATGAAAGCTGTTTAAGCGTGGGACAGATGAGGCTCTTTCATTTTGAGAGCTTTGAAGCATGTGAACTCAGCTGTGATGGAAAACCCATTTTTAGAATCATTTCCCACTCAAGCTACACTGATGTTTTCAACAACATGATTTTTAAGCTGAATGGAAAAGTAACGACAAAGCATGTCTGGGTGTTTGAGCAGTGAGCCAGCGCAGTGGGAGAAGTCAGTATTCACGCAATCTACCTGCCCGGTGAATATTATTCTGCCTGAGAATTTAAGCAGCAGCAGTGGAGACATTGCATTTCCTTTCAGAAACCTCCTGGGACTAATGCTCTGCTGTCTATGTGCTACAAGCTCTGTTAATGCTACGCTGTAGTCGGCTCAAGGCCGCAGGCACAGATGCAGTATAAGATGTTGTGAGTCATTTTAACTCTGTGGAAACCAGTATTTTCTAGAGACAAAGCTGAACACATGTCCACCTCTGCTGGGGTAGTGCAGTGTGGAATTCAGCACAAGCTTATATAACCACAATATCTTGTCAAGTGTGTACAGAGGGAATTCCACAATGCCTGAGATTCAATCTGCTCTTCTCTCAACGCACCCCCACTCACTTATGGAGGTGTATTTTCTCTAATGTATCGCCATATACAGCAGCAAATGAGCTTACGTAAGTGGGAGTGCAGTTACGATACAGAGGTTACACTGCAGAGTTGGGGGCCATTGTTCTAATCGAACATGGCAGTTATCAGAGTAGGCCTCTGCAGAAAATGTCCTTCTTAACAAGATCTTTGGTGTTTTGTTATTTTACAAATCTTGTGTGTCACAACCGAGCTCTTAGGTTAGACAAAAGAGGAAGACATGTAGGTAAAATTAACAAATAAAGTCATTTATGAGGTAAAATAAATGCAAACAAATCTAACAGTGCACAAATAGTAAAAAGACATCTGTAGGGTCAGAAGCGCAACATGGAGTGGATCAGAGAATGTACTAAAGTGTCGTGTTGCAAAAACAAACAAAGCAAAAGATGCAGCCAAAGACTGACAGCTGCCGCTGCCGCTGCCGCTGGGTCCAGGTGTGTCCAATGACACTGATTGAGCTCATCAGCTCTGCTGCCCTGCAATGACAGACAATAGTCGCTCCAATATCCATACTACCATACCATATCCTCTTTTAAATCACTTAAAACTCACTTTTACAGACTTGTGATGTGATGTCACCTTTTATTTATTTTTTCCTTTTTATCTCTCTTCCTCTCTTCATTTTGCTTCTCGCTCTCTATGTATCCATTCTTTGTTCTGCTGATGTCCTGTTCTTACCATCTTTTCATATTTTGATTTAATTAGTTGTTCATGCATCTCTTATTCATCTGTTTTTATTTTCATATCTTTATCTTTATCCGCACTAATGTGATGTCATCTTCTTATATGTTTCATATTATTTTTTTTAATCACCTTTCATTGCTTTTATTTTGATCTTTTTCATTAAAAGTACTACTGTCCGTTTTATCACTTTTATTACTTTATTCATTTATTTATTTTGCTTTATTCTTGTTGACCTCTTGTGTTCACATGTTGTTCTTGGCTTTTTGTTTAACTTTTCTAGACCCCTCTCTGTTTGGCATGATTGTTGATGTCAGATGCAGAATGCCAAAAATACCAGGATGTTTGACTACATCCATTTGGATTTTGCAGCATGCAAGCCAGAATCTGACTATTCTTACCCACAATGCTATGCACAGCAGCAGCTAAGTCACATCTTGACAGCTGAGTGACAGCTGACACTATGATGGATGACAGCACACTAAAATGACTGATGACAAGTAAAAAGGTAATAACAGGAATAAAAAAAAAACAAGAATTGTTTAAGTGAACAAAATAATCATGGATTACCAAAAATAAAAAATAATACACAAAAAACCCCCAAAACAAATGGGTAATTTAATTGATATAAAATGTTAGAATACACAGTAAATTCAGTCATAACTCAAAAGTTGAACATTGCAAAGTAACAACAGCAGGGCTTGGGGGGTAAATCTCCATTTCTGGCAAGTTTGGTGAATGATATTTTTTGTTTTATTTTGTTTTCCCCCACAATCTGTTAATTTTTTTTTTTTTTAATAAAAGACAGTGATAACTGGTTGTTCCAGTAGAGATTAAACAAAAGCATCAGTAGTAAGTGAAATAGAAGCAAAACAAAACCAAGACAGGACTACGACAAGACAAATACTACAAATCAAATCAGAACTCAGACCAAGACAATAACACAATTTAGTTAAAACAGAAAAATATGGAAACATCAGGGGCGTAGCACCAAATTCTGGGCCCTGTACACTCTTAATGTCAGTGGGCCCCTATCCATGCCAGTGCACGGTCCACAAAAGAAAAAAAAGGGGTATTTATTTCAAATAAAAAAGCATAAATAGGGTTTTAAGCTACAATCAGATTATATTGATGAATGGTTCTTTCATTCACCACCTGAATTAATGCATTCGACCTACTTGTGCTCAAATACCTAAAACATTAGCCTGCATCTGGTTTGTGTACTAACGTTTTGATCCCTTACACTCGTGCAAATTTTGAAAAAACATTTATTCTTGAACAGGAGAACAGGAGACAACTGTACACTCAGAATCAAATCAAATAAGCTATATTACTTTTGTAATGAGAAGGTACAGTAGAAATGAACAGAAAAATATTAAGTTTCAATGTGAAAAAAAGAAGTTGTGACTGGTTTCTGCTTTTTACATCAAAGGCCTATGTCATCTTATCAATAGAGCCTGCGATAGTACAAAATGCTAACTGTCAAATATTATTCAGCTTGCAGAAAAAGAAATAAAGCCTTCCTGACACGAGATGTAAAGATGTAATTTACATCCCAGTAAATGCCCACTGACGGGTCTTTTTGTTTGCAAAGTCACTAATAACATCTGTAAAGTCCAATTGTTTGGCTAATTGGCTTTCAATCGACAGAATGGCGAGGCTGTTCAGTCTGTCCTGGCCCATTGTTGATCTCAGGTAGTTTTTAACCAGCTTCATCTTGCTGAAAGCCCGTTCACCCCCTGCAACTGTGACAGGAAGTGTGCAGAAAATTCTCAAAGCAATACAAAGTTCTCCAAAAATGCTCTGTAGCTGCATCTTCCAGATGGCATTAAGGAGCTCAACAGAGGACAGATTTTTTGGAAATGTAGCATCATATATGGTGCGGAAGTGTAGCACTTCATTTTCAAATTCTTGTGAGAGATCCATCATCACAATTATTTTTGATTGATATTGAGATCACAGTTATTTAACATGATTATTCATTGGCTTTGGTAACATCATGAATTTATTGAGCATTGACAATAGCTTTTAAGCACAGTACTGCACTGCAATGCTGAGGCTTTTTACCAGACAAAAATAATACATTGATTTATTGTTCAATTAATATATACTAGTGTGCACTTGAGCCTACAGTGATATTGGCAGGCGATTTACATGTTGATATGCAGTAGAAATATTGCTTGGTGGATCATTTATTAAGTCTCAGCACAGAGTTTCACTTTCAGCTATGCTGTGTTAGTAGACAATAGGCTGTAGCACACACACTGAACCAAAAGGCTAACTTACGTTAAACTTAAACAACTCGCATTTAGGCAGCAGTTCTACCAGTCAGCAGCTCTCTCTCTCTCTCTCTCTCTCTCTCCCTCTCTCTCCTCGTGAACCAACATTCCAACGTACAGTAAGAAGTCGATGGGGGCAGCTAAACGCCCCTGAATAGCCTACTGGAACAACGATCTCACCGTGTCTTTGCTCATCTTCAGAGGAGCCACCTGGACTGGTCGCTGCTACTGCTGCTGCTGCTGCTGCTGCTGCTGCTGCTGCTGCTGCTCCAGCGCTACTGCTTGTGTCTGAAACTGGTTAATGTTGACAACTAATGTTAGCTGGCCCATAATTGTCTTTATACGTACTGCCGCAAGCAGCCTGGTTGGGAGCTAAGCTAAAGACTTCACGTGAGCATACAAACATCAGCAGCAGCTGTCTGGAGTGGACTACCTTAACTTTAATTGGACTTAAAGCAAACTAATAAGCAAACTGGGTTCACCTTTGGGAAAGAAAGAAGTCAGCAGCTGCCTTCTGCCGTCTTTCTTTTTCCTTCCTCTCCTTCTTTTTTTGACACCCTGATTTGTGCTTTTTGTGCAGCATCATGTCTCGCCCCCAGATCATTCAATCTGGGCTCACTGACGTTACACTTGTCACCGGTCGCTGCCGGGCGGACTAAACCATTCATTCGTTCATTCTCTCCGTTGATGTTATCAATATATGTAATGACACCAATTAATTGGAGGGCCCAATTCATTTGAAATAAACATCACAAAAAAAAAAAAATATCAGGGTTGTCATGGGCCCCTCTCCCTGCTCGGGCCCTGGATAGTCAGGTCCACTTTTCCCCCCACTACGACGCCCCTGGGAAACATACATGTATAATAATAAAAGTAACATAAAATATTAAACATAATATAATGGTTGTTGGTCAGACAACTGACTGTCACATTACAATCTAATGTCCGTAAATTACATGTTTAATTATTCAGAGATATTTGGAAAGTCCCAATATGTGAGCAGGGGGGTCAAACCTCAGGACGCAGAAGATGAAGAAGTAGAATATACTGTTTGTGTGCAGTGCATGCAACAGTATATACTATGTAAGGGCAGCTGCTGTACCTACTAAAAGTAAAAATTATTATATTATGAATAGGATAACAACAGCGACTTTATGGTGGGTAAACAAAGCATTCTAAGTATTAGGCAGCAAAGCCAAGCTGTTTTCTCCTTAACGTTTTATGGCATAGGCAAGCACACACAAAAAAAAACACTAGAAAAATAAATTAAATAAATAAAGTAAAAAATAAATTAAAAAATAAAAATAAGGAATATGGACCAAGGGATATTTTCCTAAATGAAAGATCACAGCTATTAGATAAAATGAAATAAAATAAAAAATACAAGAAGCATGGGATATTTTCCTACATGATAGAGCAGGTCTTTTTTTAAAAAAGCGAGTTTTGACCACAATGATGTTGAGGTCTCTTGCCTTTGTACAGCAGTATTGATTTCATTGCATTAATTTGCCCTGATAAAGAATTAGTGTGCGATTTGAAACACATCTGCAGGAGAAGATTTTTTACTTATTCTGGCAGAGGAGGTTATAACAACTGAACTCCTTGTATTTGAAATCAATAATTGATTTTTTTTTTATTTAGTTGTAGAAGCTGGAAACATTTATTTTTTGTAGTAGACCTTAAAAGGTACTTGGTGTTAAAATTTGAGAACTCTAAGATTAGTAGCGAATTCTAGGTGCTGAGACAATAAGTGTTAGAACAATATCCGGTCTCCCCTATTATGAGATATAAAAATAGCTGGCTTCAGTTTTATTCTTGTCTCCACGACCAATACAGAGCAGCTCACAGACACTTCACTAAACTTCATCTCATCCAGAGACAGTCCCAGTCGGAGTTTAGAGTCAGTGTAAGTGTGTGACTTCATTTCATCTGAGTGGATAACATTAAGGGAGGTACTACTTGAAAAAGACACTCAAAGTTAAAGACTTAACTGTCTTTCTTAACCATAGAAATAATTTCTAAACATTATCTAAAAAAAACCCAAAGTCTTCTTAAGCCCATGATGTCAGATGCTCAAAAAATGCACATTGTACATATTTGTTTTTTTAAAAATACGTTATCCAGAATACAATGAATATCCCTCGTCTTCTTCCATCGTTTTCAGCACAGATGATGAAAAGAAGTAGAAACTCTGCAGCATTTGATGCAGTCAGCATGCTGCTAATGAAAAAAAGGAATATAAGACAGCTCGATATAAATGAGATTGACTTCCTGCTCTCAGCAGAGCAACAGTCCAGCATAAGTGGTGCATCTACCCCTTAATGCTGAAGAGAAATGCAAAAATATCTTCTTACTAATTACTCTTTTCCCATGGCTGCTCCCGTCAGGGTACATTAACTTGTTTTATTGAAGCAAGTGAAACTGTTTCGATAATTATTGGAGGAATAAGTCTTACACAACCTTGGTGGCAGAAAAGCAAGACACATCCTGCATATTCAAATAGTCAAGATCAAGATTAAGATAAACTTTATTGCCCCCCTAAAGGAAATTTGTCTCGGGCTACATTATTGTGCAAAGTTGCAGTCGATACAGTCAGTCAATACAATGAGGTGAGACCCAGAAAAACAAGACAAAACACAGACTACACTGATTACCCGGATTAAATGTCACCTCCAAATGAGAGTGGAAAGTTTACATGGCCTTCATGTATTGCACCTGCCCTATAATATTGCACCAGCATCTGCAATCACAATAATATTGCGGTATAAAGTTGCGTCAAAAAACAGTCAAATCAAGGGAAGTCCGGTTTAGCGCTTAGGTAGCTTAAATGGTGATCAAAAATTTAAATCTTGCAGCTCTTCTAGACTTTCCAAATGTTATCGATATGAATGGATTAAATCTTGATAGTGAAATGAGTCATTTAGAGTGCGATTTGATACTCACAATAAAAGTATCTACTGATTTACAGACATCTCTCTCCCATTAACCGTGGGGGATTAGGGAGGAGGATCATGCACGTGATGCAAAAACATACTATTTATTTATTTAACTCACACAGGTGCTCCATTTGCACTTTTATCTTTTCATTCAGGTTGTGCACACTGTGCATTTAAAACAGTAGAATATTTATTATCATTTATCCATTTTGTCACAAACATCACATGGTTTTTATTCTGCATTTTAATACCCATTAAATGGCTCTTTTATTCTTGGGGTTTTCATATTTATTCTTTTATATCGTTTTTACATTTTTATACCTTTTTTATCATTTGTTGTTTTTTCCTCTCCTGTTTTTATGTCTTTACAACAAGGTACTGAGCTACTGGAAACCTTGTATTCCCCTTTGGGGTTAATACAGTTACTATGTATGTATGTATGTATGTATGTCATCCTGGAGGCCTGGGTTACATACAGGCTAGATTAGGCAATGGACTGCTGGACAGTTTAGCTGATACAAAAGACAGTGTGACACAGAGCAGGTGGAAGTGGGCCGGTAAATACTACTGGGGTAATCAGTGGAAATGGGAAGCTGGTGAGTGAGTTAGTGGCTCAGGTAGTGAAACTGTCAGGAAACATATAACCTGAGAGTAGGAGGAATTGGCTAGATCTGAAATGACAAGAAAGTTAGTGAACATGAAAGAAAAACAGACAAACTGAATGAATGAGTGGGTGAATACTGAGAGTCCCTGCTCCAAATCTTTAACTGCACCTGTGCACCACAAAAAGCACTTTCAGGATCTAGATTACCTTTCTATTTGCCCAAAAGAATTTTGAAATTGCTCTAATCTCCACTAAAACTGCTGAAGAGGAACACAACATGGGTTTTCAGATTAATTTGAATTTAATCTACTTGTCAATCCACACAAAGTATTTGGCAGTTAAATTCCTTTTTCGTGCATTAGACACACCACACGCATGCATTTATCTAAGGCAGGGTCAGCTATAGTGCAGCGTCGCTGGAGCAGTTTGAGGAGATTGAAGCATTGCTCCAACTGCCTCTTTAGCTGCAAGTCTACACTCCACACTTGGTCTTTATGGGGACTTGAACTGGGCCACCCTCTAGTTTCAAAGCCAAGACCCCACAGACTGAGCTGCCGGCACCTTGTTAATATCTCGGCCAGAGGGATCCAGCAGACAGTGTTTTGTTTCATGTGTCAATTAATTACATTAATGGCAATGCCAAGGGCCTCACAATTCAACACTAATTGGATGTTTTCCACCAAGCTGCAGCTTCTGTTTGTGAACCGTGACAGATGCAAATCAGCAGGGGTTTCTGTGGCTCCTCTGTTCTGGGCATTGTGGAGGCTGGAGGTTTTCTGAGGCATTTGCTTGCACTTTACATCTTCACTGGGGAACTGAACTTTCCAGCTTTTCACTCTGCCTCCAGAACCACTCCACACTACAGTAACCATTCTTATTTGCACAAAGGTTACTGTGAATAGGATAAAATAGAGGTTATGGAAGTCTAATTCTGTCTCTGGTCCACAACCTGGTTTTCTGAATTTGTCCGTGTAGGTACTGTCAACACATTCTCATCCCATGTGGGCATGTTACTGCTTTACAGTTGACTTCCATGTCTATATATAACGTTTTAAGTATCCATCTCCTTCTGCTGTGTACATTTTTGACGTGGTGCATAGTTATGTTTAGACAACACAAATATATGACAGCCGATGACAGAACGTCAACAAAATGAGCATGTGGCATGTATGGTTAGGTTTAGGGCATGGAGGTACATGGTAAGGAGTGTAAAAAAACAGCACTTCAGACAGGAAGTAAACACTAGAATCCCACCATTGCGTTTGAGGGACCCATCCATCGCCCCTCTCACCCACCCAAAAAGCACCCTTACACTGCTTTTTACATTGATGCTGGCAATATTTCAATCTGACGACATCCTTCCGCGTTCCACATGCACGACGGGTAACGTCAAGCAGCGTTCTGAAGTGACACCGCCCGTGCGTGCATCATGTGGATGTGGCAGGTGCTGTCCCGACGTCTGACAGCGTATATTAACACCGGTTCTGTCCAGCTGTGTTCTCACCTGATGCTGCCCAGTGGCATGTCATGCGAACGTGTAGGTGCCTTTTGGTATTGTGACCTAAGGCCTAGAGCACCATCAAAGAGTGATGAGAATCTGCACCAAACCCATACAGGGCTGAATTATACCTGTATTAAACCATGCGTTAATCTATACATAGCATCATTTTTTTTCTTTTTGAATCCAAAGTGCTCTTTAGGCCTAACACGTTTTTTAAGCACTTTTTTCATGAGTGGTGTATTCACAAGAATAACACAGACGCACAGATGTGATCTTGACCTTTAACCACCAAAATATAATCAGTTAATTGTTAAGTCCAAATGGACATTTCTGCAAAATTTGATAAAAAAAAAAATCCCTCAAGGTCTCTTTTGTCACATTCATGACAACAGGATGGATTAACATATGTGAGGATGGACAGACAGACAACCTGAAAACAGAATGCCTCTGGCCACAGTTATCGCCAGAGTGGATGTATAAAACTCCCAACAACTCCTTCTCATCTTATTTCTTGACACCAAAAATGCAACATAACATGACCATTTTAGTTTTAGCAGACTTGTTTTTATTGTGTCTTCAGGAACTGTTTGTGGAATATTTGGAAGTAGCCTATATCTTTTTGCCATTTAAAAAAAAATAAATAAAGATTGCACAAACCCATACAAGAATAAGTGACTTGTTCAGGAGGATAGTTCTGTGGTGGGACAGCTGTGATAGCATATGAAAAGGGAAACACACAAGAGATGTTAGCAGTTACATCAGCCACAAAGGGGTTACGTAATTGTATTAAATAAAATTTTCTAACCTCTCTTCATTTACTGTATTTACATCTCTATAAACCTATGTGCAACCTTTCCTGTACAAGACATATGAATTTCGAACAGTTGGCATTCACAAAAACAAAAAATAAATAAAAACATAGTCTCATTTACACACTGTTAAAATAGCACAATATTCTCCCCGACAATACCCTCGAATCCAGACACTTCAGTGCTGCATTAGTCATACATGTTATCACTAAACTCCTACATCTCTCTACTAATCGCTATTATCTCACTGTAGAGGGATTATGTCATTAGATTACAAAAATATAATATAACCATCATAAATAGAATCTGCCCAAAATACATTTTTCAAAGCATTTACTACTGTACTAATGTCTCATTTTGAATGACTTGGTTCTACTGTATTACTTTGGAATGTGGTTATGAAACGCAACTAAAAATTGTCTCAGCTGTATTGAACAAGTAAACGCTTTGGAAGAAACAGGCTGAATGAAAGCCACATATACGACTGACTGTTCTGCTCTTTTCTACAGCAGAGGTTAAGACCCACTGCAGTTAACAACCCTCTGCTGTCAGCACCAACATGCTTCTGGTAAATAAGCTGCGGCACATTGATTTGGGTGTCAGTAAGTAAAATTAAAAATTGATTATGAAATAAAGTTATTCTGTAGATCATAATGAGTAGAAATAATGGGTTTGACCTTTAGCCTTCTACATTTCCCATAATACAAGCAATAGCATCTTCTTGCTGGAAGTAGTCATTTATTCTGCATGGTAAACTTTACCTCTACAGTTTTTTACTTTTTTTTTCTGGGTCATAAATTTGGGTAACACTTTTGGGGATAATCTGCAGATAGTTTATATTGTGTTTGTAATATTTCAGCAGCTTATTAATTTTAGATTAAAAAATTCAACCATTCAACCATGCTAATCTGTTGAAAGGCTGTTTTTATGACCACATTTTTTACAGGTAGCAATTATGATTCACATTTACATTTTTTTTAAACATTTTTTTCATTTTTATTTTTATTTTTTTTTATCTCTGTGGCCGTAGCAATTATTAGCAGAGCAAAGGATGAATTCAGGTGACGTAGTATAAAAAGCAAGGAATTCAGCTTACACAGGACTTCCAACAATTGGTGTTTGTGTCCCAGGTGAAACCAAAAGAAAATGTAGTTATTTCAACAACGAAACATATGTAAGACTACCCAAGATACATCAGTGTACCTTAGGAATATACTTACTTATTTGCTGCATAACCTTAAGAACGTTTTTAAAACATTAACCATTATCATATGAGCTCTGTTCCACAAGGTGTGTGTGCACACTTAATTATGACAGGATACTCCAACCTGATCAGTGTTTGCTGTATTAGTGTATTAGCAGTTTACCGATCCATCACTACTGAGTCTCAGTCCTCATCAGCATCCCACAGAGTGCGGGACATACTTATTCATTTAGGACCTTCATTGATCTCCACCATGCCAATGTATGGACGTGGTTTCATATAGAACATGCCACATTCTGCACTACAAGTTATATGGGGAAGATGTGAACAAAAATATGTATGATGTAAAGTAGTATTATAATATTGGGAAATAATAAATTCTCTCCTACTGTAAACTATTCAATATTATAAAAAGTTGTGTAGAGCAATTTCAATCTACATTATATACAAACTATCATACCATTTACATTTGTGTTATAGCTATTGAAGTACATATGGCAATCTTTCTGAAATAATGAAACAATGTTACAAAATGGACATCTTAAAAATGACAGTGATGGGTTACACACTGATATGCTTTAAAAATAAAAGCACCATTTTGGTCAATGTGATGGAGCTGCTAGTGTTATCTGTTTGATATGGTTTGATCTTGTCAATTAAAGTAGTAGTCGATTAAAGTATTAAAGGCTTCAACTCATTAAGTCCTCTTATAAACTCTTCTTTTAAGGCTTAAATGATGACAAATACTATGATTTTGTCAATTTGCCATGATATGCTTATTAAGAACTGATGGTTGGTCAGGTGTCCGGATTTCAGTTGTCTCTTATCTTGTCTAATCAGTGTTTGACCAAACCTCAATGAAAAGGTAAGCAATAAGAGAGGGAAGCTAGAATTATGGAATCTTATACTTTTGATAACTGAACAAGCACATACAGTAGGCACACTTTTATCTTCATCAAATCTGCTGAATTTCCATAGTCATTTACTTGATATTTTTATTTATACTTTGACCACTGCACCTAATTATGTAAAAAATAATTTCTTCTCTGCCAGTTGAGGTCAAATTTATCTAAATAAAAGACCTTAGGATGTAGTTCCATCAAAAGATATGTGAAAGGAACACAAGAAAGATTTGTGATGAGGTTTGTAGACAGGTTATTTACAGTCTAGGTTAGCTAGATTTACTACTGCTTTATTTAGAGGTAAAACCAAAAGTGAACACACTTAAAATATCACTAACAGTGTGCACAACTGGTTCCAGTGCAATGATGGATTTTTATCTTAGCTAGGGATCATGCGTTCAGTCGTGTGTCAATCTGTCTGTCCACAGCCAATTTTGCATAATACTGGACCTATCAGATTTATATTTTGTGGCACATTTATTACTGTACATTCAAGGTTCTCGTGGGTTACAGCAATTCACAATTGTTGAAAAACCCGTTTTTATAGACAGTTTTAAACTGCCATTGACTGCTGACTCCTCAATCTTCTTAGTCAATCAGGTAGGGGCCACAATTAAAGACAAGCAGCCTTACCTGCTCTATGGCAGGTTACATTTTGGCCATCGTGGCTCAAAACATTAGTATAGCGTTAGTTAAGGCAGGCCGTGGTGTCAAGGTCAGCTCACATCGCAGCTACATCAGCTGACCTCAAGTGGCTCATTCAACTTATAGATCAAGTGATTGATGAAAGGGAGTCAGCTGCACCACATGCATTGCCTAGATTGGCTGTAGCCGACTGGTGAATAAATGCACACTATCGAGTGCACTTTTCTTCTGAAGTTACTTTTATTTTGAATGTCCTCACTTTTGTTTTTACCTCTGTATGAAGTATTAGCTAATCTGGCTAAACATTTTGTTCATTTTTAACATGTGTGGTCAAGTTTTTTTGCTTTTTACTTTGACTGCTTTGCTTTTGTTTGTCTTCATACTGAAATATCAGAGTATTTAACTTTGAGAGTACATTCTTTTAAATGAAAATGAAAAAGACAAAATCCTTGTTGTTGATCAGTTTATCTTTTAAGAGCTACATCTGCCTCCAGAGCTGCTCTGCTTCCCCAAATTGTCACAAGAACAAAAAAAAAAAAAGCAAGACACTTGAAGACTGACTTGCTGACTGTGACATAATTGGCTGTTTTTGATAAATCAGTACTAACCTGGCCCTCCTGGTGCGGGGTTTAAGGGTCTGGAAACGAATGAAACAGAAACAAATAACATTTGATGCACCTTTTACTTTCATGGCAAATATTAATGAAATATCCTTTTCTAGATTTAAATTGTGCAAATCTCGATAGAGTGCAATCAACAAATATCTTTCCATGAATCCTTTCCCTGAAAACAAAATGAGGGCCATGATTATTGGATACTTCATGTGAAGTTCATATGGTTCCCTCAAAGGTGTCCTCTTCAGCCAACCTGCATCAAGTGCAAAGTCTTCATATTAGAGTCCTGGCTCAACTACCAGGAAGTCGATGTAGTCCTTCTCCTTGGTCTTGAAAGCCTCAGCTATGATCTGGGCAGCATCTTTGTGCTCCCGTCCTCTCAGGGGAATGCCGTTGACCTCCAGGATGACATGACCCACCTTCAGCTGACCGCTGTTATGAGCTGAGCCTCCTTTCTGTCAACAGGGACATGAACAGGGGGAGAAGGGAAGACAGACAATAATTTAATAAGACAACAATTAGGAAGATAGGTCCATCTAGTGACAGATTCATAATATAGTCTCTCTCTGGGCAATCTGCTTAAGCCCTCCCACTGACTATTTTACCATCGCTATGCTGACAACACACAGCTACTTCTCTGAGACCTTTTTGATCGGTTTCAATTATTTTACTAAGCAGTTCAGTCACTTTATAATTCCCATTACTATTAACTTGAAAACCACCTTTGAGAATCTCGGTATAGACAAACATTTGAACCCCATATTACTGAACTCATTCAGTCTTGGAACCCCTTAGCGCACACCTTAATCAGACCATCAGCAACCCAATTCTGGCCTTCATTGGCTTCAATTAAAACGCAGAGTTTGTTTTAAAATTTAACAAATTAAATACTAGGCCTTGCATGGTGTGGTCTCTGCATATATAGTGGAGTTGTGAGCCTCTATTCTAGCTGTTAAATAATCTTACGCTAAAGGTCTTTGATATGTTCTTTGTCCTTATTTTAAATCCAAAGGTGACTGTGCATTTGCAGTTTATTTATGTGTGGCTAATTTTGTCAGTATTTAAAAACATTTGTAATTGTGTGTTTCAAAAGTGCTGTACGCTTTGGGTTGGTGGTTCAGTCTGACTGCCAACCCAAAACAAGAGTATTTGATGACCTGGGAATGACACCTTTTGACTTAATCAACTGCCTTTCTTAAGTTACAAACACAACCTTTAAGAAGTGCTATACCGATAATTTTTTTTCCTTTAAAGGCAGGGTAGTGGCAGAATTTTTCATTTGATTTTTCAAGTTTTTAATATATAATTTTCGTACTAAATTTCTAGGGTTTATTTGCTTGAATAGGGCCAAAATAATGGCAAAAAATGAATGCAGCATTTTTCCATCAGAATTCTGTTACATAAGGTGTTAAACCAACATTTAAATATCTGTATGGAGAAATAAAAATATACAGAATCTATAGTTCTGGACTCATGACCTCAGTATTTCTAAAATCTTGGCAACAGGCCTGCTTGTTTAACGCTCCTCTGCACTCTGGCTTGGTGATGGAGGCCTGCATGATTAAACCAGCTCTACATGGTTTTCGTTTACAGATTATTGCCTCTGTTTCATGCACACCTATTCTAAATTGAGCTTAGATACAGTCCAGCTGCTATTTCAGCATAAAAAGTAGATGGAAGAAACCACTGCAGCTGAAAAGACCCAGTTATATTACTGTAATGCATGTCAATGTCAGATTTGGAGAATATCTTTTTTAAGTACTTTTGACTGACTTTAATCCATGAACATACACACTCCTGAATGCTCAAAACTCTGTTATTGCAGGTATTTAAGTCATTTTTGCTGAGAATTTGTAGGAAATACTGGAATATACATTTCTGAGTATTTATCCTTGATTAAACTGGTATAGTAAAGTTTGAGTTCTTTGCTGTCATATGCACATATATTTTCTTTATTTAGACAGGGAGGGCCCTTGAGAACAAGCTCTCATTTGCAAGGATGCCCTGTAAACAAGATAACATCATTACAAAATCGTTACAAACTTAGACAGGTATAAACATGCTTACATGTGTACATACATACAAACATACAAACATATTTACATACACACATGCATACAAACATAACATTTAAAAGACTAATCAAAACATATTTGTACAATTTGTACGAAATATCTTCTAGCAGAGCTCTGAATGTTTCTATGTGGGGACTAGTTTGTGTAGTTTAAGTGAGTCCTGGAGCCTGTTCTATTTATTAGGGACGTACAAACAGAAAGCAGTTTGTCTTAACTCTGAATTCATGCAAGGAACCCACAGTCTGATGTGAGTGTCTGAACATGTTTGATAATTTATATTTCTAAAATTTAGTAGTGAGGACAAATATGGCGGTTGCTTGCCACAGAGCGCTTTAGAGATAAACAAGAGGCAGTGCGGTTCCCTACGAGCTGAGAGAGAGGGCCAACCAACTTTTTTGTATAATAAGCTGTGGTGAGTAAGATACCCATCACCAGTTATAAAATGCAAAGCACTATGATACACGGCATGAAGCAGCATCAAAGTGGTGGGTGAAGCATGCATATTTATAATGTCACCATAGTCAAAGAAAGGCATTATTAACAATTACAGTGAAGCAATAAATTAGAATTTTAGCCATAAAGACTAGGAGACCACCCCCCACCCCTCCCCACACACACACTGTGGAGAACCATCAACTAGCGGATGACCTAAATGTGCTTCAGTGCAGGTTTGACAAACCCATCTTCACACCCTTAACCCACTGTGACTCAGACATCACACATTCACCTGCACCCCCTGCCATCCCCTCTCCAATGAACCCCCCACCTGCACTCAGGATCTGTGAAGCTGATGTGTGTCAGCTCTTTAACAGACAGGGGACAAGGAAGGCACCTGGCCCACACAGCCTGTCTCCCTCCTGCCTGAGGGTCTGTCAGATTACTGGAGCTGATGTCTCCTCCTGCTTTAAATGCTCTACAATCATTCCCTTAGAAACGCTCCATCAGTGGATAATATGACAGCAGGCTCGTCGTTCTGACGTCTGTGGTCTTTAAATCAATTGAGAGACTGGTGTTGGCCCCCCTGAACAACACAGCAGGCACCTGCTGGACCCCTGCAGTTTGTCTCGTGGGCACACAGCTCAGTGGATGATGCAGTCAGCATGGGACTGCACTACACCTTACAACACCTCAAATCTCTGGAGACATATACAAGGTTCCTCTTTGTGAACTTGAGCTCAGCGTTCATCCCAAACATCCTTTCACCAAACTCACCCAGCGCACTGTGCAAGCACAATGTGTTCTTTCCCAGCCTGTTCTCATTAAGAAGTTGTCAAATACCGCCGCTTTTGCAGTGATTTTGGCACAAGATCCCAACATCAAAAGCCTTTAAAAGCTGTTTCATTTACGCTGCTGGACTCCATCTGAGAATGTGGCTGGACAAAACCGCAGTGTTATGATCCGCCGCCGTATGGCAACTGCAGCAGCAGCATCGGCGTCAGTTGACACGTGGTCGCATATCATGCAGTCACGTCTGCATGACATGATATGTGGCTGGATGACGTCAAGTTTAAACACTGCAGGTACTGTTGGGGCTGTGGATGGGTCAAAAAAACCCAGGACTTTCATGTGGAAGTCCGGTGTTTGCTTCCTGTTTGAACGTGATGTTTTTTTTTACATATTACCATGTGCCCTTTTTGCCTAAACCTAAGCATGTGCGTTTATTGACGTCCCAGCGTTGGTTGCCATGTGCTTTTGTTGCCTAAAGTTATACATGTGCTTTTGTAGCATAATCCCACCATGTGCTTTTACTGACATCCCAGCATCCTGAAATGTCAACAGCAGACGCAGAAGGATACCTTGAGCGTAATATGTAGACGTGAGAGTATGCAAAGTGGTATGTGACAATTTAGGATAAGAACCTGTTGGCTCTCCCCACTGCTGTTTTCCTGCTGCACACATCTGCACCTCAGTTGACCCGTCTGTTTAATTCCTGAAGTTTCCAGACCACATCTGTGTTGTGTTTTTAGTTTCTTTCACTAAACTCAAGGCCAAAACAATTCAATAAATGCAGCTTTTAAGTACTGGGATTGTGAATGCAATCTATAAATCTCAGTCCTTCCAACTGCCTACTTGAAAAAGACATTTTTTTTTCATTCCTGTACTTCAGATGGATTCTGAAGGTCATATCGTTTAACTGGTGGTTTGCTTTCATACTTGACATCTTAAAGATCTGTCAGCTATTGAAGAAAGTGGAGGATCTGACTTGATGACTGAGATGAGTCATTTGTCAGCACAGTAGGGTCTGTGTGTGTCTGTCTCGGTGTGTACAGTACATGACCATTTGCCCTTCTTCTACTGGGCAGCCCAACAGAGCCGCAGGGTTAATAAATCCATCCATTCACTCATTGATCCTTCCTCCATTTAAGACAAACAGGACATCTGCCAATGTTGCCTGGTTCAATTTAATCCTCGGAGCTGGACAGGTTTATTAGCTGTGACATTCAATTACGCAGCTGTAGTAGCAGCTGAAGACATCACTGCAGGGCATGCAGGCCACTAATAATGCATTTTAATGCTTCAGTGTGGCCAAGAAACTCTTGAGTAGGGCAATTAATCAGACACACTTCCAGCTGCTCTACAAGCATCACTAAAATGCCTATGAGCAAGGCATTAATCCCGAGTTGCTTCAACGCAGCAGCTCCGATAACTAGAGGACAAGGCTGAGGTCCTAATAGGCAGCTTCTTAGAAAAGCCTCAACGCATTAACAGGTTTTAAGCCCCCCTGACGGGTAACATCAGTGTTCAGTTTAGTCACAACAGTTCAGTTATGCTAAAACTTGACATTTATATTTCAAAGGAGTTATGTTTCCCCACAATACAAAACCTGAAGGATGCAGGTCACAATTTGGGAAACTAAGAAAACACTGCACATGGACAAGAGGTCGAAAGCAAAATTGGACCCTTTGGTTTCCAAAACGTGGCCAGCCACTGATTCTGTCAAAATGATATAATAACCCTAACCCGAACAAAAGAACTGGTCCCAAAATGAATGTAAAGTGGGATTTCTTTACTGTCACATGTACATTGTACAGTGAAACTGTTCTCTGCATGTAACTCGTCCTTGTGGAGCATTGAGCAGCACTTGGGGACCAACGTCATATCTTCTGCCGGCACCTTGGTCAGGAGCACCGACAGGTGGATAAACCTAATGTACATGTTTTTGATGGGGGTGGGGGAAACCGAAGCACCCAGAGGAAACCGCAAATAGGGGGAGAACATGCAAAATCCACACAGAAAGGACACAAATCGGTCGATATGCAGCGCAACTGCATGAGTAGAAGTTTTGCAGTGGGTCTCTTTCCTGTCATACGGGACACAATGAGAAAATAATTCCACTGATGCAGGCTGCTTTATACCTGCTGTGTGTGCATCTCATAGTGAGACACATTTCTCCCACTCGGCTACGCGCCTATGTCTTAGATGTTGAAATGCCTCTGGTTGCAACAGCCTTTAAACAAACTTTACAGCGGACAGTGGTTTGTTTGACGCCGCAAAACTAAACTAGTTCTGAACGACTGATGAGACACAAGACTGTGCCTCTTTTGAGAATGTACTCTTCATTGTCATTAACACTTGCTGTCATGTTGTTGTGTGTGTATCTGGGAGGGAAGTGCGGAGAGAGGACACAGCCCACTGTGCCAAAGCAAGCATCTCCCTCTCAGTAGAGTAGCACACCTGGCTAGGACTTGGTTTTTTGAGAGGAATGCTACAGGGTGCTCCACTCCAGCCCTATCTATCATCCCTACACCCTAGTAAAGTGGGAGTTACTGAGTTGGGGGGGGGGCAAATGAAGAATCACATTTCCAACACACACTCAGCTCAGACTTCCACTTAAAACAAAAAACACAGAAAGCCAACTGAAGGGGTTGACTCTCTTGAGACACACAACCAGCTGAGCAGGGAAAAGCCAACCTCCCTATACATGGAAACATCACAGGTGCACCCAGCCGCTCCTGATTAGCAAGGACACCTGTGGCCTAGATTTTGGATCTCTGTGGATCTCTGACCATAACAAAGGAGGGACAGGAAAACAGAGACTAGTCAGCTCTTAAAGACAGTGAGAGATTTGTCATGAGTCAGAGAAATCTTTGTGCACGAGTGAGTGCTGGAAACTGGACCAAATTTTGATGCCAAGTACATTTGATTTCCAAACGCAGCCATTGTTTTTCTTTTTGGTCAGGCATCGAAACCACATGTCAACGCAGAGGATGTTTCCGAAGGCGTCAAACTGCACACAGCACTGTCCAGCTGTTCCAGCCAAGCAAAACCAGGCCTTATCACACACACTGTAAGCAAGGAAGCTCAGTAAGCAGGTTTTATTTTTTGTGTTGTGTTTATTATTTTCATATCAGTTCAACATAAAAACAGTCAAACTGAACAAACTCACAAACTTACATACTTAAAAAGGCACAAAGTGGCTTCCTCAGTTTGGGGGTGAAGCCTTTGAGTGGGTGGGCCAGTGTATGTTTGACACAGTGACTGCTTTTACAAAGAGACTGTGCTATAGGACTGCAATGAAGCCCCCCTTTATGCTGCTCCAGTCTGTGATCATACACTGCATCCCGCAATCTGACTGACTGATACCAGTATTAGCAGCTAATAAACTTTTTGATCTGACTGACATAGCAAGCCAGTTATTGAGCTACTGTATAGCAAATGACTGGCACTTACATATTCCCAGGTGACAACTCTGTTTGCTTGCCAGCTACAGTAGTTCACCAACTAGCCCTACTATTTAGTAGTATTTCAGCAAACTTCTAGCATCATATATGGTGTTTGTAAACCCCAGTTGGCCATCCTTGCTGATATCCAGCCTGAACCCTGCCAGAACATCCACACTCTTGGTTGGTCATCTCCACTGACAGATTGTCCAGAGCCTCAATTGACCATCTCCGCCAACATCCTGCCGGTTCATCCAAACCTACAGTTGTCTACCTCCACTAATGTCCGGCTGGTCCCTAAAGATCTCCACTGGACCTCTCCGCCAAGCCCCCAGGTCATCCAACTGAGGTCTCCTGTGCCACCTACATCCAGTTCCCACAGCATCTGCTTGTGGTCTCCTACTCCTTGGCTGTCCAGGCCACCAATTTTTGGGTTTTTTGCTGTTGGCTTCCTCAATTTGATTGAGTCCCTTGTCACTCCATAAGCTTATGTATCTTCTCCATTAAATCAGAGAACTGATTCCATCTGCCTGATTTGTCTGCATTGAGGTACTTCCCTTGTTACCTTTGTTCACCACCCATGACAAAAGGGAGCTTTTTGAAGTCTGATAAATTGCCTCAAGGGATGTCACTGGAATTTCTGACTGAACTGACTATGTTGCATTATGGGTAATGTAGGAACCAGGTTTTTACATAGCCAGGAGCAAGAATGCATGGAATACAAATGATGACATCTCTGGTTCTGCTCCACTAATATTGACACCTTTTACAGAAATTGTCAATCGTTGGGTCTGACAATGCTATTGGACTACCATGATAATGTGTGGAGTACTCTCTCAATGAACTGATGACCTGTCATATCACCAAATGTGATTTACAGAGCAGGTTTCATTTCTGTTGGACCATGTGTCGGTATTATAAAGGTCTTCACCTCCAAGCCAACTGCCAACTCTTTCAACTCCTTTGTCTGCCAAGCTTGCTTTAAAAAAGGCTAAAAATAGATAAACCAATTTTAATTAAGTCATACACTATAGTCTATTTCTACAACGACAGTGACTCCGATGACTGTGTGCAACCTCTCAGAATGTGAGTGTAATTAGATTACAGCCCCTTGATTTCACAGGAATATAATCACCTGAATATGCAATGTCATGCTGATTATAGAGGATGTTGTGTTTGACAAGCTGCTAAATGACTGTGAGGGTCATCGGCATACTGAGTGACAGTCAATGTCATCCACTGTCTGAGACTCACAAAGGCAGGTGAAAGGAATCATTGTTATGAAAATCACTGTGCCGACAAGCAAATTCCTCAAGCCCCATTTACAAAAGAGCTGGGTTGGAGGTGTGTGTGTGCGGGGGGGGGGGTGGTTACTGCTGAGGTCCCCGAGGCTATAACTCATGCAGTGATTGTGGCTGATGTTATCACCTTTTACTCTAAGCCCATATAGAACACTTTTCTTATGGAAATGTACTGCTTTGCTGTCTTTGTACATTTTTGGACTTAACAGAATGTGAAAGGTGTTGCAGAGAACTATCAAGAGGAGTATTTGTGCACTGCATAACAATGCTGACTGTGCCAAACAAATGCAATCTTATAATCAGATGCTGAATGAAGACAGATTTTCTTTTAAAGCAGAAAGGACACTGTTAATGCACTGGAGTGAATATTTGCTCTGCATCGATTTCTATTCAAGTCATGTACACTAGTATTTAAGGATTCTGAACACAAAACAGTCACTCACACTCTTGGAATTTAACAATGGCTCCAAACCATAAATCAACCAATCCATATTGTACTGTTATCTCACCTGAATGGTGACTATGCGTGGCAAAGGTTGACGAGTGTTGGCTCCCCCCTCTATAGCGATACCAAGGGTGTTGGCATTTTTCACGACTCGTACCAAGGTAGCAGTGGGCACTGGGACCGGTGAGCCAGTCTGCTGGGACACAAGAGTTAGAAGCAAGAGCAACTGAGAGCAAGGTCGAACTTTATACTGTCACGATTGCAAAACTTTGTAGATGTACAATAGGTCAGACCTAGAAACTCATCACCTTTGGTCAAAATTGGGAGTTACACAGTGTGAGATACACTGTCTAATAAAACAGTGCACCAAAAATGATGATACATACTTCACGTAAAATAACAGGTTAGTTTTAGTCCAGGAAAGTAACTTTGGTTAGGTTCAGCAAAAGAATCATAGTGACAAAGGGTCTTTAGATAACTCAAAGTTTCGTGGGGGAAAGTCCTCTGTTTGTGACCCATCCACCACACCAACGTGACTCTTTATGTGGACGACATCCTTCTTTACACCTGTCAGCGCATTGGTCATGTGATTGTGGCCTTCCCAAATATTTGGGTTATACAAAAAATACTGGCGTAATGTGGGTTACATACACATTTTGGTGCATACATTTTTTGTAGGTATACGTACAAACACATGAGAACAGCTTGTCAGGTGTGTGAAGATTTGAAAGCAGGCATGGATTTAACTTAACTCCTCACAGTTCAACTATTTCTGTCACCTTACATGTGTACTCCATCAACAACAATTTTAGAATGTCACTACCAGTTAAATTTCAATTTCATCAGCACCTGCGACTTGTTTTATGTCTCTGCAGCTGTAAAAAAATCCTCCATTTACTTTGTGTATTGCATTGTAGGAGGACTGTATCCATTGACCACACAACTGAATTTGGTATGCAGACTGTCTATACTTGACTACACCTCATTTTATCAATTTTTCAGTGTGAATACACTATAACAAGGGGTGGGAATCACCCAAGGTCACACGATATAATATTATCACAAAACTAATGTCACAATACAATGTTATTGTGATATTTTCAAACATAGATTGGGACATATTGCAACTGATTACCTTTTTTCAACTGCAAATTATGCCTCCAAAGGAACACTTTCTTATATGGAGCACTTTCTTATCACCTCTTTAATCAGATAAGATAAAGTTTTCAGAAGAGAAAACTCTTCCACAGGGCTTTTTTTTGTCATCCCATGAGTTTGCAGGCCTGCCACATAAAATAGCACTTGTGTATAGACCTAGAGAAGACCTATAGAAAGTTGATCTGACTTGTGATGATTAATGCCACCCGTCTGGTTATCTAATCTGTTTATAACTTGAGGAAATATTATTAAATCATGCAAGAGTTACAGTTTATCGTGTGGATAAACAGTGCTGTTTTTCATGACAAGGACAATTTTTAAAGATTAAATGTGTGCACTGAAACAGTTATAGAGACAGTTTGTCCTACTCAGCAAATGAACTATGACAAATGACTCTGTGCCCACCCAGAAAACAAAGCTGAGGCTTCTTACTCACAAGTTTTTATGATCTGAATTTAGCCACCGCCAAAATATTGCTGTGCTGGGGCCTCGGTGCTTAAACATCTGTGCCATAAATCACTTTTATAATCTGCTTTTAATGTTTTTGAGTTTGTACCGATTTCTCCTATTTATTTTCTATTGTTGCTTGCATGATCTAATTTGATTTGGATTATCCCAGATGTCTCAGTGAAACTTTTGTGCACTGGAAGCAAACTGAATTATTTTACTCAATTTGCTTTTTTTCCAGTTCAATCTATTTTATACATTTACTTTTTACATTGATTAATATATTTTTAAATTCATTATTTTATTCTTCATATTACTGTTATTGTTATGATACATTAAATAATAAGAACTGACCATGCCATATCAAAAACATAAAGGATAACTGCCCATTTTCAGAATTCATACATACAGTCCAAAAATATTGGTAAACACGAACAACAGTCTCCTAAATCCAAAAACTAGAGTGCTAAAGCTCAAATTTGTCATATCAGAGGGTATAAAGTGTGGAGCTGCTCCATAAATAATGAATGGTGAGAAAAGTTCTAGCTGACACCGAGAGCATCCAGGGGAATGTTCAAAGTATATAAAGACATTTTCTGTTTCAGAACTGAGAACACTTAAAAGAATAAAACTCTTTGGGTATAAAAAAAAATTAACATTCTCTAGGTCCGCAAAATAAGGCTCTTATTCATCTTCTTTGTAGTATACAGATTTACAGTGAAAGAAATACATTTAATTGACAGATTCTTGACATGTTGTCTGACTTGGATGTGACAGATTTTCTACAACTCAGACTTTTCCCTCAGACAGATGAGCTGAAACAGAGTGTTACTTTTTCATTTTTCTTGTTTCTTCATCTCTTGATTTGATTGGATGCAGGGTAGTGTCCCAAACAGAAGAAGTCACAAAGTGATAAGTAACTGGGTTTGATGTCACACGTTGGTTTGAGGCCTGAAGTTTAGCATTGTGGTCATCATCATTTTGTTGGGTTTTGTTTTGTTGTTGTTTGCTTATTTGGTTGTTTTTTAGCTAGAATTGAGCATATTTGGATGAGAAGGTAAGAATACCCTAAGGCCAGAGCTTGTCCCCTGCAAGGATGGATCCTGCATCTTGATACAGCACCTTCTTTGTTAGAATGAAATATGTAAATACATTTTTGTCTAATATTTAATATTATCTGTCTTGTTAGTCTCTATTTCCAATTGAAATCAAATGAGAGAGAGAGAGAGGCACTTGAGGTCACACAGCGTGCAGAGTTTGGGAATTTTGTGCACGTTGTGTGAGCTGACGTGATTTGAAATAGCGGTTTGAATTAAAATAGCCTAAAATAGATTTTCTTCAAACTTGCCAGCGAGTTGGACTCGAAGCAGGCCAAAGTCAGAGGTCGCGGACTGTAAAAGTGCATAGAACTGCCTGAGACATGTGGAGTAAGGAAACAAGCAGGGTAAAGGAGGCCAAGGGCACAATGGATGTTTTATAGGCTGTTTTTGGAAAAATAAGCATTGAAGGTAGGAAGGAATTTTTATTGTTACTCTCTGCTATGTCTGTGTTGATTACTGATTTAGAGGGTGACGATGACATAATTAATTAAATGTATGCTGTTATGTGGTTTAATGTTTGTTTGGTGTCTACACATATTTGCCGTCTGATTACTTTAAGCCACACAAGAAAGTGAACATTTTTGCTGTTAGTTGGTGAAATGATGACACAGGCTGGTGTTGGTGTGGTGCTGTCTGTAATGCTGGAACAGGATGGAGGTACAGATAGACAGATGTCATTTAGCCTGCTTGTTCTTCATGATTCTAAATAGTAAATTTGGCCCTATTATTAAGTGTCCCCCCATTGTAGAAACTTGGCTGAAAGGACAAGACAAAGAAGTTACGAGAGAAAGCTACGAACTGTTAACAGCTTTTTCCATGCATCTCATCCTGCGGATTTTGAGTGAATAGAATCCTATTAAGAGATCTATATAAATATTGCTCTGTTTGTGAAGACAGTGTTGCTTGGGTTTGTTTTGTTGTAACAGCTAGCACCCCTGCAATCCAATAGGTTGCATACACTGTGGATTTTGACGCATTCTGTGTAGCCAGCCTCAAGTGGCCAGGAGAGGAAGTGCAGTTTTACTGGTTGGGTTTACACAGTAAGTCACCTTGGGACAGGACAATCTGGACTTGTTAAGAATAAACAATAAACAGTCAACACTGTGGATCTAGTGATTCTTTGAAGTAGATATTTATGACAGTGTGAAACCCTTACTTGTCTGGTGGAGCCTGCAGGAGGTGCATGGGCCCCTGGCTGCTCCAGATGGCCCTGCTGGTTCTTGCTAGGTCGAGGGCTGCCGTCCTTACTGAGGCCTCCTGCCTCGGCTATATCCACACCACTGTCCTCGCTCAGAGTCTGGCCACTGTCTGATAGCTGGGACAGCGTGGCCCCTGGAAGAGACACTAATGTTAGTAAACTATGAGTGAATACATACAGCAACAGTGGTACTGTCTGTTCTCAGATAGTGGAGTTTATTTACCTCAGCTGCAAAGAGAACTTTTTCTAAACATATATTTAATTACATTTTTATATGATTTTCATAATATTTTAGCATGATAGTATACACTTCTCCAAACTGCTCTTGTGGCTGATGGAGCTGTTTGCCGTTAATGTTAATTCAATCCTTATTCAATCTAGTCTGCTCCTTGTTTTTTTGGCTCAGTTCTTTTATAAAGTAATTTAATGTATTCAGTATATTGTATAAAGCTCTTTTTTTCAAGACTAGATTATTTCTTACCTTTTAGCCTGTCTCTAAAGTTGTCATATCTTATCTTTACTGTTTTCATGTACTCATTATGACTTTTGGTCTAACGTCACTTTCAGAAAAAAAAGGCAAATAGCTCCTGTGAAGTTGTGTACACAGTAACAGGCAACACATAATCCAAACTGGAATTACAGCTTTGCCATTTTGTGCCTGTGCGAATCACTCAAGTTACAGTTACAGTTTACAATCATGATGCTTCACACACATTTTCCTCCAAGCAGCACAGAAGATCTTTACAATTAGCACAGGTTCAAGATTAGTCGCACCAATTCAGTATCTGACTGAACGTCTTCTCTTCTGTTCCTGACTTACAGCATTAAGTAATTGCCATAAAAGTGTTTTTTGCAAAAAATTATGATATTGCAGCAAAGTTTACCTTTGACCTTTTAACACATAATGTCATCACTTCATCATTTTTTTCTATTACACAATTGTGTGAAATTTCGTTATAATAAGCATATGAATTCTTGCTATCGCCAAAAACATGTTTTGGGAGGTCATAGTAATGTTTGTGCCAAATTTGAGTTAATTCCCTCAAGGTGTTCTTAAGATATCCTTTTCATTAGAATAAGACAGAGGAGGTGGCTGTGACCTTGACCTTTAACCTTCAACCACCAAATTTGAATCACTTCATTCTTGAGTTCAAGTGGGCGTTTGTGCCAGATTTGAAGAAGGCCTTCTTGACATGGACCCAAGCTCACAGTGACCATGACCTATGACCACCAAATTTTAGTAAGTTTATCCGTGAGTCCATGTGGACATTTTTGCCAAATTTGAAGAAATTCATTTAAGACATTGTACTGCAGTGTCTGCTCTATAATAAAAGGGGAAAAAATGACAAAAAAACACTATAAACCCTCTGTAGGGAATGTTGAGTTTAACTGGAAGTAACTAAACATCTATTAACAGCATCTATGAACAGCATCTTGTGTTAAAAGAAGAGCATCTTTAGTATTAAGAATAATACTACTACTAATAATAAAAATATCTGTTAAAAAGAGAAACTCTGGTGCTAGTGTCATTTAACATCATGCAGAATTCAAAAGTAACTGATAAAGATTATTGTTATTTGAAATGCTGAATGTGGTATATTTGAAAATTAACACCATAAGTAAATCAATAATACAGCAGCCAAATGGTCCATTTTTTCTACCAACAGACATGTTACTTAATTAAATTACATCAGCAATGTTGTTTTGGTTAATTGTAACAAATAATAATTTTGCCCATTTGTTGATCCATATATGAGATATTTTTCTGCACACAGAGACAACACACAAAGCCACTCACACACACACACTGACACAGACTCAGTATTGTTTACCTCTTTGCTGTGGTCTGGAGTCCGCAGACAGCCGGTTCATGTCTGTTATCATGACTTTCTGTGTGAGGGCAGGTGAGCAGGGCTGGTCAGGACTACAGGGTGGAGCAGCAGGTGTGATGAGCGAGGGGCATGGAGAGGGACATGGCGAGGGATGGGGTGACAGATGAGGGGACGGTATGGGAGATGCCGCTTTGGAGGAGGATGCAGACTTTGACAAGATGCAGGACTTTTCATAGGAGCTGGATCTGCAGGCGAGCTTGATAGACACCTCTGGCTTGGCGGAGTCCCGGTGGTGCAGGAAGCCTGGGCAGGTGTGGTGTCCCGAACTGGGCCGGCTGTGGGCAGCATGGGGGTGGAAGTGATGAGCGAAATGGGGGTAGTTGTGGTGTTCAGAGTCAGAGAGCTGAGGGGAACTCTGGCAGGTATGATGGAGTGCATTGAGGGAGGTGTGGTGGGTGGCACCAGTGCAGGTGTGGTGGGCGGAGGCTTGTGAGGGCTGGTTGATGGTGGGGAGGGATTTCAGCGACTTGTGGAGGCAGTCCTGGAGCAGCCGGGTGGGGCCAGTGAAAAGCAGACTGGAGCCGGGCTGCAACCGCCGGGCTGAAGGCTTCCGGCTGAGCTCCTTTTCCCTGGGCGGCCTGTTCTGAGCCTGGGGAGAGGCGGACCTGAAGAATTTAGGAGATTCACTTGACGCCTGCATTTCATCCTGACAATGAAAAGACAGACACAATATACATGAATCACATGAAGGGTGCAGCTCCTCTCTGAGCCTAATCAGTAACAACATGAAAAAAGCCTTTATCCCATTGAAACCTGGGCAAACCCAAAAATTTGTACGAGATTTGCAAAAAACTAACTAAATAAAATAAAGTTACAAAAAATACCTAAAAATCAGCAAAAAGTGAAAGAAAAGTACAAATAAAAACAAAGGAATGACCAGAAAAAAATCTGTAACATAATTTTTAACATAAAGTAATAAAAAATGTAAATATAGTATTATTGACATTTTTGTTGCTGTTTTTTGATAATTTTCTTACAATGTTGGAATGTAATGTATGGAATTTATGGGACATTTCTTGCCAAGATGTTCATCGCCTTTTTCCCATGTTTTCAGTGTTCATACAAGAACACCGATGTCAATCCATATTACAAAAAGAGATAAGAGAAACTTGATTTCTTTCTCCTTGTCTCAAACAAAACAAAAAGAATGAATGGAAATTAAGTGGCATTCTCTATTGTCAAACTGCATATGCATTCTTTTTTTATGGCAGACAAAACAAAGAGTGACACATACCAGTGAAATGTTTTGTAAGGTATTAGTGTTCTCCTCCTGGTCTTTTTCTGTCCAGCCACCAACAGAGCCGTCAGTCTGAAAAAGAAACAGCATGACGCGTTGTAGTACTGCAGGGCTAAATCTGTAATAACAACTTTACTTTAGCCTACTTAATACAGATGCCAGATGGATGGGATTTGCCCCACAGGACAACAAAATGGGTATAAGAAAGTTCGAACAAAGTGTTTGAGAAACTTTTGTTTTCAGTAACAGCTGAATCATTTGGGGGGCACATGAGGCTGGAGGCTCTATGTTTTCATTGCGACAGAGTGGTGGTTTCCAAAGTGGGCCTCAGGGAGCCTCGGAAGTCCTTCATGGGGATCCACATGATCCTTCAGCAACACTTGGAATACCAAGTCCCTAGTACGGCAGCTTGGTCATTGGCCATAGGCGTCTTCCTTTGACACACAAGGCACCCTTAGTGTCTGTGTCAGATGTACAGGACTTTAAACTAACTCTACTAAATAACCATCTAACTCTAACAATCTAAACCCATCTGCGGCAATGACGCAGTTTAAAGAGCAACAATGTTTTAGTAGGGAAAATGGGAAGGGTTTTTGATGGGTCAAACAATCACAGCACTTTGACTTGTTTGACATGTTTGTGTCCCATGTGAAATGTTGAGTTTTTAAATAAGTATGTAAATATTTCACATAGAAAAATTTCAGGTCATCAGGTCTATCTATCCTTAACACATGCTTAACACAAAGTTTACTTAACTCATTGATTTAAGCTGGCTACATTGATAAATACAGCTGTGTATATTCTGCAAAAAATGAAAATGTATGGATTTTTTTTCTAAAAGAAAAGGATGCCTGCGAAAAGCAAACATAAGGTAAATAGTATTGGTCTGAGCACAGAACCTTGTGGAACTCCATAACTAACTTTGGCATGCATGGTGGATTCATTATTAACACACACAAACTGGGAATAATCTGTCCCTGTATTATGATGCACTATAAATCCTGATGAAAAATCCTCAAAAAGCTATTGTAAGATGAGGTTTAATTATAGCTACTTTAAAGGACTGTGGTACAGAATTGTTAATAAAGACATTATCAGTAAGGAAGTGTTAACTAAAGAGGTCATTGAAGTGAGTTGGTGAAGATCAATGTAGAAAAGCAGTCTAAATATATGGAAGCTGTTTCTAAGGTTCCTGTGTTTTAAGATACCGTACCACTTGAGGGCAGTAGGTGATGAATTTTGTCTCTAGTAATTTGAATTTTGTCACTAAAGAAGCTTGTCATGTTGTTACTACTAAGGTTTGGGAGTAGAAGACTCAACAAAGCTTTCAGCCTGGCCACAGTGCTGTAAGAAACTGGGGTTGTTCTTATTTTCCTCTGGTAATGATGACTAGTAACACCTGTGATTTTCCAACCAAGACAGTCTAAATTTCTGCTGTTAAAAGAGTATGTGAAATTTAATGTAAAATTGACTCAGACTGAGTTTTAATTTTGCTGAAAATAAGAAATTCTAACCTTGGCAATCAAATAAAAAATACTTTCATATTTGAATTAGAATTATGTCCTGGCTGTAGTTCATTTCTGATGGAAGTGCTTTCATGTGGTCATTCTCATAATGGCAGGATCCTCTTAAGCCTCTTTTGTTACATTGGTCAAAGTCACTCATCAGAAACACTGGGAAAGCTCAAACAGACTAATTGTTGGTTTCTGGCAGGGATTTCCATGTGTACCCGCTAAAAGCAATTTAGTTTTTCAAAAAATTTCATTTAAATTTGTCCAGACAAAAAATGTCCAGAAAATGACATTTATAATTATCATATTAATTTATCTAAAATTATTATTTTTTAAATTTTTAATCAGTTTTTTAGGCCATGTCCTTGTTTGTTTGATTTTTTTTTTCTTTTCCCTATTCTGTTTATTTATTGCTATTCTTTAGGTTATATACTTGTACTTTTACTATTTTTTGTTTGCCAATTTTTGGGTCATACCTTTTGAAAGAAATCAAGCTAATTTGCCCAGTTTAATAGCCGATACAGCTAACATACTAGTCTGAGCAGGAGCCTTCTAAACCATATCTCAGTCATTATGCTGATAACCACTTCTAACGCCTATTTAATACAGTAATAACATTTGAAGTGGGTGCCTGACATATAAAATATTATTCAGCAGTGTTATTTTGCCTCTCTTCTATCTATTTAGTTGTCACTGACATAATCTTATTATGTCAGTGACAACTCTTCATGCACCTCTCTAAACACTGCACCCCTTTTCTTGGCAGCCATTGGCTATTGAAATGATTATCTTGCAGGCAACTTGAACAGAAATATCTGTCTATGACAATGGTTTGTCATAACATGGTGTTGCTACAATGAATCTTACGGTTTCTCACTGAGTAACTAAGTGACTGTCAATTAAATGCAATTAGCTTTTTATCAGGGGCTGTAATTTAACAACCACAGTAATGAGTGTGTCAGCACAGGCAATTACACAGACACATGGTGCTCTGCGGCAGACATCATCACCAGCAAGCCTTTAATAGCACCACTAAACAACTGACAATGACAAGACATATACACCAGAAGCACCTGTGGGAACAGAGGGTTCGGCAGTGAGTGGGTCGAATTCATGAAGCAGAGGGAAGTAATCCATGCTTCATTCAAGATAAAACCAAACTGTGTTGTCAGATAGTGTTGCAGTGTTGGGTTTTTAAGGGGCCAGACTGCTGGGGGAAGTGGATCAGAAGCAGACTGTACTCTGGCACAATGGGGTCTCTGTGGATTGATGTGGGCCACAATGAAACATCAATACTACTCTGACCTGACACAAAGACGAGCTGCTCTGTGTCACAGACTGATGCTAGAAGGCTGAGACTGAGGGAGAGGGAAAAAGATGATATGTGCAATGGCACACACACACACACACACACACACACACACACACACACACACACACACACACACACACACACATATCCTTGTACTCATATCTTTGTGAGGACCTTCACTGACATAATGCATTCACTAGGCTCCTACCCTAACCTTAACCATCCAAACTAAATGCCTAACACTCAAACAGTCCTTTGAAGAGGTGAGAACCAAATGTCAAAATGTTCTCACTCTGCTGTTTTTGGTCCTCACTATGTAGCATGTGCAATAAAAGACACACACTTTCAGTGATCAATGTGGATCCTCTGAATAGATATAAAGTAATGCAGTGCAAGACAAGAGCATGTCTGAAAGAGAATGAGAACTGAACAGAGACACTGTGTATGTGACTTTACATTTCATTCCCCACTCAGTTCCCCATCATGCCCCATGTGCAGGACTGAGTTTTGATCCTATGAACAGCTGCTAAAAATTATGTATTGGGGTGGTGGAAAAAATCTAATATAAGACACATCTGAATTTGCAATAGCTGCGAAAATGTATGCATATGCATCCATCTGTTCACACAATAAAAGAAAGGATGGACAACCAGAAAACATAATGCCTCTAGCCAGAGTTATCGCCATTGCAGCAATGTTAATTTTGGCAGCAATTTTAGATTTAGATTTTTGAGATGAAAATCTAGTCTAGTTTTAGTTGATGAGAACTCAAAACATTTAAGTCAACAAAAATTTGTGAAATTTTAGTTTTGTTTTGTTTTTTTTCTATTTAAACTAATCCAATTAGGCTAACACAGGTCCCAGAAATTAGAATCAAGGCAATAGGTTGTATAAAAATTCATGTAGAGATCATTTTGGAAAAAAAGGTCTAAAATTTAATTTGAAAAGCTTACCATTTCTCGCTATTTATGGTCTCAAACACCACAAAAAAATATTGCAAAGGCAATGGAGAGAGATTATAAAGCTTTTTATCATAAGAAGAGAACCTTGGTTTAGCCGTCTTTTCAACTGTTACAACAAATAATTAACTTGAGACAAATGGGAATTGTATCCAGGTTCACTGTGAACTCTGACTAATTGATCTCACTGTGAAAAAGCAGAAAAATAACTGAATTTTAGCCTGAATTCTTTCTGACTCTGCAACATGTTAGTCTGGAGGTTGAAACTAAGGTTCTCACAGAGAAAGGGCATTTTCTCATTTTTCTTAGTTCTCATTAAAATGGCAAGATAATTGCTTATACCACACAATATCACAAAGGATGTCACATTTTCATGTGTAGTGGATAAGGGATATACCGTAGCAGGGACTGTGTGTCCTACATCATGGATCACAGGGGTAGAGTGGTTGCAGTGGCTCTGTGGATGCAGCACTCCCAGGCCTCCATGCCAGGCCTGGTGAGCCTCCCTCTCACGGTGCAACACCAGCCTGTCGTAGAACTCCAGGTCCTGAGGAGCCACCAGACTCCTCACCTCAGACAGCATGGACAACTGGATGAAAGAGAAGAGATAACACAACTAAACGGAGAGCAGGCATGAGAGAAAGAGGAGAGAGTTACAGAGTTCAGGCAAGGCTGTTTCAAAGTTACCAGGATTAATATATGAGTACAGCAACTTTCAGATTATTCAGATCCTACACATTGTGCCTGAGGCAGAATAAACCCACACAATGTAATTAGCAAAGAGCAGAGTTAGTCTTGGGTCTTAAATGTAAGTAACTAAAAAAAAGATGTCAAAGGAAAAGAACATCAACTTGTTTGCCTTTAAAGACTCTTGAACTTGAATCAGCACAAACTTTCTTAATATGTAATTCAGGGTCTTACATGCATTATATGAGGCTAAAACATGATAAGGCGTTAGCCTCAATCCAATTTTGAAATACTGTCATTTTAGTTTTTTTCACAGTTTCCTGAGGCTTACTTGATTTGTGTGCAGTTATCCCCAATCTATATCCATAATATGGATAAAACTGTTTCCATTGCATTTTTGTGAAATATGGCTCTTTCGTATCGTCTGAAATACCACCTCATGCAAGCTTAAAAACATTCTTTATCATATGTTATATTCTATTTCCCTGTTGCATGAAATGTGCTACACAAATGAAGCTGCCTTGCCAGCTGGATGCATGAGAATTCTTGCAATATCTGGCTACAGACGCACTCATCAAAAGTCCAGCGTGCTCTGACTCAGTTTGTTTTTTCTGTCCATTATCTTCAGCTCCATCTTACCTTTCTCTGGGATCAGTGAAGGCTCTAAAAGATTTTGAGCTTGTGAAATAGCGATGAGAAACTTCATAGTCAATAGGTGGCTACATCACTGGCAGATCAGATTCAGTTGTCGGGGTCAAAGTTATCTAAATTCAGCATTTCACACACATAGACAGGCATTCACATTTTCTTTGAATCTGTGCTCAAATTCTCACTTTTGGCAGAGAAATGAGTAAGTTTTTCTGCAAATATTACTCTCAATACGTAATGATAAAGGGTTCTTTCAGTCTGCTGTCAAAGACTGTATTGTACATGTAAATAATCTCTTTATAGATTGATTGTGGTCCAAATGTTCAATTAAATCATGACCCGGTTACTCAAGATAATCCTCAAACTTTAAAGAGGCCCTATTATGTTCATTTTTGGGATTATATTTGTAATTTGGGGGTCTACCAGAGTAGGTTTACATGCTTTAATGTTCAAAAAACACATCAGCAGCAAACACATCAGCAGCTGCAGCATCTCTGTCTGAAACAGTCCATCTCAGTCAGCTTATGTCCCGCCTCCTGGAAGCCCAGTCTGCTCTGACTGGTCAGCTGGCTCTCTCTATGCACATTCTGTTATATTTGTTACATTGTGATGTCACTGAAAGTCAAACACGCTGTTTCGGGCAGCTTAGCAGCAGTGCCCTCTGAGAGAGAGCTCCCCTTGATTTGGACTTGGGCTTTATTACCTAGGAGACCATAAGCAAAACAATGCTATAAAAAAACCCCAAAAACCACAAAAAGCAAAACAGGACAACTTTAAAAGGAGGGGGAGGTTAGACTTGTTATTTCTTTGGTCAAAAACTCAAAACCATAACAGGCACACTGTTTTGCAAAAGTTAAAAAGCATTGTAAAAAATGGGTTTGACACCTACAGATTTAAACACCCAGTCTTCATCAGGGAATGTAAAAAACACAAGAGGCAGCTCACTGATCAACCAAGGCTGATGTCAAGTGCCAGACAGTCAGAGTAGCACTAGATAATTGTCACAGGTGCAATCAGTGAAACAAGTGTGCACACACTCAGGTCAGCAAAGCACCAGTGTGTTTAAGACCAGCAAATTTGTCACACAATCAACATCAGACACAGGTCACATAATTATACACAAAAACATTCAGGGTACATGAATCCTCAGTGTAGGCTATGATAGTCCACCCAAGCCGATCATCCGCAATGAGAAGAGAGATGACTACGAAGTGTAAGGGGGGGAATGTAACTGTTATTTCAAAAAATTATAATATTAATTATCTTTCCCAAAACACGCCTATGTCACCTTCAATTGGAAATAATGACGGCTAGTGTGGTGGCTGCAATAGAAATAAAGCTGCTAATGTTTTGAACATCCATCACTATGCTTCTTGGAATGTTGTTACAAGAGGAGAAGTTGCTGAACATCACTAAATATAAATGCTTTAAGTTTTGCGCAAATCTATAATGGAAACCCGCCTACTGTATTGTGTGATCAAACCGCACATTTTAGAGTGTCCTGTTACTGTGAGCATCCCAACACAAACCTGTGTGGTAACTATGCTGCTTAATCAGCATCTTGATATGCCACACCTGTCAGGTGGATGGATCATCTTGGAAAAGGAGAAATGCTCATTAATACAGATTACAACAAATTTGCAATAGAAATTTGAGTGCATGAAAAAAGTTTTGATCTTTAATTTAAACTTGTGATAAATGGAAGTGTACTTTCTTAACATTATTTCACAATCTCAAAACATACTGTCCCCTTTCCGTCATAGAGAGCAGCTGTGGTGTCCCCCTGCAGGATGCTGTACCTTTGCATGTGTGTTGAAGAGCTCAAACAGAGCCATAGCCAGCGGCTCCACTCCTATGTGTCCCTCCTGGTACTCCTGCAGGTAATAGGCCATGGTCTGCCTCTCCGGCTCCGTCAGAAGCATGTAGGCCTGCTGCTCCAGAGACACCTGAGTGCCTGGAGGGCCCACTCCTCTGTATGCTGCTGGCTGGATGGATGGATGGATCGGTTGATGCAAAGAAAAATGGAGAGAGAGATAAATAAAGGTCACACAGGTGAGAAAAGAGTTATTTAACCCTTTGAAATAGGGTTGCATAACGTAAAACACTTTGCGTAATCAAATATAAAAACTTAGCTTTTTTTTAAACAATACAAAATAGATTTTTCCCTTCAATCAAAGCTCACAGCACCATAATGCATATACTTTGACAGAATTGCATAACCTAGTGACTGATCGATTAAATTTCATGTTCAATTAAATTACGGTTAATTGATCGTCGGTTGTTATCATTGCTACTTTGACACCTGGAGCACCATCACTTTTCTTGTGCAGCTTTCAGACACCTTTCACACATATTTCAGTTTCTTTTAAAAACATGGGAAAACGGCTATGAGCAACTTGGTAAGAAATGTCCCAAAACTTGCAAGAAATTAGCATATTTAGAAAATTATTCTTAAAAAGCTTGGGGAAAATGTCTAGGGAAAAATCTAAAAAGCTAGGGCAAACTATATTTATAAAAAGACAATGAGCAACTTGGTAAGAAATGTTCCATGAACTGCACGAAATTATTAGACTTAAAAAGCATTTTTAAAAAGCAAGGGAAAATGTCTAGGGAAAAAAGAAAAAGCTAGAGGAAAAATACATTTATTTTCATAATGATTACATATTGAAAGTATATTACAGAATCACTATTATTATTACTAATTAATTATAAGTACATGTTTTAGCTCATTTCCTTGCGTAATTTTTGTTGTTGTCATTGTTGTTAGTTAGTTATTTTTTTAGGTAATCTTTTGTACTTTTAAGAAAAATAAATTTCTTTCTAATTTTTGGTTGATGTCTTCTTTTATTGCCTTCTTCCCATGAAAGAAATCAGGCCAATTCACTCAGATTTCAAAGGGGTAACTCTACAAGCCCAGTAGCACACAGATAGATAGTCTTCACATGTGTGCAGACCTTCCACCCGCCTTACTGTCATCGTGTGCACGGTGGCTGTGACTGAGCTCAGGGAGAAGGCGCCACTTCAAAGCTGCAGGGTGAGTCACTCAGAACTTGTCTGCCTTCAGGACTCCATCATTGTTATCTTTCTAAGCAGCTCTACTTGGAAGCAGCTCCCCTCACTGTTGCTAGATTGACTGAGTTTCAGCGAGGTCCTGTGGCTTTACCCCAACTGTGAAAACCTTTGCATTGAATAAATAGAATAAATAGGACCCTGCAAGGGGAAAAGCTTCCAGGAAGGATTTTCCCTCACACAAAGTTTTAGCTGTGAACGGGTCAAAATAAATAAACAGTTCACTAGATGGTGGAGGTGGAATCTTAAAAAGTGTCTATATGATGTTGAGACTTACATGGCTCTATGAGGATGAAGCTTTAGTTAAACGACAAACTGTAAAACCTCAGTTAATAGCCCGGGCTATTATTTTCTGAAATCATTGACCTCAACAGGCTTATTTTTGGGACAGGCATCTATATGGTATGGGCTTTTAATTCCTTTCACACAAAACTGTTGTTCAGCAAAGATGGGACATACTGACACATTATTTATTTTACCCTTTGAAACCTGGGCAAACTGTCTTTCTTTCTTTTTCAAAAAAACATGGGAAGAAGGTAATGAGCAATAAAAGAATAAATTACCCAAGTACAAAATTTTATTACCTAAAACAAATTGCCAAACCTAAAACATCAACAAAAATAAGAAATTCATAAAGCAAGAAGTGAAATTATTATAATTCTGTTAAACAACTTAAATATATATTTGTGATAATTATATATGCAGCCTTAGCTTTTAAAAAAAAAGTCTTCTACAAATACTAATCTCTTTTTTGTGTCTCATTTGTTTACTCTGCTGGTAATACTGTATTCTTTGGTGCTCACGGTGTCAGTAAATTGAACTGAATGATTGAATTCTGGAGAATCTTACCAAGCCAACCATGTCTGTTGCATGTCCATATTGGCAAAAGTTTAAACATACATACATATTTGTGTGTGTGATCTAAGCAACTCATCAAGGTTATCTCCAGGAGGTTGCCAACAACCTGGTTTATACAAAAGAAAAATGAATGATAAAAATGGCAAAAATGAAAATGAACTGCATAGTAAGCAGAACAAGCTAATTGAAACAGGCCTTTATTTCTTAAAATGTGTCGCCCCACCCGTCTAGCACACAGGATTGGGCATTTAACAGGCAGCAGGCTTGAAGTTTTAAATTATGCTGCAAAAGGCCATTAATGAGAAAGCTATTGTCTGTCCTCAAGGTTAGAATATGCATAACTGAAGGCTTGAATACTTAGAGATAGCTGGTAAGAGAGAAAGGACAGAATCAGAAAGAGTTGAAGACAATACCTGCGTGAAGAGAAGCTGTAATTTGTTGGATTGGAAGATCAATACTGAGAGTTTGTAGAATGAATTTGACCTTCAGCCTCCCTCTGTCAAGTTATGAGATTGAGGTTATATGTATTGACATGATAGATGAGGAAACGGATTGGTTTAGAGCTCAGGGTTAGAGGGAATAAACACTTAGATGTCTCCCACAGAGACCCACTCTGAGCTATGATTGTATCTGATGTGGGGGCTCGTAGTTGGAGACAAAATTAAATAAAGTCAAGAGGATGGAGTGAAATTTGATTTCTCGGGACAAAGAGGAGACATAAATGCTTTTTTTGAATGCCATTATGTCTTCATTTATTACAAAAACACATGGGTGTAAAAAGCATGCATTCTGTTAAACATTTAAAGAGGGTAAAACATTACCACAGACTGCAAGAGGATAATCTTGGGGCATTCTGCAAAATGTGGTCCAAATATTTCCAGCCTGTCCCAATCCTTTTTCATATAATGTCTCCCTAGTGACCTTTATGCGAGCAATCTAATTAAATATCAAGTTAGACTGATTGATATTACATTGAGAGCTTCCCAGATATAGACACAGCAGACTACTGGCTGCAGCAAGTCCTCCAAATGGACAAACTATGTTTGAGGGATTTGACCAAATCTTTCTGGGTTTGAATGGTTGGCAAAAAAAGTATCAGATGCTCAGTGTGGTTGGCATTTATGAGTCATGATTTGTGCTAGAAGTGTACAAAGATGTCATTATCTGTAATTCTTTGACCAACAAAATTCTCCATCTCTGTATTTGTATGGACATGAAACAAGTTGTTGTATGGTTTTTGTCGGAAGTCACATTAAATCAGGGAAATTGTGTTCTAACCTAATATTCATTGGAAATCAACTGTAGTGCCTTCAAAGCATCAAATTTTTCTATCAGTCCGTCCGTCCATCCATCCATCGATTTATTAACTAAGCCTCATCAACTGTCTGTGACCCCACCACCACCCAATTTACCGGAGGACACTGATTAATCAAACATGGAAAAATATGTTCTTGAAATTTTAAAGCAAAGAGAGAAAATACACCCTTTGGTTGACGAGAATAATCTTACAATTCAATGATGCTGTTTTTCAGTTTATTTATATTTCTAGGTTAATAAATCAGAGGAAAAATATATAGACTGCAACCAAAAACTACAGATCTTAAAAAATACTTTGATGTATAGGTTGCGAGGATTTCAAAGATATCCAGCTGCCATACTTTTTGTCTCACTACTCCCGAGCTTCCCCAAGCAATAGCCAGAAATTATGTTACAGGTTGACCCGCCTGCAGCTCCCATTCAGGTTTGGTAAAGTTTAATAGACAATATCATGGGCTCAGATGAAAAGATCAAAAACTGACAAAGAAGCATGGCATGTTATCTTGTGGTCATCAACATTTAATCTGATTCAACTTTAATTGACTTGAAGAAATATAATGGCTGACACAAAGAGGTGTCATTCATGACTTTTTTTTCTGAATAATAACAAGCAACTTTGGGTAGTATTTTCTGTTTCCATGACATTTCCGTATTCCAGAATTTGGATTCCCTAATTTGTGTATTTTCATGGTTTAGTATTTTGAAAGTCCTTACATTGCAGATATTCTAACTCCTATGATGAACATGGAAGATAAATGATCTTAACTTAATCTGATAATTGGTGATTCTGTATGACATATTGTATTGCTTTGTACTTAAATACTTTAAGTTCTTGGTACATCTGTGTACATACATACATGCTGTACCAAGATCTTTGTCCAATTTGTGTTGTGATAAATGTATATTCAAATAAAGACAACTGAAATGCTTCAAGTTGGCTCTACTTTTCATCAGTGTGAAGATTAATCATAAGATGTGAGTTTTAATTCAACTCATCATTGTGAATCGCTAAGACAGTTAATAAGGTTGTTTAGGTCACTAATTTATGGTCACTCCAGAATGAGAAGTTACTTTTACTGGTACATTCAGAGTAGTAACACAAAAGTTCAGTCTGACAGAGAGACTGAACAGCAGTATTTAGTCAGTTTACTATATCTGTTTAACAAAACAAGAGATCTGAACATTCATAAATCGTAAATTATCAGTTATTCCAGTGGTTTAATATATAACTAATCCTTGTGATGGAAATGGCAAATGTGAAATTTGTCATAAGTAATATTGTGAACAACAGAGAAAGTCAAATTGAATGAGGAGAAAAATGCTAAATTTTCTTACATTAAAGACAGCCTGCTGAATGGACACGAATAACATCTAATGTGTTTGTTTGCTTTTTCTAAATATAGCAGGATGCATCATCTGTCTACAAGTAACTCATGCTTGACACCTATAACAGTAACATGCCCAGTGCCTTTTAGAAGAACTAATCTAATGAGTGTTGTGATTTAAATAGCAGTGGATGTCTGTCTGACTGCAGTGGAAGAAGGCATTTTCTTCCAGCTTTAGCAGTAATTAAAGAATTGCCAATTATGGACAACATTATGGCCATGCATTCGGCATTTGAACTAACACCAGATGCTGTGGTTTTTCATGGGAGGACAGTTTTGCTGAATTAGAGGTTGCACAGCACATTCTGATGGGAAATCACTTGAGCTCCAGAGTGAGGTATTTCCTGTCAGTGCTCCGATAATCTAAATCCCATCTGGAGGAGGTGAAAGAGGCATTTTATCACGTTTATTATCAGCAGGAAATCTATGAATTTTAAAAGGGGGCCAGAAACCTTTATTGGTGCCATATAAGGTATTCTATTTCTCCATCCACAGTTTTGAATTTGAGTTTGCTCAAATGATGCTCTGTGCTTTGTCTCATAGTGGCGCATAAAACTTAAAAATTGCCACAGTCTCTGATCATATGATAAAACATGAACGTTTTTAAATGCCTGTGGAAAGAAGATGTATATAGAGTCTGTCAGTCCCTCCAGGATTTCGCAGGCTGTTTTTGTGATTGTTGTGGTCTGAAATGCCTGATTTCACAACAGCTTTTCTAAAAAATTGCAATGCAAGTTACAATATATTGGGGCATTTTTTTTTAATCCTAAGAATATTAATTTTCTTACAGTTACAATAACATAGGATGCACATCATAATGTGATGCATTTTCAGAGCCAATATTGGTTAGGAGTCGACTGATATTGATTTTTCAGGGCCGATATTGATAATTACAAGTTACTGAGACCGATAACAGATGTTTGCAACCAATATGCACTTACAATGAAAATGAAAAATCTTTCTGTCAAAATGTAAAATTTGGAACTCAACACAATAGTTTGTTTAAATGCCTTTAGAAAATGTTTGATCAAAACTGAAATGTCCAATATCATATTCAGCATGTTCCCTTCAACTTTATTTATAAAGCCAAGTGAAAATCTAATAATAATAATGATAATAATAATAAAAGCTCCCTGAGGTTTTACAAAGTAAACGTTCTTCCCACACTAACACTTTCTTAGCATTTTTTAATAAATTAATATTAATGGCAATCACTAAAATGCAAAAGCGAAACAGATAATCTGCAAAATGTCAAATATCTGATTCGATAATCAGCCTGGCCAATAAGCTATTGGCCCCTAATATTGGTGTAAAACAAAACAAATATTTTTTGAAAGCCATCGTTTTGTCATGTAAGTCAGAACCAGTCAGGAAGATTTACAAAAAGCAAGGTTGACAAGGATGAAACTGGCCAACCTTATTGTAAAGACAGATCGAGGAAAAAAGAGGGGCTGAGCGGATCAATACACTATGCTTAGCTATACAATGACAGGAGTCAAAATTTTCAGTAATGTTGTGGTTATTAGCCAAAGATGCAAGGTAGTGCAAAATTCACCTGGATTGGCCAATTTTGCTTGAATTGTTGTGGTCCCAACATCAAGAAATCCTGGAGGAACTGTTCTGTCCATTCTTAATTCAAAGCTCTGTTTTTTTCATTTCATGCTTTTCTCTATGTGAATGCATCACACCAGAGAGGTGAGGGAGATGTCAATCAAACACTCTGCAGTCGCTCAATAGTCCTGACAAAGGTCTGATCAACAAAACAAGTGAAAACAGCTGTGTAGGTGCACCGTGTGTGGATGGGGCTGTAATGGGAATTTGGAGCTGATGTGGTACGTACATAATGCACAGAGGGCAGGGTGCATAAAAATCAACAAAATAGATAAAGCTTGTTTATCTCCTGTGTGGCAAAAGACAGAGAGAGAGTGAGTGAGAGAGAGAGAGAGAGAGAGAGAGAGAGAGAGAGAGAGAGAGAGAGAGAGAGAGACAGAGGCAGATCCCCAGAGCAGGGGCCCTAATTAATATACAGCACACTGCCTTCACTAACAAGCTGCTTTTTGATAACTATCCCCATTCGAGTCACTATAAAACAAGTGCTGAATACTACATGTCTTGTCCCTCAGAAACATTGAGTTTCCAGAGCAGCATCCTTCATACACTGTCCTTAATTCATTAATGGATACCCAGCGGCTGTTGAAATGCTTAATGGATATGCATTAAATCAACATGGCCACCCATCCAATCTTAAACTACAAAGCTCATTAGCCCCCAACTGCCTGGGGCACAGAAACAGGACCTCTTTCTGAAGAATAGCTGCTTAATTATAGCCAAGCCTTTGATGCAGGCTGTGTTGGTTTTCTGCACATATTAGTGTGGAGCTCAGCTGTTTACACTGTCAATGGAGATCATCTAACAAAAGGGACAACGGGCGGGAGGTAGGTATAACAGTCTTGATTATTATCATAACTGTTACATCAGTGTTTCATATTCACAGATGTGCTGTGCTCTAGCTGTGGGTCCTGACTTTTGAACAATGCAACTCTTTTATAAGAAGTCAACTAGCTGTGGCAGAGTGCAACACACCTCTCAAGTCAAACTGACAATTTCAAGAACATAAGTAAGTAGATTCTGTACACTCTGCTTTTAGAAAGGCTTTGACTGGGGCACCTGGTGGCTCAGTGGATAGAGCAGGTGCCCCATCTACAGAGACTGTGTCCTTGCTGCAGTGGCTGCAGGTTCAATTTCAGCCTTGGTCCTTTGCTGCATGTCACCCCCTCTCTCTTTCCCCCAATCACACTTGTGCTGTCCTATCAATTAAAGGCAAAAATGCCCCAAAAATATCTTTTAAAAATAAAGAAAGGCTTTGAATAACAGGAAAAAAGAGACTTTCTTGTCTGGTTGTTGATAGCCCTATATGTCCTGTTTTCATGGTCTACCCAAAGTGCACAAATCCTCTGGATCTCCCTGAGCCTTGTTTTGAGCTGATATTTGGGTAATGTAAGGCTTAAGGGTTGTTTTGTTAACCTTGCTGTTATCTTCAACTTTCAGGAACAGCAATAATGTTACCAGATCAAATTGACTCGGTGCATATTTAAACATCCAAAAGTAGTATATATTTTCTCCATAAACATTATCTTAAGCTCAATTTCATTAATAATAAGTGTAATCGAGTTTTTTTTTGTTTTTTTTTTTTTTTTTACCTCTTATAGATCATGGTTTACTGACTGAATTCACTTGTTTTCCAATAAAAATTCATGTCAAAATTGTAGAGCTACTCCTGTTCAATTTTTATGTGACATTCAGCCTTTGTTTCAACACTTTCTCTTTTTTTCTCAACATTTTGTTATGGGAGGTATGTTGATTATTCAAAAAACAGAACCCTCCTTTAGGTTTCTATCCAGAACATTTTCACCTCCTATGGTGCGAATAAGAGCGCACTCAAAGGGTTTTACCTAGTACCATTTTATATTCCAAGAGTTTTGTCTAGTACCGACTCAAAAGATTCTGTCATGGATAGTTTTATATTCCAAGGGTTTCACCTAGAATCCACCTATAAGGGGTTCTACCAATAGCCCTTTAATCCTACATCAATCATGGTTTTAGTTGAACTGGTTGACCTAGGGCCAAGGGAATAGCTTCCAGTTGCCTTGGGCTTCATGAGGCCCCTAAAAGGCCTGTGCTCTTGTGGCCCAGTATCACCCACAACAATCATGGTTCATGTTTTTAGAGGGCAGAGATTTTGTGAAATCATTACAACAACAGCCTATACTATTTTAATTGTGCAGTGCATCTACACTCTACCAGGATGCAGATTAGCAGAGTGGACAGTATCTCAGTCATTAACTACTTCACGTAGTGTCTATTTAATACAGATTCACAGGTAACTATTGTATGGCATGAGATGATAACAAAGATACAAACAGTGTCAGAACACAGATTTACAAATACCATTTAAAAAAAAAACATGGGTAAACATTTGTGTATGTTGACATTTTAACACCCATGCTTTCAACAATCCTTAAAGAACTTCTCTAAAAAGGGTTCTTTCAATGTAAAGGGTTCAGTGTAAAATGTTGTGACCCATTTATTCAAAAAAGTTTATTTTTTGTGATGAAAATGGTTCTTAATGGGACCCTTACAGCTAATTTCCACCAGATCCATGTTCTGGCTCTGATCCACCATGGCAGACGGAGCAAATAGTTGACAGGAAGTAAGACAGCGAAACAACATTTAAACATCTGGTTAATTTTCAGAATAAAACATTGTGTTTACCTCTGATCCTGTTTCATGTAACTACATCATAAAAAAAGTCACAATGGGCAGATCCAGGCCTGGATTCAACAGGTCAGGGGTTTTCAGAGGTCACTACTGACACCATGGATGAGGAAAAGCTAATTATAGAGGTGGAAATCCACAAAAAAATTACTGATGACACCACCCATCCTTGTTATAGGGACAACCTTAGAAAGGAAATGGTGTAGAACACCATATCGGGAGCTAAGGGAGTGGATGGTGAGCTATTACAAATTAGCCTCTGTACTGACATAATACGCGTGATTGGAGTCTTGCCACTCCAGCTGATCCAGCAGTGCTGCGCCCTGCCACACTCAAACTGCAACCGGTGGGAGTTGACGGATGAGGAAGCACAGAGCAAAACTGCAGCTGAGCCATTCTGCAACGCACATGCAAGCTATGGAAATCCACGGTTAGTCAAAATAAAAGGGTTCTCCAGAAGCAAATTGTTCTGGATAGAACATCAGCCCTTCAGAAGAACACATCTGAAACTCTTATCACCGAAAGTGTTACTGCAGCTCACAGAGGGGCCAACAGTCGCATCTCCAAAATTTTTAAAGGTTATGTGGTCCTGAACTACTCTCGGGGGGCAGGTTCAAACACAGAGATGAAAAAAAACAATAAATGTCATACAAGTGCACATATGACAGAAAAAGCCACCGAAAGGTATTTAAACCACCTAGTATACTTTCACACTAACTAATAACTAATAACTTGAGCTTAAGATGATACTTTTTTTTTCAAAACCATGCCCCCCTCTTTCTAAAATAGAGTGGCACTTATGTGTACTTGTGGGGTTTGGGCTGAATGCAGCAGACCACGAGAGCATCTCCACGGTGGCCTGTGCCGAACGGCGACTCAGACCAGAGGGGAGAAACAAAACCAAAGGCACCAGACGAAGAAAGAGAGGAGAGCCAGTATCAGGGCGAGGCTGACTCAACTTGGACTGAGAGCTGTTCCTCTTCCAAGCCTTCTTCTGTCTAATGTCTGCTCGCGGGAAAAAAAAGTGGGTGAGACGCAATTAAGGCTCATTCAGCAACGGTTTTTCAACACAATGGCCACTTCTGCTGAGAATCTACCTTTTACCTTCTTCTACCTTCTAGTATTAAATTATTTATATTGTGGGGCGGCCTCTAGCTCAGTGAGGCCAGCGGCCGCCCCATGTAGTCCTCAGCAGCGGCCCGGGTTCAATTCCGTTTTGCAGCCCTTTGCTGTGTGTCATCCCTGTCCTGTCACTCTCTGACTGGCAAGAAAAGCCAAAAAGGTAATCTTTGTACTGTGTAATAAAAGTCAGGCTGGGATATTATAGCAAGTGAAAATAATATAATGCAGCTAGATCATATCACCAAAGAACACTTTTCAAGGAAGGCAGAGAAAGGGTACTGGAAATTTGTGATGTTAATATGATGTTAATAAGTGGGTGCTTTTTTTTTCAACACAGTACTTTAAATATACTTAAAACACTTCACTTTAAATACTTTAAACAGCCTCATTTTGGCATTTTGGCAAAAAACTTATGGAATTAACCTTAATTACACCTGAAAGAATCTGCTGTATTGGTAAGAAGCCAGCTCCCTGAATGTTTAATGTACAAAAGTGAATCTCTGGGGTATCATCTGGCAGCAGTAGGATGGATTCAAAGTAATTAAGTCACAAGTTATTAAGTCAAAGTCAAGTTGCGGGTGTGTTTTGATTTTCTTCAAGTCGAATCCAAAGTCGTTAGATTAATGACTTGAGTCTGATTCCAGTCCCACCTGTTTTGGGTTCATGCTCAGATGGAGTTACAGCGTGTTGGTGTGTCAAATCTGTAAGTCATGTCAGGACCACACATATTGTTAACAGTGTTAACATGTACACAGAGGGCAGTAATACATGGCTGCCATTCTTACCTTTCCTAATACAGGAGTAGCTCTGCCTGAGGACGGTCTGCAACAAAGAAAATAACACAACAAATTTCTTTCATCCTGCAAACGAGATAAACTGAGAGCAGCACATAAAATTAAAAGCATTCACATAAACGCCTGCATGCCTCGACAATTCTTATGCATGTAGAACATTATAACACAACAACATCACAGTCTAGACCAGCCCGAGGCAGCGTGGAGGCAGCGTGAGTTTAATGATGTGTGGAGTGGAGAGCCATCTTGTATGACTTCCAAGGCAGCAGCAGGCAGAGAAATGTATCCCTCCCTAAATTCTCAATCAGAGCCAGCTCCATTAGGGCTAGGAGACAGATGGATGAGGGAGAGAGCAGAGCGTAGAAATAGAATGAGAGTAGAATGGACATTCAACTGTTTGCCTTGGTCTTTTGACTATTTCAAAAGAAAATGGCGATTGTTGTTAGTTATGGTGTCAGCACACGTCAATGGGGATCAGTGCTGCTGGGGGAAACACTGATATTTTGTTTCAAGGTGGACACACAAGATTAGTGTCACCATTTCAGTATCTGTCCAACTGTCTCCCCTTCTGTTCCTGAGATATGACATTGAGTAATGGCCAGAGAAGTTTTTTTGCAGAACATTATGATGTCAGGGTGGAGCTGCCCTTTGTCCTTTTGGATATAAAATGTCAGCACTTCATTATTATATATCCTATTAGACATTTAAATAAAAGTTTGTCATAATCAGCATATAAATTCTTAAATCATGGCCAAAAATGTGTTTTGTTAAGTTATAATGACTTGACCCTTGACCACCAAATTCTAATCAGTTCATTCCTACGTCCAAGTGGACATTTGTGCCAAATTTGAGGAAAAAAACCCTCAAGGCCTCCTTGAAATATTGCATTCATGAGAATGAGACGGACAGACACAAGGTCAAGGTGATCTTGGCCTTTGAACACACAGTTCTAATTAATTAATCATTAAGTACAAGTGGACATTTGAGACAAATTCCCTCGTGCTATTCTTGAGATACTGTGTTCACAAAAATGAGATGGAAGAGGTCACAGTGACCTTGACCTTTGACCTGTGACCACCAAAATCTCTTGATGACCTGCATCATTGAGTCCAATTGGAAATTTGTTTAAAAGTTAAAGAAATTTCCTTAAGGCATTCTTGAAATATTGCATTCATGAGAATGAGACAGACAGACACAAGCTCAAGGTGACCTTGACCTTTGAACACATAATTCAAATTAGTTCATCACTAAATACAAGAGGACGTTTGAGACAATTTAAAAAAAAAATCCCTCATGCTGTTCTTGAGATACTGTGTTAACAAAAATGAGACAGAAGAGGTCACAGTGACAATGACCTTTGACCTACGACCGCCAAAACCTCTTGATGGCCTGCATCATTGAGTCAAATTGGACATTCGTGGGGCGGCCTCTAACTTACCTGCTAGAGTGTGCGCCCCATATGCTGAGGCCTTGCCCGGGTTCAATTCCAGCTGTGGCCCTTTGCTGCGTGTCATACCCCCTCTCTCTCCCACATTTCCTGTCATTATACGACTGTTGTATCATTAAAGGGAAAAATCCTCCAAAAATAATTTAAAAAAAAATTAAAATAAATTGGACATTTGTGCCGGAGTTGAAAAAATTTCCTTAAAGCAATCTTGAAGTATCCTTTTTCATAAGCATATAAAAAGTATTTGATCTCGATCTGTAAACCACCTGGCACAACAGAGAAGCGCAACTCACTTATTGGTTCACAATGATGTCTTTGCTCCAATGCCACTGACAATTGTAGTACTCATTTCATACAGAGAACAGTCGCCGTACCTCAGTATGATGCACTCACCTTGTACTGCAGGTAGTAGCACTGACACTAACGTGGACGCCAGCATTGACAGTGGGGTTGGTAACAGAATTTGGATTCGCTGTAGCATTGGTCTCAGCAATGGCCTGACTGCAGATCCATTTGGTCTCATCCACCACTGTGCGTGCATGAGGCAGACGACCCACATCCCTCACCTTCATAAGCAAATGGTGTCCTGTTTTTAGGATGTGAACGGCCTCGTCGTGGGAGATGGTGACAAAGCTCTGACCGTTCACTTCCAGGATCTGGTCACCCACCTGCAACAGACCAGGTTAATTAAAGTCTCAGGTCAGTCATCAGGGCAGAGCATCAAAGACCTGCATGTAACCTCATTTTCTATACCCAGAGATCATAAAAAGAGTTAATGTGATGTATGCTGTTACCAGCACATCAGTGTAAATGGCCCTGACTCTTTGCTGAGTGTGATGTAGGAGGCCCTCCTGCTGGCTCTTGGATGGGCTCTTAAACCTGTAAACCATGCTCCCCTGCTGGTTTACTTCTTATAGAAAGACATCACATATCCTCTTTGACTATAGGAGGACACACTGTACCTTGCTTCAGTAAACAAGAAGACATTTCTTCACAACAAAATCGAATCCAAAAGATGGTCTGCCAATTTGCAGATGGACTTTGCATTGCCATTAATATCAGGCACTGACCTTGTCGGATATTGCTCATCTTGAGTCTTAAACTGTTTGTTCACATTTGAAGGGGCCCTGTGGCGCTACTGCTGAGGCAGCAATCAGCATGCCTGTGAACTGTTAGGCTGAAAGGAAAAGATAAAACATGCCCAGTATCCACCTGATGTTAATGAGATGTCATTGTTTGGGAATTTAGGGAAAACCACATGAGTCTAGTTGTGAAGCAGCTCTTGCTTAAGTTGACATATTGCCCAGTCCTGGGAACACCAACACATTTTCATCCCAACTTATCACATATTGCTGCTTTGTAGTGAACTTCTGCATCTATATATTACCCTCCCGGTGTTATCAGCATCGGGATCTTACAGCGAAAGCATGGCGAAAGCATGGCGAAAGCAAGGCGAAAGCGGCGGTATTTAAAGACTTCAGAATGAGAACAGGCTGAAACTATGTGTCTTGTTATAACGCAGCACTTGCTTAGGTTGACATATCGACCGGTCATGGAAACATAGGTGTTATAGGAGTTATGTCCGATTTTGTTTTGTGTTTGTTGTTTGTTTGTTTGTTTCTACTTTCTTTGTCTTTGTCTTGTTTTGTTTTGTTTTTTTTACTACTTTTACTAATTTTGCACTGATTTTTGGGTCATTTCTTCCTTCGTAGTTCATTGCCTTTTTTGCATGTTTTTGAAAGAAACCGCCCAAATTGTTTAGGTTTCAAAGGGTTAAAACAAAATATACTTGCTATTTTTATGAGCCCCAGGAAAAAAATACTTGTTAACTTAGAAAGACAGGTTTCCATTTCCAGGAACCTGTTGAGGATGTTGTGACCAACATCATGGAAAACCCCAGGGCAAAAGTATATCTAGGTCCACCACTGTCACAGCAACACAACACAGAGACTTCTCACATACTGTGCAGAATATCTTCTCTCTGAGGTTATGTATGCACCGCTATGCGTGTCATGCATCCCAAACCCTGATTCACACAATATTTTCCTCATTGTCACAACCTCAGGCCACAGATTTAATACCTGCTGAGTGTGATACCCAAGGTTGTCCCAACTTTCCCAACTCCCTTAGTTCTCTGTAGGGTGCCACACACACACAAACACACGAATGCTGCACTGGAGCTAATTATTTTCCTTTAGACAGCCAGACAATAGGTGAGGGCCTGGCCCGTCTCGACAATGTGTCAGAGGGGAAACAAACCAGATAAGACAATGCCGTGGACATAATTCATCAGACCACAAGAGAAGGAAGCCAAACAGTGGTTATTGCTCTGTGGCCTCTGATAAAGCACTCGTGTCTCTTTTATAATCAGGGTCCCTCTTCCATATCATTATCTATAGTATTGGGTCTCGCTGGGAAAGACTGTGTAACAGTGCTGCTTATATGACACTTTTTTAATTAAGTACGTTTAAGTAGAGGATAGTTCACTACCAAAAGATTTTTCTTTTTAAATGTATGGAGGCTAAAACACACAAAAACTACTGGCAGTATCAGTCAGTCCCTGTCATTCACCTTGGTCATGGGCTGTTATCATGGCATACTGGTTATATAGATATATAGGTTTAGTAGGTTTACATGTTCAGTCTCTTAATTTAGCATGTTAGCAACATTTGATATTTAGCATTACACACATAGTACACCTAAGGCTGATAGAATTATTCAACCTGTTCACAGGTCGTCAAATAGTGACACTTTTGTCACTCCGCTCATTGTCTGTGATGCAAGTGAGGACAAGCTGTAGCGTATGTAACACACTGCTAAAACACTGCAACACCTAAATAATGTCGTGAAATGGTCATAGTTTGCTTAGTGAAAAGAAACTACTTGGTTATGTTTAGAAAAAGATCATGTTTTGGGTTAAAATAACTACATTTTTTACTCAAGTTAACATGACGTAAATACATCACGATTGACCTCAGTGTCCAGCATCTCTATGTAAATCACATAATGTTACATTAAAACAACAGTGACTTTTGGTTTCACAAGGGACAGGAGTTATTCCTTTACTTCCCCTCCCTCCCACATGGGTGCTCTTTAAACTGCATCAGTTGCTCGCAGCATTGATTTACATTGGATTTAGCAGAAAGCCTGCTGTGTTTCAGTATACAACACACAGTATAAAACACTAAAGGATGCTTTTGGCGTCAATATTACACACAAAGGAGTGTAATGCAAAAAGGGTACAAAAAGCATTTGACGACCTGAGAATGAGCAGGAGTTGGAGCATTAGTTTTGGAGGTATTTGCTCCTCAACCAGTGAATTAGACACACGTAAAATGTGACATGACGATGCTAAACGAAAAGTCAGTGCATTGCCAAAGTTATCACAAATTACATTTCTGAGGACCTTGAATTTCTGTACCAAATGTCATGGCAATCCATCAAATAGTTATGGTTGTACTCTGAACTGAAGAGTTCAACCAATGTTTGCATCACTTGAGTCACAGCAGGACTGCAGCTGGACTTCAAGTCAGTTTGTTGTGAATATACATGGTTAGCATAGAATGTAGGGTCGCAAATTGTAAACATTCTCATTAACCAAGCATCGTTAATATTAACGATCAATTCATCGGTTAATCGTACTTAAAAAAAACAATATAAAGCGTTGCTTAAAAAATACCAAATGTGTTTTTTTCCCTTACTCAAAGCTTTATTTTCACAGCAACATGATGCATTTGTGCTGACAGTATTGCATAGCCCATAAAACATAAAGATGTAGAGGCCTAGACTTGAAACACACTGAATAACAGCTTACATACGGAGCATGCTCATAAAAATTATCCCAGCTAACATATGGTCTTATAAGAAAGACGCTTGAAAACAACTAAATGGAATGCTGCAGCATGAGAAAAGAACTTAAAAATATATATCTCAGACTCACAGTGTCCCGATTTCTGCCTACTTGTTCTCATTGAGGAAAATTAGGATGTCCACATGGCTGGGTGTGAGAGGGGAGCGCAGCCAGGTCACAATCAGTCCACTGGCTGCAAACACCTGCTCAGATGGTACCGAAATCTCATGTATGCAGAGATACTGACGTGCCAGATTTGCCAGTCTGGGGAATTTCCATACATTCACTTTCCACCAGTCTGTCGGTTTAGTATCCAAGGATGGGGTAATGTCCCGTAAAAAGGTCTCAACCTTTGTGTCCATGCTGCCAGTGGTGGGACTTGTGACATACTGCTCCCCCAAAAATAGAGCCATTGTGGAGGCCTGGCGTACAGCTGCAGCTCCTGTTGCTGTCGCATGACCTCTGTTGGTCGCATCACCTTCAGCCTGTGGGATCAGGGTGGCACATTTGTAGGGGAAGTAATTTATTTATAAGCCAGATATTAAACATCATTAATCCATCATTAATGCCGAGCTGAAGTATGTGCGCGAAGCAAGCCACAGACTAGCTGGTTACTCTTATGGAGTCGTTTGCTGCGGTGATGTTCCTTGCATTGTTGTGCGCACATGCCAAAACCTTGCCCCTAAGCCCCACTCCTCCACAGCCTCCTTTAACCTTTCAGCAAGATGGTCGGTGGTATGCCGTGGCGGCTGTGGCTCAGAGGTAAAGCAGGTCATCTACTCGAAGGTCAGCGGTTCAATCTCTGGCTCCTCCGGGCAACATGTCAAAGTATCCTTGAGCAAGATACTGAACCCCGAATTGCTTCCGATGCCACGTCATCAGAGTGTGAGTGCCTGTGAATGATTACTGAGTCGCAGTTGGCACCTTGTATGGTAGCCTTGGCCACCAGTGCGTGAATGTGTGTGTGAATGAGTAAATTTGACAATGTACAGTGAAAGCGCTTTGAGTGGTCATAAGACTAGAAAAGTGCCATACAAGTACAGTCCATTTTAAATCAGACTTAGCCTCCCTGTACCTGCTCTTGATGCACAAGGTAATTCATCAACACAACAGAGGCTGAGATATCCTGTAAGCTCCAAACTTGATGGATACTACATTTCCTACAGTAACACATTTTTGTTTGTAATGGTGGTAAGTTATATCTATAGCTCATACTTAAAGTTGTAGCTGACCTCATTTGTGTTTATGCCTGCATTACCATTGGTTATCTCTTTGTTTAACTGACACAAGTTTTTTTTAGCCAAATTAGTATCAACCTGATTAAGCAATAGTATCTTTTGTTTCAATTAAGCCGAATTTATGTTAGATATACTAAATGTTGTTTTCAGGCTGGAAAACAGCTTTCACTGTACTACAGCAGGACAAGTAGAGACAGAAATTATTTCTTGCCTTCTTTCTCTCTCTCCTCCTTGCAACACTACGATTATTTGAAGCAGATGCAGCTACAATGAAATTCCATAACAGAGTCCTCTGAGGATAAGAGAAACCTTTGCATTTACATTTTTTGTTCGTGATTATTCATAACGCAGATGTGCATATAAAATACTAAGAGCTCAAGAAGACAGTGTCCCTTTACCCACTTTGACTTAAATCAGCTTCTGCACAGACAACAATTGTTGCAATCAAAGTTATATTGAACAGATATGCTAAGAAATATTAAGTGTCACACCTTGCCACTCTCAACTGATCTCTTTCGACCAGGGAAATATATTGCATTATCCTCTCTAGCTGCAAGGCTTCCTCTCTCACCTTCTCCATGCTGTAATGATTTACAAGTTGAGTTTCATTGATCATTTGTGATGAAAAAAACGTGTGTGTGTGTGTGTTTGTGTGTGTGTGTGTGTGTGTGTGTGTGTGTGTGTGTGTGTGTGTATGGTGCTGGAGGTGCAATGTATTTGTCCTTTTCACAGAGAGAGGGCAAGCTGCTATTTTGAGCAGCAGGAGCAGTTTGCTGGCCTGCTGTGGCATCCAGAGAGTGGCTGTTAATGACACAGGGGCAATCCAACATGAGGTGTTAAAGGGACACACCACAGTCAGACGAAAATGTTTCAGGATCATTTCCGGGGCACTTTTTGCATGCCCTCAGAAACCTCCATCACTGTAACCAATCATAGGGTTGCAGATGCAGTCTGCACTGCACAAAAAAAATAATTAATCTGTTAAATATCTATCTATTGTAGCAAAACACTTCCTCCCTGATTTTCATTAGTGATTTTTTCGTAGCATTTAAAGAACATGTTGTTTGTTCAATACAATCTGACAAGCAGCCCCTGGATTAAGCAAACATGACTGTCCTCTCCAACATCATCTATACAGGAGGAAAGGCGTGTTCAGCTTGTTTGCAGAGGAGCAGTGGCAGCATTAATCCTCTGCCTATGTCTACACAGAATGTTTTAAGGCAGTGAACATAGCCTATAAAAATATGCACCCTATGTAGACAGCTAGATTGATTTAAATAGAAGCCTACTTGGTCCATCAGATGCTAGTAAAATGGTCCTTATGCTCATAATCTGGGAAAGCTTCACCTTCACCTTCACCTCCACCTCAGTTTACAGATATTTTTCCGTCCTTATATTATGTTGTTATCAGCAGCATTTCAAACTGACGCCGTCCTACCAAGTTTCATGTGGACATGACAGGATTCTACTGGCTGTCCATCATGAACGGTGATGCAGACAGATAAGATATACACCTTACGTAAGGTTAAGAAATAGTACAGTTCATTTAAGGGGTGTCTGAAATTGTATTAAAAGATTGTTAAAGACATGAATATGGAAAATATATTGTATTGTTTGCAGTTACTACAAGTAAGAAGGATAAATGTTTCCATAAATCATACATGGTCCATAATCTCAGGCCTCAAAAACATGTTCTGAATGTTGCTTTGAAACTGTTCTTCCCTTGTTCTAATGTAACATTGTGGGAATATTTCATAGAAGAACAGTCTATGATCTGTCACCTCTCAGCATCACCAAAACAACCTCAGAATGTTGCTGTTAAAGTGTTATGTCTTAGTCAGCATTTAAACTCATGGGAACATTATTTGAAATAATAAACATTGTTAAAACATTCTTTGAATATTAGGTTAAAATGTTGTCTTTAAAACATTATTGCAACTTTTGGTAACGTTAGCCAATGTTGTAGGAACGTTCCTTGCAAGCCTGATCATTAGTCTACTAGCTGCATACCCTATGAACTCCCGAACAGCGCAGACTAGTTGAAATATATACCAGAACCTCAACTTACCGTGAGTGTAAACACTATGTACCAGGTAAGATCATAACTAGCAATTAAATTATATACAAAAACTGTGTTTGCACAATTATGTCTAAAGCTATGTTTTCATAATTATGTTTCTGTTAATACACTACCCTTACATCAGTTAAGGTAATAGCATGAAATATGGGTAGGTAGTACACACAGACTTAAAAAAGGTTAGGTTATCACCAAAGGACATCAATTCAACCAATACTGAAATATAATATTCAAAAGATTTCCCATTCAAACCAGCTAGAGAAATGGTATTTAATAATACAAACACTGAATTAATTGTGTCTGTCTTCATTTTTCTACCCTAGTGTCAAAGCAACCTCATCAGGTCAGACAAAAGCCTGTAATTAAATTGATACAGCTGACTTGTATCACTTTCTGATGGATACGGCTGGGAGTTTCACTCTTTTTAAGTAATGAACGGGCAACACCAAGTGTCACTGTGTTGCACAAATAGAAATGAGTAATATGACTTTTGGCTGGGCCTATTCATTAAGAGCTGCGTTGATGGATGTGAGTTTCCCAGCAATGCTGAGTTCAGGAATATTTAATATCACAATTTCTAAACTGTGTACAGGAGTATAGTGCTGCTTTCAGCTTTATAACAGCAAAACTATGAATATTAACGAGTCATTTCATCTATTCTAAAAAGGACCCATTAAAGACAGTATGGTGAAGTTATATGTTATGTTATATGGTCTTTACAATGCTGATTCATCTGTATCAAGACATTATACTTACTATAGGTGACCAGGAGTGCCCAGCATTTAAAGGGTTCATCCTCTAGGAAAATGATTTTGCTCAGTAAATTCCATAGTAATCTGGTCATTAGGTTTTGTAAAAGCATTTCTTGTGTAGAAACAGGAATTGTAGCCCGACAGTGGCATTCCACAAAAAATAGGGCCCCAAAAACATCCCAGACCTGTCTACACTCACACAGTCATCTCTGAAAGCAGATATTTTTCTTTACATTTTGGCCTTTCTTCCACATGCACTGAAATGGAAATGTTTGAAAATGACCTCTAAAGTGCAAATGATGACATAATGCCCTCAATTCAGGCATGCCCATCGTTCCTTTATGTAAGAATATGCATCAGATACAACAACTATGATAGACTACAGGTTTGTTTACATTTTGTTGGAAAGGCTAATGACTATTTTACATTTTAACGGTGCATGCCCACTTAACACGACCAGTTTGCCTCAGTTCGCATCTGCCCTGCCCCACTGGTCACTTGTATCTATCAAAATGCCCTGGCCCGTTTTTGATCTGAGAAAGTTTCACTTATGTATTTCCTGGATTTATACAGAGCTGTTTGGAAATTCACTTGAGCTGTAGCTTGATTGGATGTGTTGATGTGAGCACAGTTTGAACTTTTCCTCCTTTCATGGTAACATTCCAAGAAGCATGGTGATAGATGTTCAAAACATTAGCAGCCTTATTTCTATTGCAGCCACTACACTAGCCATCATTATTTTACAATCGAGGGCGACATAGGCATGTTATGAGAGCGATAATGGAAAGAAAAGCCCCTTAAACGTGGCCATGTATGAGAGATTTCTGGGAGGTGATAGTCCACCGGACTTGTGGATACAAAACTTCCAGATGATTGTCTCAACTTTTCAAAAGTTATGCCATCCAATAACATTGTCATATAAAAGAAAAAAAAGTGTTTCCAATGCAGTTTTGCATTTGCATTTCGAATCGCCTGAAATACTGCCTTATGCGAGTGTAAAACATTTTTTGCGATAAATGGGAGTTTTTTCGAAATGTGTCCGCTACGCAGATTTTACATTGGCAATAGCAATTTGAGGGTTAATGGAAACCTGCCTACTGCTGAAAATCTATACTTTACAGTCAATGAACTGGGTAAGAGCAGTATCAGATCTGTAGTTCTAAAAATATAATCTATCTCAAAAAAATGTTGGTCCTACACTTACATCATAGAAAATGCTTATGGCATGACTTAATATTACTCCCAGTAGTACTGTGAGTAGTATCAAACTGATGTATCTGAAGAAAAAATTGACTTACATTTGCCATGTGGTGATCACCTGCTGCAGTGTCTTTTAATGCCAACCCTCCATCTTGCTGCTGCCACACTGGCAGACAGAGAAAGAGGGATGGTTTTCCAGGAAAAGATATACAGCCTCTTTGTCCGCCCGCTGCTCCCAGTGTAATGGCGGGATCACTCAATCTGATTCACCCACACCCCACACACATGCACATTATAAAGATGGGTAGCAGTTCCCTTCCACAAATAATGAATGGCTGCAGACTATTAGTGAATGGAGACACATCTATGAGACCTGGAGAGGGGAAGAGAAATCATCCACTGTATTTGTTTTTTATATGTGCTTCCTGTCTTTCACTTTGTCTCTGTTCTCTCCCTCTTTCCTGCCATCACATTTTCTTTCAGAGCACATCAAAGCCAGTTCAGCAACATGACCAGCCAATCCCCTGTGATAAAAAGGTGCCTCTTCATAACTCTCTGTCAGAGAAACTGTGAAATGTCACACTACAGCTTTCAAGGGACATTTGAATTTGTTAAATGTCTTTCAAGCTTTGTTTTTTTTTTAATCTTCTTTCTCTTTCTGTTAGGCTTTTTTTTTTCAAGGATTCCCAGTTGGTTTGCAAAAAGTACAAAGTATAAATTTGATGTCTTATTTTTATCCTCAAGTAGGACACAGTGTGATATCATGAAAGCCATATTGAGGTTTCGGCCATATTGTTTACAGGTAGGAGACACTGGCTTCTGTTCTTCTTGCCTCAGGCTGCTTGAAAAATAGCACACAGTTAGAGTGGCCTGCTTGTTGAGGCAGAAAGCTGACCTGAAAGCACACAGCAGAGATTTAGCATGGCTAATAAAGCATTTTTGTAGACCTGTCAGGGCAGTGAATTCAGCTGCCTGACTGAGGCTGGGAGGCAGGTAGCAGATGTTAGCCACGCTAACAGGTTTAGCAGTCTAATAGGCGGCAGGTGGCAGGAATGCTAACAGGTTCATCAGTATCAGGTAGCAGATGTTAGCGATGACAGCTGGCACAGTGCTGCAAATCTCACATCAAGAACTCATTTAATCCATGACTAAGACTTGAAGGACCAAACCCACAGTGTGCTAAGGTTTCAGGGTGTTCTACCAAAATTCAAATGTACTTAACATTGCTGCTGACATTTAGATAGCGTGTAACATTATTATGACTGTTAAACAGTGGATTGCCCCCTTTGGGTTGGGAAAAAATTTCTGCCCCAAGCAAAGGAGTGTCAGTCTTGGGATCTTATTCATGAGTGAGAGTAAAATACAGCGTGAGATGGACAGGCAGTTTAGCTGATGTAACTGACTGTTACAACCAGCAGGGGGGAACCCAGCCAGCAGGGGTCCCTTTCACAGCATTGGCTAATGTTACCTACCAGCTGCAATAATGTTTTAAAGAAAACCTTTTAATCTTATGGTCAAAGAATGTTTGAAGGATACTTATCATCAGGTTAAATGCACATTCTGAGGATGTTTGGTGATGCTGAAGGGTGACAGATCATAGAATGTCCTTTTCCTAAAATGTTCCCACAATGTTACATGAAAAAAAAAGAACATTTTAAAAGCAACATTCAGAACATGAGGCTTGAGATTACAGATCACTTTTTTTAAACCAAAATGTAATATAATGTGATTTTCTTGTTTTTTTTAAGTTAACATTTTTGGTGTTTATGGAGAATGTTACCCTAACTTTATGAGAATGTTCTAGGAGCTAAAAGAAAAATTGTCGCTGAAAACGTTATTAAAACATTGCATTGTGCCATTCTCAAAACAGTTTTTCAAACCAAAAATTGCCTACCTGGGAAGATTTCCGATTTACTGGTCGGGGGATGTAAATCACTAGTTTCATCACGTACAATATTATATCAGTACTTTGGACAAAAACACAATATTTGCTGATATCACAAAGTCAGCCAGGGTATGATTTTGATTTGATTCCTTTTAGGGCTCTGCGATCGATTATGAGACGTTATTATATGCTTATTTAACTCAGTCGGTTACAGAAGAAGCTACTACCCCTTTCTTTTGTTTTTGGCCAAAAGAGATTTTTTTTAAACATCTAAATGATTTAAAATAATCAAAAAAAAGCAAACTTCTCCCAGCAGCCATCAAACACGATTAACAACAACACCACTTAACAAAGAATAAAACTCAGCTCTAAAACAACTCTTTTATAAATCACATTTCACCCAAATATACAACATGCTAACATTATTAGCATAAGCCTATGGTATTTTACATTGCATAAATGTGATTAGCGGCTAGCGGACTTTTCCTGTACTCATAACTTAACCAGTTTACATGTATTATTTATGCTTTCCTGTACTCACCGCTGGTTTAAGTCACTGCACCTTCCAAGAGAACAGCATGGATGAGTTTCAGCCTGAGTGCACCTTTCTCCAGCCCAACATTGTTGAAACAGAGCAGCTAATGTTGCTATTAGCAGTTAACAAAACACCTCAGCAGGGACGTGATACTATTCTTTACATATGACATGACATGTGATAAGTTAGGATGAGAATGTGTTGTTGGCTGGGGTCTTACTTAGAGATAGGATAAGGAGCAGTAATTTGAAAGGAGCTCGGTGTGGAGCCACTACTCCTTTGCATTGAAAGTGGCCAATTGAAGTGGTTTGGGCATCTGATCAGCACACCTCCTGGGCACCTCCTACCAGAGGTTTTCCAGGAAGATACAATTGGTAGGAGTCCCCAGGCAGACCCAGAATACACTGGACAGATTATACATCTCATCTAGCCTGGGAATGGCTCAGGATCCCCCAGGAGGAGCTGGAAAGCGTTGCTTGGTAGAGGGACATCTGGAGTACCTTGCACTGGCTGCTGCCTTGGCAACCCACCCCCGGATACGTGGATGAAAATGGATGGATGGGTTTTTCTTCTTCATTTTATATCCTCTTGGTATGAAAATCATTCAAAAGTTGCTTTGAGTAGGTCATCTATCACACTTACCATCAAGTCTGGTATTTTCAAACTTTGTGTAGTTGTAGTGATGCACTGCAAATTAGTCTACATTTACAAGTGCAATTATGTAGCTTTGACAGCAAAGAAAGCAGACATGATGTTTATTATGATGAATTACCACATCTTAAGCTAGTTGATTTACATACAATACCAAAATAAATAGAGAACAAATGGCAGCTAAGAGAGAAGTGAAACTGCATCAAGGTGTAAACAACTATGTTTTTATTTTGTTATTTTTATTTCGTTTGAAAAGTAGATGACATTAATATTCAGAAATAGTGGTATTCTTGGAGTTTTGTCTGATAAAGTGAAGTATGAATCAGTATAAGACTATTTAAATAATTTTCACTGGAAACCAGCTGCTTTGTACAAGATTATATAAATGAATTTGCATTGTATAGGTGGACTGACCTGTCACTCCAAAGCTTTAGTTTTTAGCCACGCTAGGCCATAGTTTTTAAAAGACCCTTTTACGTCTTGTATTAAATTACATTTTGGGTGACCAGATTGCAATGGGTACTGATTGATCACATTAAAGTAAAGTGTAGTGTAAATGCAAATGGCGACAGAGCAAAATCCCTACCTGATTGGGGGGCAATGACTGTGTGGCCATATTGTTGAAGTTAAAATAAGTAAACAAACTCTCATCCATGCCCCTAGAGATCTGAGAGATCTGGCCTCTGATTGGTCAGTCCAATCAGAGGGTGTCCTACTGTCTGCACTACACATCACAGTCTGAGGCACATTCAGAACATCCCCACTGACATCTGCAATTATATCAATGAATTCACTGAGTCTGACTTGGATGTCATTCCTAAAACAGAAACAGACAAACAGCAAACAACTGTACCCAAAATTACAGTTAAAGCGTTCCAAAACCTCAAACCATGGATTACCACAACCACCCAGGATGCCAAATGCACACACTGCAGTTAACAATTTGGGAATGCAGTCTTGAAGCACGGACAGTTACAATGCGGCAGCCCACAATGTAAGCAAGACGAAGAAAAAAAAAGACTGAATGGTCTATAAACTGTAATCTGTCTGTTATAAATTACCTGGAACCCTGTCACCTGTTACTGTACCTCCAGTATCTACCTACCTGACCCTTGAAGGCCTGCTAACTTTCACTCTGCAGCTTGGCTTGCTAACAATCAGTCCGGCACCATGGGGTCTAAGCTGAGTGTAACTTTATTAGAGCAACTTAAAACAGAAATCAAATACCTTGTATGTGTACATGCGCTTAGCTACCTTGCCAGTGTTTCTGAACATGACTATGACATATATTTTTTGCAGAGTCCAAAACTGTAAAGTGAATTCTGCTTTCCAAGGACCTGCAACACTGGACTTGTTCCAAATGTGACGAAATAAAAGACAAAAAAAATCAAATCAGATTGAGTTCCATGCATTGGCCATGGGAAGAGTCTAGTTGATGGACTTAAGGAATGTTCTGTCTAATCATAGTAGTGGAGACGATATTGGCTTGGGTGAAACCTAAAATCACTTATTCATAAAGATAACTTTGATTATAATAATTCTTTGCCACCGTCTCAAAGATGTATTGATTCCATTTTACCTTTCTTTTATCAGATTAGTTAATTGGGAACCAATTCTCATTTGCAATTACGACCTGCTCAAGAGCGACAGGAAGAGTAGAAGATGAAGAATTGTCATTTGTCTGACATGTTGGACATGGTTTGTAATGCAAGACAGCTTGGGTGGAGGTACCTTTAGTGCACCAGCATCTGCAGCGGATCCTGGGTCCACTCCTGTAATGTAGATCCCCAGTCCATACTCAGCACCACCTCTGATCATTAGGCCCAGAGAGCGACCGTCGTCCATGTTCAGGTTTACCTATAGGGAAGACACAACATTCACATCTCTCAGTGTTGGCAAACCAAACCATTAAGGTCCATTAAGAGGGATTAAATGGCAGAAATAGAAAAAAGTTTATACTGTATCTACATAGGGAGCAGGTCCTCTACAGAGATCGCCAAGTTGAACCGCTATGTTTCTACAGTAGCCCAGAATTGATCAGTCAAAAAGCTTGAGATAGGGCCATTAGTATTTTGGCATTGGCATAGTTCACAGCCCCTCTGCAACATGAGCAACCTCCTGAACACAAGCGTATTAAGTTATTAGAGAAAAGGGTGAACGCAGATTAGCAGGTGTTTAGCAGCCCGGCTCTGGCAAGCCGTACAGCTTTAGAGAAACACTGATTTGTAATAACTTCTGTTTAGTGTTATAAGTGGTTTAAATCACCAGTTGTTTTGGGGAAGGTCGGCCTCAAGGGTTTAAAAAACTGTCATAAAACAACCCCTTATGTGTGGTAGAAGTAGCTCATCCAGATTTGGGTATTTCATTATAACTGCTGCTTATCTGTGTGTGCCACAAACATTTTTTTCAAGGTAAATATTGTTATCACCTGGATTTAACTATAGGAGACCATATATTTTTTCCTACAAGGCATCCTAAAACTGAATGCTGCTTGCTTGTGTTTCTCTGTACAGTGTGTGTAACTGCGGTAACTTATTGGTGTACAGGAAAAGAAAATTACTAATATTTGAGTTATAATGATAACATGGCCTGCTTGAATGGCATTGTGTAGCCCACAGTAAAAAAAACTATGTTCATAGTTAAATAAATAAATAAAGCCTTAATCATTTCACCGTAGTGCTAAAATTTTTAAATACTTGAAGTGTAGTGGATAAAAAAACAATGGAATGAATTTAACAACGTTTAAATATTAATATATTTAAGATAATGGTGTATTGCTGATTTTGATGAGCAACCAATTGTTATGTAGTATCGTTCTCGTTGTCCAATGAGATTGTTTATCCCGCCCGCCATGTATCAGGTTAGATTAGGCCTACGCGTGAGGTGAGGACAGAGAACCAGTCTTGGATGAAGCTGAGCGAAAAAGAGGACTTTGAAGTGGTGAGAAATGCAGCTAAAAACTATAGAAAACTATATTAAAGTTAATGTAGTGATTCCATGTGTTAATTTATGTTTTATGTGCACAATATATACCACAGTGTTGATAAAAAACAGAGAGTATGTTGTCGGTCGCTGCACTGAGGCCTTTTCCACAGGTGGGTTTAATTACCCGTGATGCTAATTTTCGCCATGTTAAACTCCATTTACATATGTTAAAAACCTTAGGTTAACATTTCATGTCCGCTAGCTTCAATGCTAAATAAGGGTCATGTTAAACCCCAGTCGATTTTTCTGGAGCTGTTGGTGACTTGAAGGCATGACATTTAATAGTTAAAAAATGACTGCTAATAAGCAGTATGTTCTGTTATGTTGGTGAAGTAAGAATACTGTCATTATTTTGTTTTCAAGTACATATTTTATGCACTCTGAGTTAACAGCTGCAGCTAAGCTGCTGGTTAAGATGTACTTTGCTTGTGAATTTTATCGTTAGCATGGTTATTTTTATTGACTGCCTTTAAGTAAGTTATGAATACACTGAAGGTGTGTTGAATTCACAAAATATATGCTGCTTGTGCTTTGCATTATGCACCGTAACTGCAATTTAATATAATAATTTATTATGTTATTTGAATATGACTGAAATTGTAATTTCTGAAACTGAGGTGAACTACAGATGTCGTACAAAAGAAGTTGTGAATTGGTATTAATGGTATTAACTCTCTGAGTTAATACCATTAGCTGTATTCTGTAGCTCATAGACATAAAGGTAACAATCTTATCTCATTTATAGGTCAGGTCTTTTGTTGAGACCCTTGAAGACCAGCCTAGACTTTGGAGGACATCTTAGAGCCATTTTAGGAGATTCCAGAGATTTGGAGAAGATTTCAGAGAACAATTTTCCAGTACTGGATGGTGAGCCCAGAGCCTGCTGCCACTGTGAGGAGGCTGTAACTGAAAGACTACGTCAAGCGAGGTAGGATTGAATTGTATACACATATACAGCTCAGAGGAAAGAGAACACACACCTCCCTTTAGCGATGTCCTGATCGGTATGTTTGGTATTGGGCCTGCTCAATGTCTTTTTGTAATTAATTGGGATCGGTTACTTTGTGCACACCAGATTCTATGTTTATGTCCGCCATCACACAGGACAGCACAATTTGCAGTAGATATTAAGTTTTTATTTTAATGCTGCTACTCCAAAGAGTAAACTGTTTTTTTTTTTTAAAAAAATTCATGTTCAACTTAAGCTGCTGCACCACTTTTAGCATTCATTTTTCGTGAACTAGATTTACTATTATACTGTAATAAGCGGAATTGTGCCTGTGCTAAGTGGATTTGAGAGTAACTTGTAAAGACACCTTTCTGTCTATTAACTTTGATAATTGAAAAAACAAATGCTGCACTAAATGGAATTGAGAGCAATTTCTTAAGACATTTTAGTTTGTTTACTTTATTATTTTATTTAAAAAAACAAACAAATGCTGCAATAAGTGAAATTGTGATAAGAGCCATATAAAAATATTTTGTTGTTTGTTATTTTGTTTGTTTACTTGGTTATTTTGTAAAAAAAAAAAAAAAAAAAATGCCCATAGGAACTGTTTGGATGCAGACATTTGTTCTTGTATTGCATAAACTGTCAATCATATACACTGGATCGATTTTAATAACTTTATAGCACTTGAAGCATCAATTGTTCAGCTTGTAAATACAAGTATGGGATCAGAACTCAGTATGGGCAGGTAATAACAAATTACTTGGATCAGGGGCAAAAAAATGTGGTTGGGACATCCCTAAAAAACGTGATCGGGACATCCCTACCTTCCTTTGTAACAGTCCAACGCTAGAACTGAATCGATAAATGTGATTCTCAAAGACGCATGGTTTTATTCTTTTAGTTCATTTTTTCATTTGTTCAAATTCATTTGAACTTAACTTTTTCTAAGCATTCAGTATATGCAAACAATTGCTGTACATGGATCAGTACTACTTGATAGTACACTGGCGACTGATGTGGTTGATGCTGCAGGCTTTGAGCAGCTGTACAGCCTCTTAACTCATCTGTTTGTTCACCCCCATAATTAAATACTTCATGGCCACAAATGTGAACGAGACTGGTTACGTCACATGAAGGCGAGGCACCTAACTTAAAATCTGGATAAACATTATTACATAGAGCTGTATTACTATATCCTCCTTAGGAAGTCAGTGTGTTTGTGATTTGTACTCAGTTTTTCTAAACACAGGCACTGGCCAGAGAGAGTCTGTCATAGTGGACTCAACCAGCAGTGGTTGCTGATGATGTAGGATACTTTACTGCTGATTGTGAAGGGTTTGGGATGACAATTAGCCTTAAATCTGAGGCCATGTTACCCTGCTGTAAATGGTGAGTTACTCACTCTAAGAAGTGAAGAGGTTCAAGTGTCTTGGGGTCTTGTTCACAAGTGAGGGAAAGCTGCAATGTAAGATAATAAGGTGGATTGATGTGGCATCTGTTGTCATACAGGCATTGTTTTGGATTGTTGTGGTGAAGGTGAGGCTCTTAATTTACCTATTGTCATGAACTTTTGGTGATTGGGGAGAAGAACATCTGGGCTACATGGCTTAGCCTGCCACCATCATAACCTGCTCCCTTGATAAATAGGCACAGGATTGAGGAGAAATTGATAGAAATTAACAATACTGTATGACTCAAGTTTTACAGAACATACATAGCAAGCAAGTCAGAACAAAACAGTTTTCACCCAGTGATCTTTTTATTCTGCAACTATGGTACTATGCTATGACACATTGGGTGTATTTACATGGACTCTAGTATTCCACTAATAATCCGAATTCTAGCCAGATCAGAATGGATATGCCTCATGTAACCGCCTCAAATGTGAAAGACTGACCTGATCTGAAAGAATTTTCAGTCAGCTTGAGAGGGGTGATGCAAACTTTTGGAATCCATTCAACAGGGAAATGTTAGCATCTGATAACCATGAAAATGCTGAACCTTTCTCTGGTTGTAATATTTGTTCAACCCATCTTTGAGCTGTGTGGGGGTAACATTAGGTTATGTAGATGTTACAGGCTGAATTGTGGAGTTGCTGGACATAACAATTTTCATTCACTACCTGTATTAGTAGCCTGTATATGAGACATTCAGGGAACATTACTAAACTGTAGCATCTACCGATAGCCTGCATGCGACATGTTAAGGAGCCATCTGTAATTTGTTGCTACCAAAGACTATAAAATAATGGACGTAGCTACTGTGACACAATGTCACAGTTTGTCATACAATGTTTGATGGACTCCCATTTTCAAGCCTTGAGTTCGGCATTTTGACCATTCACCTTGGATAATTGGAGCCAGAAGTGACCAAATTTGGAAGAGAGTTTGTAGATGTGGAGAAGCGATGGGTGGATGTGACTGATCGCCCAAGGACACTACTTGCCAGCACTGTTACTTGAAATGCATAACTTTAAGCTTTAATAAAATCTAAACAAGTGAGTTATGTATGAATGTTCATCCCCTGTCCAGTTGTCATGAATGTTGAAATTAGCTATAGAGACCAAAACCATTTTTTGTACCAAGTTGTAAACATGTTTATTTCTGCTGTAATGTTGGGCATTTTAATATTGGGTCTATAGATATTGGCTCGCTCTTGGAGCTAGCATCAAGTGGACATTAGAGGAACTGCAGTGTTTGGCACTTTCGCAATGTTTTAATTTCATAGCTTTGGAGGTTGTCGCTCCAGAAAGTAACATGGGTTACAATTATGCTTCTTACTACTAAATTGTTTTTACAGGCAGAACCACTTCTTCTCCCTCTACTGAGAATATTCAATTCATAAAGTATAAAGTCAACAGTGCAGAGCAGACACTTCACAGTAGACATGAACCACTCTGCACTAGTCAAAAAAGTTATATTGTGTTAAAATACTTTGGGTCATGAAAACACACAACTAATGAGATTACTTTTTTCAGTATAAACAATTCAGATGGACTCTGTAATCAGATTGATTTTAATCCTGTTGAAATATTGTCCATGTAACTGCAGCTATTGATTGTGCTCATAATTAGTTGAGGAAATTGAGTTAGATGTTTGGAGATTCTGCACCTTATAATAAACGAGTGCATTAGCTTCCTCTTGGGAGAAGCTTTTATAGCAGAGCCACTCTGGAGTGTTCACTGTCACCACCAAACAGTCAGAGTGCTGCAGCACAGAAAGCACAGTACTTTAATGGGAAGGAGAAGAGGAGATTAGATTGGTCATGATTGAAGCCAGGGCCATCACATCTTGTGTTCCCATACTGTTTTCAAATTGCATCAGGGGAGCACAGGTTACTTCTCGGAATGACCAAAACCATATGATCCATACCTCACACAGTGCACCTTTATGTGCCAGTGATGATACCATGAACTGAATGCTTTTGGAAAATTCTCTCTGTAGTTTGTCAAGTAAAACAAGTAGACACTATAGTGTGTCAATAAAAGCAAGAGGATAGTTGACAAAGGAACATTAATTTATGGATTTGCATATTACTTTGTTACTTTGTTTGGACAATACTTCTCATATAAAGGCCCATTTAAAAATAATGGACAATACCATAAACTAAACTAGGATTACTGAGACACAGGTTACATGGCTCTGAGCACCAGTTGCTTACAGTTTACATCCATGTTTGTGAAAACATGGACGTTTCACACACATCTTCATCCCGTCTAAACAGAAGATCTCTACAATCAGAACAGTTTCAAAGTGGACACCCGAAATTCTAATCAATTCATTCATGGACGTTCATGGAATTTGAAGAAATTCCCTCAAGATGTTCTTGACATATCACATTCACGAGAATAAAACGGAAGCAAGGTCACATTGACCTTGACCTGTGACCACCAAAATATAATTTGTTCATCCTTAAGTCTATGTGTACGTTTGTGAAAAAGACAAAGTTGAAGAAATTTCCCCAAGAAGTTATTAGAAGTTATTGAGACACTGTGTTCATATTTGGGTTAACTGGCATTGACACACACAGTTCAGCCTCAAGCCTTCCTTCGTCCCGTAACGTGCCCTCATTTATGTCCAAGAGACATCTGTGGTGCATATCACTGTTGTGCAACACACAACATGCCACAAAGAATGCTGGGACTTTGAGGGTTGTATTGTGATGTTCCACCTGACTGATCCAAACATCTGAACTGCATGCAGGCACATTTTGCTATCCGAGTAATCCGCCCTTTAAATAGCAGGAAACAAACTGCGCCTTTGACTTCAGACCAGCTTTTATTTGGTCAATGGCGCATTCGCTTTTTGTTTCCTCAAAATAGCTATCCGCCAACAGTGCGCTTTGACCACACCTCACTTTAAGACCAACATGCCCAGGGGCGCACAGTCTGACATGACACGAGCAATGACACATGCATGCAAGATAGAGTCCTATGTGTTCTTTTAAGATGTTGCTTGAAATGAAAGACATCATCAGACATCAGACTGTGACACCTCTTACCGCTTATAAAACCATGTTTATTTCTCATAACCATTAACATAATCTTTCCTTGACCTGAAATAAGGAACTTCAGTCACTCAAAATTAAACACACATTAACTGCAGTGGTAGAAAATCAGGAAATGCTCATACAAGTAATTTCTAATAGATGGAAGGCTGACTAACAATGTCAGTATGTTAGCAATACACAGTATATACCCACAACATCCACCCAGCAACAGCCTGTTCACTCTGGTGCTGTCTGGCAAGCATTAAGGAAGTATCCGCTGTTGTAACACCAGACTACAGAGCAGCTTCTTTCCTCGGGCTGTGAGAATCCTCAACACATCCTCCATTAATGCTTTTCTTTCTTTTTTTTTCTTGTGTTGCAAGAGACTACAACTTGCATTTTGTTGTGCAGCCATGTGTTGCTGTGAATGACAAATTAATGAATCTTGAACCCAATAGTGGCTCGTAAACTCCAACAGAGCAGATGCGTTTGACGAGTTCTTAATGAGAACATGTTGGTAACTCACACGATAACTCATGTTGGCTTCTCTACGTCCACAGGGAAAAAAAGCAACAGATGAGTAGTCACAGACACAACTGTAATTTAATCAATTGTTCTTAATTTGATTGCTGTGGCTACATGGCAGCAGCACAACAAGCTGGAAACAAGACATCTGTCATATGTCCACCGGAGAAAGTTAGCAAACATTTGACTGTTCACATATCCAGCAACCACAGAGCAACATCAGCATTTATTTCTTTTGAGTTGTATTTCTGTTCTCCTTTACTTCGACTACTTGCTATTGTATTTGTAACTCATTTAATAATTTTGTGTTTGAGTATTTTACAGTACTTTAGAGGAGATTTCAAAATATCAAGATATATATTGTGGATCCCTATGTAGCCTAAAAGTATCATGATATTATTTTAACACCATATCGCTCAGCCCTACAGGCGACTTATCAATCAATTGACTAATCTTGGCAGTTGTACTGGTTTTACATTACTTAGGAGAAAACAGAGGTAAGAGGTTTGATTATGTATTTCAGAGGACACAAATTCTTACTTTAAGAGATTTTTATTGGTAAATTTCCACTTAATAGGCTCTGTAGCAAAACAAAATGAATAAGGCTCAATTTTGTCCACATGAACTTATTGTCACCTAAAAGCCATTTTAAAAACTGAGTAAAATTTAATCCTTCAGTAATTTGATCCACTAATAAAATAAAAATATTGGACAATGCAGCTTTGCTTTTTGTATCCCCAGTGTGTCATTTATCACATTTAATTCAAACCACTCTGTCTCAAAAATGAGGCTTAAATTCAATCACAACTTCTCAAGTCACTCTTGAAGATTTTTTGAGCTATCACAAACTAATACCAATGGGAATTAAACAATTGGGAAATTCTAGATTCACACACAACAAAGCCTCTTAACTAATGGTAGGACTTGCAGGATGACTTGACTCTATAATTGTTACACAAGAGAGCAGTTCAATAGACATGATTCATAAAACAGACAGCTTGTCACAGCTGGTGTGTGGGGCAACAGGGATTGGACCCAAATGCAGACTGAGGAGGCACAGAATGAATCAGTGGTTTATTGGAGAAATAAGAGTGCGGATGTGGGATTCAAGGATCCAAGTAAGGCAGTAGATCCGGCAGGCAGGTAACATGTTGCAGTCATGTAACAGGAAGCCAGTGACAAACATGGAATGGAGCTGGTATTTAGAATTAACTAATCGGAGGAAATGAGAAGTAGGTGGCTGATTAGGTGATGCAGTCATATCACCCAGTTTGAATATTATCACTCTATTAAGTAGGCATTAGTAGAGGTTATAAGATCTAAGTTTGAAGGCTTGCTACACCTTTTAGCATGTTTATAATGCATAACGGCCATTGGCACAACTTTACGTTTCTTTACAAAAAAACAATGTTGGTCACGTTTTGGCACAAAAAGGAACTTGCTTATGGTTGGAAAAAGATCATCTTTTGTTTTACACCCAACCCAACAGTCAGAATGCATGCATGTGTTACATTTGTTCGTTTTATTTAGCAGATACGTTGAAACGTTATGTTTTGACAACACTGTGGGTAATGTGTGGTTAGGGTTAGGCACAAAAATAACTTGGTTATGGTAAGGAAGAGATCATGTTTTGGCTTAAAAATACCTGATTTTGGTGCCACAATCCTGTTGAGAATTGCAGTGATGGCTCATTAAAAGACACCTGCATTGGGGGCAGCATTACAAAATGTTAAACTATAACCTTACACTGGCTGAAAATAGTTGAGTGTGTGCGTCACAGATGAGGGAGATTGAGGGAGGTGAGGGAGAGATTGGATTCCGACCCCCGACAGTTTCAGCATTTCAGGAGGGAGGGAGAGATAGCATGCACCACAGAGCTTCAGTGTTACATGAGAGCGTGAGTGCCAGTATGTCAGCAGTTGTGATACTTTCTAATTTGAAAATTTAAAGAAAGTCCAACAGTTATCAGTGCAATAATATGTGTCCAGTGTTCTAAATTAGACTATTAACTCAATGAGTGCCACTCACGTATATATACGTCATTCAAAAGCCAATGCTTGAGTGCCATTGACATATATACGTCAAAGTGTGTTTTCGGCGGCTGGCACAAGGGGCCGCTCTCACGCTCCCTGGGTGTAATTTTGGGGCTGCTGGGATTCGCAGTTGTAGTACAAAAGACGGTAGATCATAACATGAAGTGGAGTAGCCGGGATGAGAGAGCAGAGCAATCTGTACGGAGGTGATGCGAAACTACAGCAACAAAGCTACATCAATTTAATATCAGCATAAAATGCCCCCCAAAAAACGGAGAGGGTTGCCCGAACACTGCAGGTAGGAATAATGGAATAGGACTCCGGTTCTATTTTGTGGGTTTTCTCTCTCTGAACTGGGGCCATGATTTGTTGCATTGTGCTGTACTTTGCATAGTTACACATTTACACACATTTGTAATACGCTTTTCAGATGTCTTTTATGTCATTGAAGGCAAAATTATAACATTCAAATCACTGTTTTGCTTGACAGACTCCCTTTCACAAAAATGCATTTTTCTCAGCTTTCTAGAAAAAAAAATGTTCTTTTTGGTGAAACTAGCCTCTATTCAACTTCAGATAAATCAAGAATGGAACAAGGTGCAAACAATCTTTTTTCCCCATGATGAAAAAGAGAGTTTCGTCTTTCATTTGAGCTATTCAGTGTTTTCAGAGTCTTTGTACAAAATATTCTGTGGGTCTTGAGAGATGACTCAAAATGGCCAGAAAAGCTGGCACAAGCCACTTTCCATTATATAATAGGGCTGGCTCAATGAGTTGCCTAAATTGAAAACTGAATACCTATCCAATTAAGGAATACTCAAATAGCCAGATATTTGGGTCCAGCACTAATGCTAACAAATCTACCTATATTAATTTTTCAAAGCAAGCAAACATAGATATGATATATGCAAGGGAGTATGAGTCCATAAGTCCATCAGTTATGTAAAAGCCTGCTATGAGAAAAGTTACAAAACAGTACAACTAATAGCCCATTTCAAATTCTGCATTGAAACTTTGGAGGCTATAATCTAAGTTAATTAAATAAATAACTGGGTTTACTGGGGCAAGCAAAAAACAACTCAATTTGGACACAGCGTAACTTGGTGAGAAAGTTCAAGGCAGCTCCAGAACAAAAGCCCAGCTCAAAGTCATATTCATTATAGCCTCCACCAAGTATGCTTGGCTGAAAAGAAGTCATGTCAGGGGCGATTTGTCAACACAGATGTAGGATCCATATTTTGTTTCCCTGATCATGTCGGAAAGTGTGACAGCGCACACACACTAAAACCAACTGCTATGGTAACTGGAAGCTTTACAGTAAGGTAAAATTATCATACAAATATGGCAATAACATCTGGCAATACTGGTTTAAGGGCCAGTTGGGGGCCTTGATGTCTCACTAATAAATTAACCGGTACTGTTTTGTGTTGGTCTTGAACAGTTGTCTGCAGCTTGGCAGAAGTCTCACATAGATGTCAGGTCTCCCACCATCCCATCCACCTCCTGATGACAAAATCAGCTTACTTTAAATATATTTCACTGCATAACAATGAACATGGCAATTTAATAGTTGATAACAGCATTCTAACCATGCTAGTTGGCATAGGAGGGGACCTTCTAACCTATATTTATTACACTTATAGCCATTACTAACGTCTGTTTAACACAGAGATAGCATTTGTATTGGGTGGTAAAGTGATGGGAAAAGAAGGGAAAGTCTGTGGACATCTGGTGGATGCAAGGACAAAGGCCATGGAGGGGCCTGGGGAATGGAGAACGTGGCTGAAGAAGATGGACAGAGGAGCAAACTGTGACACAGCTGGTATATATCTGGCACGTTACCTCAAACAGATTTATATGCTCTATGAATAGCCAACAAATCATGGCTTCCTTCTGTATACAGCAGGGCATTTTGCCTCTGTAGGAATAACCGCGTCTCAGGCCTCTGCCCAGAAAGCACTCCTCAGCCATTAATTAGCTCTCCTGCAGGTCATCCAAGCTCATCTGAATATATGCAAATATAAGCCCTTTTCTAATGTATCCTCTTGCTCCCCTGCTGTACCAACATTTAAAAAATCAGGTGTAAATCAGCTGCTGAGCTTCTGGATGGATCACCCATCAGCTGAGCTCCATTCGAATCTGCAAAGCTGGGCAGAACTACGGTCAGAGGAACGAGCATTGGCTGCATGGAGCTGCTTATGCTGCAGTTTTAGCCATGGAGCTACTGTAGGATGTTTGGACAAATCCTACAGTGGTAGTTGGAACATTGATTTCTAGTTCCTCTTCCTCTGTCTCCAGAAAACTATTTAGCAATGAGGCATATCCACCCTTGCCAGAGTAACACTGGTTTGCCTCAATGGACCATTGATCTTGTCAGAAGAATGGACTTAAGGATAGTGTCTAATTGTTGATTTAATTACCATGAGGACCATGTTAATTACATCAATTACATCAGGCTACACGAGCCGCAAACCACTATTTGATATGGAAAGATATATTTGAGTAATGGTGTTCTCATCAGTGAAATGACACTCCCTCTGTGTGAATTGTAATTTGAGCTTCTCTGTTTTTTGTCATGGTAGCCAGGCCACCCGCGCATTTATGGTAATGCATGAGAATCCTTCCTTTCATTCCCACTGACTAACTAATCACTTTTATTCTACACTTTGCTTACACAGGGATTAGCGCAGAAGATTTGTGCAAAATTTTAACAATATTTTGTTGATAAATGTCGATAAAAAGCAATAGCAAGATGACTGCGTTTCATTGAGTGATGTTCTGCGACTTCTTCTCTTGCGAAAACATTCCAAGAAGCATGGTGATGGATGTTCAAAACATAAGCAGGTTTATTTCTATTGTATTCGCTGTACTAGCCGCCATCATTTCCAATTGAAGGCCACGAAGGCGTGTTGTGCGAACGATAATCGAATTTCGCAAATTCAATTTGCACAATTTGAGGGTTAATGGAAACCTGCCTGTCAACACTGTTGCAGTTGTTTGCACTGTTAGTGCCTCCATATGTGCTTGTGGCATCAGAGGTGAGAGTTCTGTGCAGGCAATCCCAGCCCAGACTCTGCATGTAGTATATTGCTCCTTTAAAGGGGACCTCTAATGCTTTAACATATTTCTTATATAGTGTCACAATGAAGGATGTTCATATTAAATGTGACCGAAGTTTTAAATGATGCTTTAGACTTTTCTGCATACTTCGTTTCCAGCAGTTTTTTACAGTATGACATCATAGTGTGCCAGATTTCTTTACATGGTTGTGTGCTCCAGGCACGCTTCTGCAAGTGTTTACATTAGGGCTACAACAACAGATTGATTAAATCGATAATAATCTATTATTAAATGTGTTGGTAACAAATAAATTATCAAAAACTAAATGTGTTGTGCGATTATTATGTCACTCGATGTAGCGGGACTGTTTACGTCACATGCAGACAGGAACGGAGGTGGAGAAGCCAGTTTTGAAGAGGCATGACGGAGGACGAGAAAACGTTTCGTACGAAAACTTCAAAAGTTTGGGAGCACTTCACATTACGCAAAACAAAGCGTGGCATGGCATGGCACGGAAGCATGACGGTTATGATGCAGCATCTAAAATGAAAGCGAAGCAAGCTTAATGGCGGTGTAAATCTTGACAAAAAACGGCATATGTTTAGTTTTAAAGTGAGGAAACGTACTGTATGTTGTAAAAGCTGTCAACATTTAGCTTTTGAATTGTTTCATATTGGATTTTGCAGCTGTTTATTATTTATAATTTAATATTATTTTGACAGCTCAGGGATGTTCAAGCAACCACCTGTGTATGCACTGCACTTATTGCAATGTTGCCAATGATAATCTGTTTTTTAACAAAGTGATGAAAAAAATGCTTTAAGTAATGGAATTTAGTTGAGCGTAATTCTCTTTGAATTTCATGATATGTGTTGGAATACGTATTTTCTGTAGCTGTCGATTTGACTAACTTGGCTCAAATATTTGTTGATGTGTGACAATGTTTTGATTACCCTCACTTATGCATCTCCATGTTCTCCCAGTGTTCCGTCTCTCCCTCCATGTATACCAGCTAGCTGAAATTGTGTTTGAATAAAGTTTGAATCTGATATGTTTGAAAAAGGCCGGGCAAGTGGGTCAAGAAAAAAAATGTTATTATGGATTCTTGAAAAGTCTTGGAAAAGTTCTACAGTTTTGGCAGCACAGACAGTATAAGGGAAACAAAGTGTTTTTGACCATTAAAGCATGTGAACATGAAGTATGAACCTGAAAATGAGCACAGTAGGTCCTAAGGCCTAACTCCACTGCTGAGTTTTTACGTTTTTAATCTAATTTATTACCTTCACCGTCACACCATAGAAACCAAGTTCTCAAAAAACACTTTTAAAAGTTGGAGTCATCACAAATAGGCTCTTGATTAATGTTGGTCCTTGATTAAAGTTTAGAAACTAAGCCTCACTTACTAAGTTGCTAATTAAACAATTAATTTTACACCAGATGAAACAGAATGTTAATTCCAAAATTCTGTATAGCCATTTAAGACTTCATTGTTTCATGTTTTAAAAACATAAAATGCAATGCTATAATAAGCTGCAACCCTTTTCAAAAGCAAGAAGTGTGTCAGTATGTGCTCAGGAGGTCGTCCAGGCAGACAACTCAGTGGCTGCACTAAAACGGGACTGTACTCACTGCACCATATATCAAAGGCACCCTTTTAATCATAGCGCTGCGTTCAAGCCATCAGCACTCTGCTCATATAGGATTTTAAAGCCCACCTCCACCCCAGCTTCTACCTTTGGGCTCTGAATCCACTTTGCCCTCTCTGGAATTATTATTACCAATCCCTGCTCTCTGCAGGGCTGAGCTCCGTGTTTCCTTATGGAGAGCGGGGAGCTCAGAGTGAGTTTCAGAGACTGATGGAATGGGTCCATAACATCTAGAACATGAATAGGAGATTAACTACACAGTCTGGGTTGTGAGCTTTAATATTTTTACCAAGCATTTTATTTCTAACAAAGAGATCGGCTTGTGACGGTGAATCAGAAAGCATGGTAGCGGGTATCTTTTTCAGATGAGTCAGTGTGAGTAAACCTTCTCTCAGGGAGCGGCCAGAGTCACAAGCCTGTGGTGGGATGAGTCTGTCCTCCAAAATGTCACGGCACCAAAGGTCATGATAACTATCCCACGGGGACAATATTCCAGTCCTGCTGTTGGACAGGAGCGGGAGGTCACTTAATAGAAAATTGTTTTGAATATGACAGTTGCAATCTAAAAAAAACCCTGCAACAGTATCTTTACTTTCAGAGTTTTTTTTTAAGCACTTCCTTTCAAAGGCTGCACTGCAGTTATCTGTCTCTTTTCCATGTTTTTATTTACTCTGAACTGTATAGTGCATCACATCCACTGCAGCTGCTTCATGTACTGGGTTTTAATCCTTATGTGCCATCACCAGACACACATACACACATTGATCTTACCGTCCTCTCCTCCATGCCCTGTCCTTGCCTCTGGTTTGCCTCGTGGCTGTCGGGTGGCGGGGAAACGCTCCGTCCCTGAGGGTCCACCCAACTGTACACATGGTTGGTAATGTAGCCTCCGGGAATCCGACCCATGGAACACACGGAAATGGCCAGCTTCTTGCATCCCTTCAACACCTGCAACACGAGGGGAGAGAGAGGTTATCAAAGTGCTACATATGACAGAAATCATGACCCCACACAGCAGTGCTTTCACTATTAAGGCGAAATAATCTACACGAAAACCGATAAATGTTGTCTTTTATGGCAGAGAATTATAGCCTTGTACATAAGGACATCACTTTTATTTCTGCAAGCCATGAATATATAACATGCATGTTTTATATGAATTACATGATTGTTTCTAAGTGACATAATATGAGCTGACCTTATCATCAGGACATGGAAGGGATGCTTTGTAGCCCCCAAACTTTTTGTTTGCTTTTTGTAGCAACGATGGCTCTTTTTGAACAAATTTTGTAGGTAGTAAACATAGTATTAATTAGGTACGTGTCATGTTTTTTCCCGCAGCCTTGTAGCCCCCAAGCATATGTGTTTTTAGAGGAATTATCACTGTTTGTTTTTTTAATAATTTATTTATATAGTTAATTTGATATGGTGAATGCAAGTTAACATAGTACAACTTCTGCCTGTTACAAATTAGCTGTAGTAAATGATGTTTCACATATAGAGATTACAGCTATTGCTAGTTTCCAACATCAGTTCCTGGTTAGGCTTTTAGAAAAGGCAGAGAAGAAAAAGAGAGAAGATATCAAGATTACATGCAATGGCGTGCATACAATAACAGTAATGGTATAAGCTCCTCGCTGTTTTTCTTGCAGCATTTTACCCCCCAAATATGAGTGTTTTAAAGGGGTCCTTTTGATATTTTTCTGGCAGCTTTTCAGTCTCCAAATTATGAGTATTTTTAGCAACACGTCTCCTTTTTTTCAGTGGTCCATCAGCCCCCAAACGCGGGTGTATGTTAGGGGGGCTGTCGTTTTTACTGCGGCTTTTTAGCTACCCTACCATTTGTGCTTCCTGATGTGAGTATTTTAAGCCAAACATTGTCTTTTCATAACCATAACCAAGTGTTTTTGTGCCTAAACCTAACCACACATTAACCACAGCATTATTAAAACATAAAATTCCAATGTATCTGCTACATAATAACATGTAACATATCTGCAGTTTGCAAAAACGCACAATGCCAACATTTATTCTGGTGATTGGGTTGCTTTCCTGCCGTCTACCCCTTCCAGCTTTGCTATTTAAATCACTGAAGCTCCCTCGCTTTGTGCATCTGCTGTCACATCATTTAGTTGTTTTATGAGAGAGAGACTGAATTAGCGGAGGCTTTGAGGCCAAAACGCTGACTATCGCTGTGACTCACACAGACGCCTGCTGAAACACAGCAAAGACACCAGGAAACAGAGAGAACAAGGGTCACAGTCAGGTCTTAAATTGATGAGATTTCTCTCTTACATAAAAGTAATTTTTGAAAAACTAGAATAACAGCCATGCAGCTGTTTGACTCCGCACACCACTCAAGTTGCCCATGTCTGTTAAAACATGGATGCTTATTTTTTATTACTTGATTAATATAACATTGAATTTACCAAAAATAACATTTTAAAACTTGTCAATTATATTTCAATGTTTTATTCAATCAGCTTCAATCATGGTATTATGTGTTTCACAGTCTGATATAAAGTGTTTAAAAATTAATGCAAGAGCTTGTTCCACTCAAGTAAAAGGAATGTAGTGCAATCTACATTTAGCAATCCAACAGCAAAATAAATAAAATAATATAAAATTCAAGTCACTTTTAGGAGGAGTATCAAAACAGTTACTCTGTTACAGTAGCAAACCTCAAATCTAGCAGTCCAACAAAACATCTTACAGTAAAATTTGTGCAATTTGAATAACACTATAACTTCACTCTAACAGAAATAATTATAACTATTACATTCTTCCTGCATCAAAATAGTCCAGCCTTAACTGGTAATCTTCATTTTACAGTTAAGCATAAAATATCTCAAAAATAACATGAAAGCACAAGTTTGTTTAATTGAAGTGAAATAGTGCAATGTAATCTACATTTAGCAATCAAACAACAAAAAAAAATGAAATAATGAAAATCAAAGTAACATTCAAGTCACTTTCTGGAGGAATACCAAAACACTGCTATCTCAAGTCTATCAGTCTTATCAACTTACATTAAAAATAGTGCAATTTGAGTAACCTGGAATTTTTTTAAAACAGGAATTATCAAAACTAGTAGTTTAATCAACTCTCAGTAACAAACACACCCAAGCACATACACAATGTCCTCCCTTCCCTCCCTACTCTTCTCTCTTCCTCCTGCTCTCCTCCCCATCCTTCTCTCCCTCCCACCCTCCTTCTTCCTCCTCTTCTCCTCCCTCTCTCCTTTTTTCCTCTTCTCCATTTTTCCTTTATTTTTCTCACTCCTCCTCCCTTCCTCCTTCTCTGCTCCATGGGTCTCCATGTGTCCAGAGTTGGGGAAGCCTGTAATATAGTTAGGCATTGCTTTGGAGGAAGGTGAGCATGTCTACGTGCTCTGAGGTTAGGCTTGCTCTCTTTTTTTGTCACAATATTCCCAGCAGCTGAAAAGAGGCGTTTAGATGTAGTAGATGTGGCAGGCACAGACAGGTATGATTTGGCCAGAATAGCCAGGGTGGGGAACCTTGCTGCGTTGTCCTCCTTTCATTGGAGTTGGCTCTCATCCCCTGCGATACACTGTTCATCAAAAGCTTTCTGTGTGGTCTTCTGGAGGCCTTTTACCAGTGGAGATAGAGCAGAGACTGTTAGGTAAGCTTCACTACTCAGGAAGACAGTGCATGCTCAAAGGGCTTGAGAACTTGCTCCAGTTCCTCCAGTAGTGTCCACTGGTCACTATTCAGGTCGAGGAAATGCTTTCTTTTCTGTGTGACCTCTGGGTCGGAAAGTGTTGCAGTCACTGGCCACAGCTGCTCCAAAAGGCAACTCACCATATAATAGGAGCTATTCCATCTTACGGGTACATCTTGGATCAACTTATGCTGAGCTGTGCCCCACTGCTTTTGTTTGTTTTTGGGCTTGCTGCTGGCCAGCTCACTCTTTCTGAAATATTCAACAAAGAGCCTTGCAGCCCCAAATGCCTAGCTTATCTGGGGATCCTTCTTCAGGGCGTGGTTGACCACTAACTGAAGTGTATGGCCAGCACATTGATGTGAAGCAACTCCATACCTCTCTTCCAAGATCTTGAGAGCTGCCACAACATTAGCAGCATTATCATGAACAGCAGCCAGCACATCTTTCAGAGCGAAACCAAACTCCTCTTCAGCCTTTTCCACCCAGCCAGCAATGTTCTCTGCAGTGTGTATGAAGTGAGGTTCCGATCCTGATTCACAAAGTGGCATTTTAATTTCTGCTTTCACTCTCTCAACAGTAGCCTCATATTTCTTCTCCATCAGATCCGTAAAGTGGTGCCTGGCGGAAAGTGTGTATCCTGAATGAAATATGTTGATCATCTCACAAAAGCCTTGACCCTCCACAATAGCAAGGGGTCTCATGTCTTTAATAATCATCTGTAAGATGCTGTTAGAAAGCGCAGCAGGCATCTGGGGTGTGCATAGATTTAGGCTCCTTTTGTGTAGAAAGTCATCCACAGTGCTTTGTCTGGTCCTGAAAAACAGACACATAAAGCATATGGGAATAAAGATAAGTGGCATGTTTAAATTTTTTTATAATTTCTATATCACTGCTGTGTTATATTAATAATACAGAATCAGTATTTTTACTTAGAAATTAAATGGTCATGACATGGAGTTATTTCATCACTGGAGTCATATTATTCCATCAGTGTGGAGTGAGGAAAATAACTGAAAGGATTTACTGATTGTAACAACACTCATAGACTGTAAAAATAGTCTGCAATGTTAGTTTGAGCCATTTCATGTCTTCAACGTGGCTGATACTCTTAATAATGTGCAATGATCCAGTGCAATAACTACATCCATGTGTAATATTCTATATACAAATGTTGGTAATCTGTTGTTTTATTTATCACATGGTAGAAACAAGAACAAAATGTATATTTGTATTTATACTTTAGTGTGTAGATATATTTATTTTATATTAGTACTTATGTTTAAATTTTATTGATATATTCTACACTTTCCTACTTCTTTTAAGACTTTTGAATGGGAGCATCTGTAACTAAAGACAATTTCCCTTCGGTGATCAATAAAGTATTTCTGATTCTGATTATGATAGAGTAAAGAGCAAATGTAAAACGGCCGAATAACAATGTGAGATGATACGTGATGTAACGTTACATTTAACAGCAGCAGAGATGCAGAGGGAACAAACATTTAACATCAATTTAACATTTAACAAATCAATTACTACCAACAGCAACACATTCCTCGTGTTTATAATCCTATTATATATTACGTTTGGGTGGGGACAAAAAGTAAACAGGACTTACGGTGCCATCTTGCTCCTGCTGCCTTCTTGAGAAGTCGTCCCGGGATGCTTCCCCTTCATGGGCTTGAACTTGGCAGTAGTACTGCTGTGATAAGTCATTGTTAATTTGCAGTGATTGCAGAGCACCATGTTGTTTGGTCTCTCCTTAAAATACTCATACACTTTAGATGAACGCGGGCAAGTTTTTTCGCTTCAGCTTGCGCTTCGGTGGAGTCCATGCTCTGACCAGGCACAGCACATTACGTAAATCAACATATTTACGTAATCGATTACAGCAATTACGTCGACGTGTCGCCCCAGCCCTCTGGTTCCCATATTAATTCCTGTTTTTTTATGCTGTATGACCATCAGCTGTTTGATCTACAATAATGAAACGCTGTGGAATCGCATACGACTCTGTTGTCAAATACTCAGCTGTATTCAAAGTCTTTCACTGCAGTACATGATTGTTAAACACTTCTGCTATGGCAGTGTGTCGGCGTCAGATCTGCCTCACTGTCATGAGAGCGCGGGACAGAACGTGAGACAGAGCGCGAGACAGAGTCAGATGAGAGAGTTGGCAGCCTTGGTGGGGAAAGGATTAACAGAATTTAAAAAATAATTACATGGGCAAGATAACGTCGGTTAGAGGATCTGAATGTTGGTTTTGATTCATTTTTGATTAATTGCTCAGCCCTTCCCCCAGGCCAAATTCAAATATGGAGTTCACAAGAATGAGATTAATTCAAGGTCAAAGTGAGCTAGACCTTTGAACACCAATCACTTCATCGTTGAGTCCAAGTGAATGTTTGTGCCAAATTTGTAAAAAAATCTTCAAGTCGTTCTTGAGATAGCACATTCACCAATGGGACAGATGGTCAACCTGAAAACATGATGCTGCAGGCCTCAGCTTTTGCAGGCACTCAGGCATAAAAATGTGTAAAATTTCCATTTATGTATAAAAACGTAATAATGTGATTATGCACCAGTAGACATGTTAATAACTATCATAGTACAGTTTGAAATCACTCACTGTTATGATGTTTGGTACAGTAATAGGGCCCAACCGATTCATCGGCCGGCCAATTTAATCAGCCAATTATAGCCATTAGAGAATAATCATCAATTGGCCAGATTGACGCCGAAGTTAACACTTATTTTTCAGTAATAAAATGCAGGGAATATGGTGTTTTTTTTTTTAAGAAATTATGTCATTTTGTTACGTTTCCAGTAGAGGACGCTCCGACTCCTTTCATGTCACACTCCACAGTCACCCCACAGCAGAGTGAAGTAGCTAAAGTAAGGACCTAGCTTAACCCTCTGAGCCCGGCGTAGTCGCCGGGGACTAAAATGTGTTCCACTTTATGTAAACTGTCCTAACTCTGAGACCGTTTGTTGGATTGTCTTACTTTCTTCGCCAGTAAAGCTGGCGGCTGTGCCAGCTTTACTGACGGGGATGTCTCCGATGCATCATAGCTCTTTCATAGGCTTCTCTATTCAGCCCTGGAAATCGAGTGTTTTTACGGGACCTTGTTCAATAAATCTGTGATGATAGATCTGATATTGGGTGTCTCCAGTCCATATTTTATTCATATTTCAGTGATAAATGTATATTAGCATCGATGCTAAACGCCAGAGAGAGGTCAGAGGTTTGTTTTGGTCTTTTCGTCCAATCAGAAGACTGTGTGACTGTATATCTGCTTACTTTACCACACGTCATCTGAAGCAAGCTGCACTGTGATTGGCCTAATCCTACTGTATCTATCGCTCTGTGTTATTTGTAGCGCCCCGTGTATTAGAATAACTGCTCTTAGCCCCTATAATAATAATAATAATAATAATGAGACATCAGGAGACAGTCTAACAGGCAGGGGTTGTCAAAATATCAGACACCTCAATATGATGCTCCTCACACCAACAACCACTACCACCTTAATAATAACCATAAAGAAGAATTATCAGCTTTCTTAGAGTCAACAACATTTTAAAAGTAATAGATTTAGTCTAATGAAGTGACCATGAGTGTACATGCCATATATATATTTTTTTTTTTTAATTGAAAAATGTAAAAACTTAATCTGCTGATATATCGGTTATAGAAATGTTTTATTCCCTAATATCGGAATCGACATCGGCCCCCAAAAATCCATATCGGTCAGGCCCTATACAGTAATATTTCTGCGTGAATGTAATCCAAAGTTTTGTCTGCTCAGTTTCAGTGAAAACCACATAGAAGGCTGTGTTTGTCTCCCACAGTTTCAGAGGCTTTCTGTTTTCCCTTTTTAAATTCTGTCTAATCCAATAGAGACACATTTTTACACTTTTCATTGTCTCCCACAGCATGGCTCAAAAACAACGGGTCTGAAGGCTGCACTATTTTTAGTCAGTGTAATGTTTATCTGAAAACAACTGCTCAAATTCCTGCCCATCAACATCAGTATGAACACATTTGGCAGTTCTTGACACATGAAAGCTGCTCACTTTTTGCCATTTTTCTGTCCCTGTTTCTTTCAGTCCTTTTAGTTCCTGCGCAGTCATGTTTTGGGCTTTTTTCTGACACTGTGGTCTGTAGTAACATGCACTGAGTGATCATGAAAGGGCCCAGTGACTTGCCCAGGGATACTACAGCACAACTTCAACATTTTAATATGGCTGAAGAGGGTGCCGTAGCAGGGGTCAGATGTTTCTACTGCAGGATGCCCCCTGCAGACATCAGGGCAATGTGCCACCCTGTCTTTAGATTTTCTTCCTTATTTTCTGCAACTGTCTGCTGTTGGGCTTTTCATTGTCCCAGAAACCAAGTCAATAATCTTGGATTACTCACAGAGTACCAGCCAGATTTGGATGGTGTCTGGAATCTGTGGCTGTCATTTAGTGTTTATGTGATTTATGAAGTCTCTCTACTGTTTTTCTCATGGCCAGAATGCCAGAAATGTGCATCACCACTTCCCCATCACTGACCCTGAAACCCTGCACAGACCACAACAACCACATGTCAATCCAAGTCACAATGACACACGTAATGACAAAAATGATTAAAAATCAATCTCCAGAGCAGGATAAGCAGTGGTGGATAAAGCCACACTTAAGTTAAAAAAGTTCAGGTTTCTCACCCAAAAAGACTTTGATAGAAGTTATAGTTAACTTTTAGAGTATTAAATAGTAGTAAGGTAGTAGTAAATAACAGTAAATAGTAGAGCACCAGGTGCAAGCACACCTGCCTTTTAAAGAGAATGGAAGATAAAGCTGTGATTGGTTGAATGGATGTTACACATGAAACACACAATTGATTAACCCTTTTAAATCTGGATTGAAATTACTTTTCTTTGTGGTGACATATTCAGACATATTTCAAAAGTATTTAAGCATACAAACCCTGAGCAAATTGGTTGGATTTGAGAAATTATTTTTTAAATGCTGTTGGATAAAGAAAGTAAGTCCAGAAAAACTAAATGTATAATTATCATTAAAACATTTAACAGGATAATTATAATTTCATGCACCTTTTCTTAGGCCATTCCCTTGTTTGTTTGTTTGTTTGCTTAGTTTCTACTTTTTTTGTTTAGTTTTGGGTTTTTGGGGGTTTTTTTTTTCAAATTTTCAGGTAATTTTTGGGTCTTCCTAAATTACTCATAAAATTACTCACTACTCAGTACTCTTTCTCCCCATGTTTTGAAAAACTTTACAGCTCCTTTGTCCCTTGCTCCTGATGTATTATGCACTTTAGACCAAGTGCGATAGATGTTTTAAATAGAGCTCATGAAGTGGGAAAGGTCACAGTAGGAGAGCGTGGTTGGATATCATGGATCTATGAAGGGAACAAACAGTTGTTAGCAGGTGCTGCAGATTCTCATTTGTGTCCCTACAAAATTAGCTTATAGAAACTTAGGTATGGCTATGTTAAAGTAACTTATAGTGAAACACTTCATTGTAAAGAGAAAGGTGGTAGTCTTAATAATGTCTGTAATGTTTTGAAACTCAAGAAAAGACATGTTGATGTTTTTAAATTGCAATCTGACTTCATTTTGTCAATATCCTCCTGTTAAAGGACTGGGGTTTGAACCCAATCATTTATCCCTGCTACTGTGTCCTTGAGCAAAATACCCAACTGGCCAATGGAGTGCTGTCCTATAGTTGAGCATGACCTTTGGCCTGTGAATGCATGATTTCCCTCAAGGATCGAGAAAAAAATAACATTATTAATGCATTTTTTTTTTATTCTCCTGTTGATCACAATTTATCTAATTACAGAGGCAGAGATTGTTCCTTTTAAAATCTGTCCTCTTCTTTTCTCGCCTCCCTCCTAACTATGTGGTGCTGCTATGGATGGCTGTCCCTTCAGGGTTGATGGATGTTCAGTGTGTGTCTCAGCACTGCGATGTGTCATTCCAGCAGTACCGTGGCCATAACTCAGCGCTTACAGAGCTTCTTTATCACTGCCAGAAGCACCAGATGCACCCAAGGACTCTGCGTGCTGAGTCAATGGGTCGAGATGCTCCACCACTCACTGGATGTGATGGTGTTCCTGCTTGTGCTCACCATCACTTCTGGCTGGAGTTTTAACTCTGTGTGACAAGAGGCTGCACAGCATGTGAGCCTTGTGTCTGTCTACACAGATGTAGCTGAGAGAGAGAGCTGAGCCTTAGAGCCCCCAAAGCTGTACAGATGATGAATGGCTGATGGTGAGTGAGGTGAGATTTCCACCTAAATTCAATTAGTCAGCCTCACCTACTGTCACCAGCAAACAAGCGTGGAGCAGTCTGAAGGCAGACAGGAGGCCTTCACCTGTAGTCCTGTGAGCTATATTCAGCAAAATATTCCAGTCTTTCTACTCCTCCTCGACTTCTTTGAAGCTTTTTATGTAGCCAATTCTCATTTTCAAGAGCTTCTCTGTTTCTGTTTTTTAACATGACATTGATGAACTTTGATTTGATCAAAAAACTCTCCCACCACATCCCACTTATCTCTTCCTGTTCTGCACTGTTTCTACAATTCAATGTTGTTACAAATTTAGTCATATGAATGATTGCAAGTAGACAGTAGCCACTTTTACACAGAGACTGCATTTGAAAAGTCCCTTCTTTATACCTCCCCTATATTTTTACACAGAACCAAATGATTGCGGCACCATTCCACTCCGGAGTGTGATTATGCGCTGCATCTTGCATCCAATGAGAGGCATGACGGGTGTAACATTTAATACACGAGCATCCGCCTCTATCGTGACAAATAATATATGCGTCAGCAGCACTTTCTAAATAATAACAAAGGCATAATATGTCAATCACAAGCATTCACTGTCTTTGTTATATGACAGCTGATCTTGCCCTCTGCTTGGAAGGGAAGGACCTCCCAAATCTCATTGTTTTCCCAATTTATGGACATTTATGGGTGCTGTTCTTTTTCTTTGTATTGGCCATTATGCTAACAGCTGCTTTTTAAATCTCACATGGTAGGTTGCAACAACACAAATACTTTGTCAAAACGTAACACCTGTGCTGCCCATGTTCACATTTCTAATTTGGATTTGACATGATTGATTTTATTTATTTGTTTTGCATCATATGTTCAATGAAAGTGTTTATATGATGAGTCTAAAAGCATTTTATTAAGCATAATTCACCTTTTGCAACTGTGTACAAAAATGTATATAAAGCCCTTCAAAATAAAGCTACAGCACAACTGCTGGAAGAAATCCTGAGGGAAAAAAATATTAAGAACTGAACATTATGAAGTTTAACTGGCAGTGACATTCTAAAGTTTGACTGAATGCACTTAATATACTATATACATATAAACCTTTTAAGTGTATTGACTTCTTTCATATTCATTGGAAAAAAACAGTACAATGTGAAAATGAGCACAAAGAATACATCATATTCTCTTGGTACAAGTTATGGGATTGGAACAAACATATTGCGTTTCAATAAAGAAGTAGAAGCTTTCCCAGTCACTTTATTTCTGTCATGGTTGAGCCATGGAGGTTGTGGTTGGCAAAGTGTGAAATCAGATCATTATTTGAGGCAGCACTTTTCCCACACAAAATTAATCCTTAGAGCTGCACTTGATAATATTTTCAAATCGATAATGACTTTAGTGACTGTGTGTAAAGTGAAGGATGTTGCATTGTTTTGGTTCAGACTCACCAACCTTTCTTTCAGCAGCAGCAGGCTGCAGTTTTCAGTGAAAAATCTCTTATAAACACACTGTATTCTGGGCGCCTCGTGGCTCAGTGGTTAGAGTGGGCGCCCCATGTATAGAGGCTGTGTCCTCCGGCCTCGGCCCTTTGCTGCATGTCATCCCCTCTCTCTCTCCCCCTTTCACACTTGTGCTGTCCTATTAATTAAAGGCAAAAACACCTGGAAAAATATCTTTAAGAAAATAAATAAATGAACACACTGTATTCAAGGTGCAAGGTTCATTTACTGTCATTGGCAGCGCAGGGTTGCACAACAAAATGCAGGCTGTGGTCCCTTTATGCTTAAAAAACAAACAAGAGCAAAACTATGTTTCATGGTGGAGTGCAGAGGATGAGTTGAGGACAGCCTGAGGAAACAAGCTGCACTGTAGTCTGCTGGTACAACTGAGGATACTTCTGTATTAGTTGCCCAACAGCAGGGTAAGCAGGCTGTTGCTTGGGTGGGTATTGTTTTTTAATATTCTTTGGGCTCTGCAGAGGCACCTCACCTCACTGATATCAGTAATGCTCAGTCGATGCGTACCTGGGCAGAGCACAAACCATGCCAGTTGGTTATGTTTGCAGTCAATATGCTTTTCTTGACAACAACTTGGCATGGGATTTTTGCTGTCTTAAATTTCCCTAAAGGCATACAGTGCAGGACACACAGGCACAGACGTTTCCACTCGCCTCTTTGTCAGCTCTGCTAAATTTTTGCTAAATTTAGGCTCTTGTGACTTTTCTTGTCTTGTTGGTGCTTTTTTTTTTTTTAAGATTATTTTTTGAGGCCTTTAATTGGATGGGAAAGTTCAAGCATGAAAGGGGGAGAGAGAGAGGGGGCAACATGCAGCAAAGGGCCAAGGCCAGAAATGAATCCACGGCCGCTGTGGCGAGGACACAGCCTCTGTACACGGGGCGCCTGCTCTATCCACCAAGCCACCGGGCACCCTTTGTTGGTGCTTTTTGTTGCTGGTTTTGGATGTTATGTGGCATGTCACTGCATGTCACTCATCTGGATGACAAAATCAACTCATTGGTCTGTAAAGTCTTCTCCTGTGACTCCCCTCAAGTTTTCAAATGTAAACATCAATAGACAAGACGAAGAAGAATGGGAACCAGCTGAACTAGGATCCCACTAGCCATTGTACAGGTGTTTGAAACTGGACAACCTCCAGGATCCATCAGTTTTCCTTGAATTCATCAAAATGTTTCTAAATCTGGCCAGCCCCATTCATTAAGGACATACAATACCAGTATGGTGCGGTGTATTTCTCTGCAGAGACCCTGCCCTCTGTCTGTAGTTTCTTATTTACTGCTTCTTATGTGCACAGTCATTCAGTCTGTCCTGTGCACAGCCATCACTGTCTGGTTTGGATCTGCCACCAGACAGGACAGGATTAGACTGCAACGAACAATCAGAACTGCAGAGAGAATCATTGGGGCCGACCTGCCCTCCATCCAGGACCTTTACCGGTCCAGGATCAGGAAACGGGCAGGCACCGTCTCTGCAGACCCATCACACCCCGGTCACAAACTGTTCGAACTCCTCCCCTCTGGAAGGCGTTACAGAGCACTGTATGCCAAGACCACCAGACACAAAGACAGTTTCTACCCCCAGGCTGTCACTCTGATGAACTGTAAATAGTCAGTGTCAGGAGAGAATTTAAACAAACAAAACAAAACAAAAACAAACAAATAAAAAAATAAACAAAAAAAAAAACAAATATATATATATATCTTTATACTACCTCATGCACAGTGGTTTTTGCACTAAACTGTTCATACTGTATATTTTTGAATTACATACTGTACATTTTGCATATATTCTCTATCTCTTCCTTTTGTAAATACAATTACATGTCTATGTCTGTCTTTTTTTCTATTTTTCTTATCCCTAACTTATTTCCCTCCCCTGTACTGTGAGCATTGCCAACCCGGAAAAAATTCCTTGTTCCTTATTTGTTGAACTTGGCCAATAAACGTGATTCTGATTCTGATTCTGATTCTTATTCTGTGTTCAGGACATTCCCGAGCATAGCACACATGTAAGGTTGGGACTGTATATTAAAGTGATAGTTTAGGATTTTTGAAGTGGTGCTGTATGAGATACTTATGTAAGATCAGCGGCCAGCTGGCAGTTGGTACACAGTCAAAGGTGTACACACCACAGCTCAGCATTACCATACTGTATAGAGGGGTTGGCATCACACTGGTTCTCTCATCAAAAACCTTATGGGATTTTGAATGGGATATTTGGTTATTGCCAAAAACTCTGGCAATAACCAAACTGACTGACTCTCTGTGACGAACTCGAGTTTCTGATACTTACACGTTTTGTTCAGCATGATAATCTTTACAGATGAATACCACTTTTGTGTGTTTTAAAGTGTAAATGAAATTGCCAGAAGCAAAACGCTATTGTAAGGCTATAAACAAAATTCTTCGTGGTTGCACAACTGAAATGTCACCACCCCAAATCGACAAAAATCAACAAAATCAACAACTGATTTGACTTAGCACACTTAATTTTATAGAAAAGTCTGTCCTGTTAGCATGATCTGATCTAGCTAATGATCGCGGCTATGTCAATTGCTAGTCTCACATCCTTTTCCAAAGATGAACAAAAGTGTGTGTCTAGTGTGATGACATCCAACGCCTCCGAAAAACACACCAGTCCGTTCAGCCACTTGTCAGCAACTGCCTTGTTTTAGACACGTGAAATCATACAAGATTAAAGATGGGTTTAACCACAGACCCTATTTAAGGCATAAGACAAGGGAACCAGAAGTGCAAAAAGGCTAACGGGCTTCCGCTTCTAAGGACTCATTACCTCTCCTGTCCATTAGCAGCACGTATTCATTCTTCTTAAGGAAATAGATTGGGACCACTGTACACTGTCCAGCCATATACTGGACTTTAACCTAGTTATGTTTTACTTTGAGGACCTGCCCTTTAAAGGTCTCTGCACAGCCTTCATCACATGAACTACATATGATGTTACTTTTAATTACTACTTCAACCAGAGCTCCTGTTAGGCACTTGGAAAGGTTGCATCACAAGGAATTAGCTCAAAATAAAATGATACAAAATATTAAATCAAATGTGCCCTTCAGTTTGCCAGTCAGCTGAGCCAGAAGTTAGACTAACTGTGCCTCTGGAGCAACTTTCCTTTCAGAAAACATTTGTTAAGTAAAACAGCTTCACAAACGGAGCTGCCATGTTGATGGTGTGATGATGTGTCAGCAGCTGATACAGAGCAGAAAATGAACGGGGACGAACACCTAAACACAGCTACTTAAGCAGCAGTATTTTAACAGCTCCATCATTTGTGTCCTCATGAGGTGTGAGGCTGTGCTCTGTTCATTAACCCCACTCCAGCTCCAGAAACCTGCCCTGCACTGTCCCCTGCACAGACATGATGAATTGGCTGGCTTCATTGTTGGCTGAGCCCAAGGCTGAAATTTGTGCAGGCTTTGACAGGGTATAATTCACCCTGCCAGCCTTTTCAATACCACTAGCTGTATATCAACCCACTCTCCCAGAAAACAGGTTTCACTTGAGTTTGTCTGAGCAAGCTGGCCAGTCTTGTAAACCAACACTGACAGAGATGTAGTCTCATAAACAATAGATTTGCTTTAAATTGATATATCCATCTTGTAAAAATGTGGTACTCACTTTACTAAATAATCAGTAAGATTTACATTACATTGAATGTTCTTTTGAAGAAGAGTTGGTGAATTATGTCTTTGGTGTACAAAATTGCTGCATTTGCAGAAACTTCTATTCTGTATATTTATGTGAAATTCATTACAGTTGGGAATATGGAAAGGATTTTCTGCCCAAAACTTTAGCATAGGACTTGTCACTTGCAAATGGTGAAAAATGGCTCTTAAAGCAGAGCTAGATGTCTCATTCTGCATCTGAAAAGAAGTAGCTTAGGAATGTGGATGGGGCAAAGTTAGTAAGTAATACTTTCTAGCTCCTGAAACCCAGCTCAGTCAACAAAGGAAGAGATTAGTTTTTAATGTTTCTGTAAAATGCATGTTTTTACACATATCATATCCACGTTTCCAAAGTGATGCAGTATCTAAGCTGAAATGGAGGGAATGGTGGATTGCGTGTCACCAAGGCGAGATTCCAACCAAGCTGGAGACCACAGTTTGAGACCAACAAACAGAACTGCTTGTTTTCTGGCAAGCCACCACTGCGTTTCCAGTGGCTTTTTAACCACCAAATGTCATTTTTTTCATAATGACTAGTCACTCTGTTTCCATTGGCTTTTTCTTTGAAATTGATGTGTTTCCATTAGGTGTATTTTACATTTGCAATATAAGGGTTAATGGAAACCTGCCTTGTCATAAGTGGTCATACTAGTCAGCTGCCAGGAGGGAATAAATTGGCTAAAGTCATAAAGTTTTAATGGAGTCCTTTTTTGTCAAATTAAAACACATTGCAGAAATGAGATTGTTCCTGATTCTACTTGACACAGGGAGTACCACACTCACTTTAATGTCCTCTCATCTTTAATACTGAAAAGCCTTATTTACTCCCTTTAACCATCAATCGGTTGCTCAGCTTCTTATCCGGCTGTCAGAGGCTGCAGCACGGCTTTTTCCCAGGACTCAGGAAGAGATAGAAGCACACACTCTACACTTATTTCGAATTAACATTTAGGGCTTTCAAGAATCTAGTCTTTGCTACATTTCAGTCTTTTTAACCTCTAACGTGAAAAAACAATTATCTGGGGTTTTGGAAATCAATTGCTATTGCAATCGAGTGAATGAATTTTGCAGTGTGCCTGACCTCCAATGTTATCTGACTCAGCTAAAGAGCTTCTGGCGCTGGCTCTACCCTGCAATCCCTGCACTCAGTCTTCAGCCTCTCCCATCCACAGGGAGAAACAATGCAGTCCCAGCAGATGGTTCCAGTACACTAAGTAGACTGTTGGCATGCTGAGCACCTCCAGCCTAAAGACACTGCAGTCCAACAAACACCATTTAAACAAAGTGAACAGGACAAAAGGATGGAAAAATGATGTACACAAATTTCAGGCAAGGTAATTATTACATTTGTTCATAATTTACTACATCATTTTTGCCAATTAAAAGGCTGGGACCAGTGGTGAGCTTATTGATCATTTTTTACAGATAGCTTGACTTTTCAAAGTAGAAAAAGCATTGGTGGAATCTGAAATAGAAAAAATGTGATTCAAAAATGTATTAACTGTTGAACTTCTGTGATTAACTGCAATTTTAATAGTTAATCGTTTCACAGTCCTAATTTTTATGATTTTTTTTAGCTTAAATCAATCGCCAGAGGTAAAGAGCTAACATTAGGCAATAAATAAACTACACCACAGTTGCATGACTTCAGTGTGGCCACCACAACAAGGCTAAAGAGCCATGTTTGTCAAATTGACATTCTTTAGTCTCATTTAGCCACTTGTTTAAAAAATGACCAAAAAAATCTACCTTACCTTGTTTGCAACTGCCTTAAGAGACATAAAAGCCTCAAAATTCCTGTGGTGGGTGTGTATTGACATATTTTATGTTGTAGAACAAAACGTGAAAGTCTCTTAAGCTTGTATTAACTACAGACTAAATTTCAGGCATCAAACCAAACACTTCAAAAAACCTTTTTGCTTCGAGTGAAGGGAAATGCTGGTACAACATGCTACTAATTTCCATGTTTTAGGACTCATTCCTGCAACACTCTATCCAGCTGGCACCAAGGTTCTGCTGTTGTGCATGCTCACTGACATGACTTATTAGGACAGTTGATGGAATAGAGGTATTGTTAATGTTGATAGCTAGTAAAAATGTTGGCATTTTACAAAGTTTGTACCTTTCTACAAACCATGGATAAGATCTTTATAAGATATGGTGTTTACGTGAGCACAGAATAATTGTGTTATTTGTATTCCCAATATACATGTTTGGGTTTTCCATAAACGGAATATGGAGTTCACATGATCACATAAATGGGATACACCAAAAATCTGATTATAAATGGGTTATCCATGTCCATATAAACACACTTTAATAGAGGTGATGGCCAGAGCTACCAAAGCGAGAACCAACTAGCCATGTCGTAACTTTTCCTTAAACTAGTACTCTTCACATTTTACCCAAGTACCATCTATGTCTCAACTGCAAAGCATGAGAAAAACAAAACAGTATCCCAAACATTTAGCTACCTCAGAAACCTCAACTTTGTTTGTTTTGAATGACATATTTAATTATTCAGTCAATTATTTTTTTCGATTAAACGATGAATCGGATCTAAAAAAAAAACAAAAAACAATAGAAATAATAATAAAATAAGCGTTTTTTTCTCCCATCACTTTGCTCACAAACAGATTATCATTGACAGTGCAAAAGTGCAGTGCATAAACAGGCGGTTGCAGGAACATCCCTGAGCTGTCAAAATAATATTCAATTATAAATAATAAATAACTACAAAATGAAATATTAAAAAAATTAAAAAACTAGATGTTGACAGCTTTTACAACATACTGTTACGTTTCGTTACTTCGACATAAAACAACGTATGTTCAGTTTTACTTCAGCCTCACCGAACTGCAGCGTGTTTCATGCTTGTTCACACATGCAGCGCTGTTGTAACTTTGCTGCTGCGTAACGTTGCTGCTGCGTAACTGCCCCCAGATATTAGTTCTGTATTTCCACATTTATAAGCACAAATTCCGCCCAATAATGAAGTCGTGCAAGCTTCCGTAAAGCTGACAACACAGTCCTGTAAATATTTTTTAAAAATGCCTTGTATCAGCAACTGATGGCATTCTGTCCACAAATATGCTGTAGAGGGCTTTTGTTTTGAAAGGGAAGTAGGGAAGTTGGGAAGGGAAATGTAGTAAAAAGTGGTATACAGTCAATATAATCATCAAAACACTATTTTCTGCTGACAAACCTGCACGTCATGCCTAAAAAATCAGCAAACCACCATTTCTTTAGATGTGCTGCAGCTGACAGGAGACGCTCCTGACAAGTGCTCCTAAAGAAACGGTGAGTAATAATCGCCCAGCACAATGAATCGCTAATTTTATTCATTGCCAACACATTTAATAATTGATTCTAATTGATTTTATCAATTTGTTGTTGCAGCCCTAGACATATTTTTAACAGATCTTTGAGAAATATAGCTGAACTTCTTCTTGACTAAATATCAGCAAAGAAACACTACTTTTGGGTGATTTCAGGGAGATATTTCAGTACTCCTCTTTGCTGGAAACTGGGTCTGGTCTACACATCTGCCCTGACTTTATGTGTGATGATGGATGATCCTCATCCCACAGCTCTCCCAGATATGTCACCATTACTGTGGCACAACAGCTTTTTGATGGGACATGAAAAGTTCCCCATTTTGTGTGACAGCTCAGTTGGTTGTGTTTGGAAAGTTATGAGGAGGGATGATGGAGAGCTGCTGTGACAGGTGATCAGTCTCTCAGAGGAAGTAATTATAGATAGTTTAAGTGTTGGCTTTATCGTCCCAGAGCAGGGTGTAAAATATAGAAGAATCTGCAGGGGCCAGGTATACTTTTCTGACTATTCACAAATCTGTATAAGTAGTGCAACAAAAGAACACTTACGAATATAAATGGACTGAGTGGCAAAGAAGGTTAGCAAAGTGTTGTTGGGAAGGTTTCAAAACACTAATACAGCTGCGATAATGTGGGTATGGAAGATAAATGACACTTTCCACCTGCTAATATAGCGCTCAGGCACTATGGACGTGTACGTTTTATGAAATGAGCAAGAACACTGTAATACAGATGACTTATTAATTAACACATAAATTATTGTCACTGACATGATTTGAACATAGTGTTCTTCGCAGTTTGTCATGTCATTAGTACCTCTTAACTAACAGTTGAGGTTAGTCAAGTAAGAATGGTGGAGGTTTTGGCACTCCCTGATGGCAATGGCCCCCTAGCAGGGAAAATGCTCCATGCCAGACTGCAAGAACTACTGAGGAATGGACCAAAGAATTAGACAAAGACCTTGAAGCATTGACCTGGCATCCAAATTCTACATACCCCATTAAACATTTGTGGGACACACTGGCACCCCAGAGGTACCCCAGATCCACAGTTGGGTGACTTTGGTTTGGACTTTGGACTACCATGTTCCACAAAGTGGAGGAAGGTAGAAGGTAGACTTATTAGTCTTTTTTTATCCTGCTACATCTTTGGAGTTGAAGGATGAGTTGATTAGGAAAAAACTGCTACTATGAAGATTCCATCATTTCATCATTCAATTCCTGCGGTGCATTTTTTTGAATTTGCATCAGAGTCTTGAATCCGCATGGCTCCCAACAAGGTCTGCCCATCCAGTGCAACAGCTAGGTCAGGGATGTTGGGGGTTAACCATGGCCGGATCCCAAATCTCTTGATGCACCATCTTGAAGGACGTAACAAAGCGCTTATTTATGCCAAGGATTAAAAAATCAGGCCAAACTGAGCACAACCCACATAATTTCTTTTCCTAACCCACCCCGAGCCCGAACCATGGCAGCAGTTCTACCTACCTACCTACCAACCGACCAACTGACCGATCTACCTATCTCCTTATGTAGGAATGTACATATGTACGTGTGTTCGCAAAACCTGATTCCTCATAAATTCTATGTAGTGTCAGAATATACTGTTCTGTACAGAACACTACATACTTGGAGCTGCAGAGCGTACTCTGGAGATGGAGTAGAAGAGCACAAAGCACAGTGAAAGCATACTTAACTATTTGTTAATTCACACTGCAATAGAACACTCTACCACTGGGACATTGGCAAAAACACAACTGGATTCAAAGGGGGGAATGTTAAGAAATGATGACCCTGGTAGGCAGGACGACAAGCTGGCTGCCATAGAGAGGGGGAGACGTGATGTCATTAAATATGGAGATAACGGCATGCAATTTAAAACTCTCCTTGAAGCTATTCATAGTGTTGTGTGAAGCATGAAATAAGAGCTATAAAGGGAAGTCTAACCCCTACTAACTTTCTCACACCTGGCCCATCACAGCCAGGTGAATTGAGTGTGAATGTTATATGTTGAATGTCGGGGTTCGGAAGCTGTTCAACTATTCCACTGAGGCATACTCGCAGCTTCAGTTGCTAACACATTAGCAGTAATAACTCTATAAGAGCTGCGTGTTTTAAGCTTGTTCTAAGTTTTTCTGCTGCCTTGTAGCCATGAATGAATCTATGCACTTAATACAAAAACCATTAGCCTAACCTCAATTGCTATGTACAGAAGGCCAGTCTAAAATGTAAATCAGAGCTTAAAGCTAAAAAACATCCAATTGTTGTAAGTTGACCATAACTGGCCCTGAGGCTGACCAAAATGCACCTCTGTTTTTCTCTTATGTTTCCATGTACACAATCTAGTTCTATCAATTGTTAATCTTTTTATTTTTTCTAACACAGCTATGCATTTTCTGTAGTGATGATTCAACAGGTAGAGTCCAATGCCCATCCAGTGCTGGGACTTCAACGCCTCAGAATGCTTCAAACATATTTGTATGAAGTGATTTCTGTACACATTCTGTCCACATTGGAGGGTAAAACCAGCCTCTAATGGTCACACTTTTAGGTGGGGTGAAAGGCCATAGGTATTCAGATGGGTTGCACACAAAGAGTGATGGAAGTGACAGAGAAATCCTGCGTACTTTCTCACCTACACTGCAAATTATTTTGCAAAGTGTATGCCTCATATTACAGGCACGGACAGGCCTGACTGGGAAGTTAGTGAATTTTCATGGAGGACGGGCCTTGTGAGGGTTGTTCTTTTTTACAATCCCCAGCATTGTATACCGTTTCACACCTTATTTTGAAAACCAGACATAGTCACAAATGTTTGATTTTGCTAACTTCACAATGAATATGAATGAATGAATGAAAAGCCAACCATTGCTAGCTCTCCCTGTCAGCTGCGTCTGAGCCATTTGAAAGCATTAATGTCACTATACGGGTGCATTGCCGTTAGGACGTCAGCTGATTTGACCACCGGGCTACAGCTGGCTTGACCTCATTTATTTTCAAAAAATGTCATGCACACAACTCATTGGCTCCCTGCAGGTTACAGGGCAGTCACGGGCACAGTGTTGTCTCTTGTTGTCTTACTTGGTGTAAATATTTTGTGGTTTATGTGAATATTTAGTGTGAATATAGTGTGCTCCTTCGAATACCTTCTGCTGGTTCCAATGTAGTTGTGAGTTACCACTGTGGACTGCCTTTTTTCAGTTAAGTGGAATTAGATATCGGGTAATTATTACATTACCTCAACTTTAATTGCTTTGTGTATGTACAATACAGATTATGAGATTGTGGGTTCTTTTTTGTTTTTGTTTTGGGTTTTTTTGTTCTTAATTGAAAGTTAGTTGATTGCTGAGTCAGTTCAAATTTGGTCTATCAAATTGGGGCTGCTTGACAGCAAATTCTCTGGCTGCTTTTTGTTGCCAGTCATGGCAACAAAAAGCAGCCTGCCTGGCATAAAGTGATTGTTGGTTTTGGAAAGTTGCAAATTTTATTGAACACAGATCATTCCGGACTAACTTAGGAAATGTGTGTCTACAGCAGTTAATTTTACTTTGGCATGAGTCTAAGAAGCAATAGAGAGTCATAAAATTAAGATTTATAGCTATGATCATGCCACGGATTATTACTTAAAAGACGAAGCACAGTGGTTGTTCTGAGAGAGGTGTGGTCCCTCATAAACGATTATACACCTGCTTTAGCACCACTTATGCTATTTAACAACGCAGTGGCCAACACAGCAATTAACAGAAGAGCATAATGCTGCTAATTATCAACATTATTGCAACCCATTATCAGCCCACAGGCATCACAAAGTGTTTACTTCAGCTCCTTCCTGGGCCTCCTGTCCTCCAAGACGGGCACCTCCAACCACCAGTTTAATTTACTTGACAGCACATGTAAAGTAAAACACGACATTAAAGGACATACCGGGCATTAAAATGTCTCCTCTGGCTAATTACAGCCCTGATGAAATTTTAAAATATCAGGCTGCTCAACAGACTCCAGTAAAAAAGAGCGACCCAGATAAACCAGAGGGAGCGATGGTAATCTGCAACTAGAGCTTCACTAACAAATGACAGACCGAAAATGCTGTATGACAAAGAGAGTCTCCTCAGGCGGGTCCATTGACTTTATTCAGAGCTGTATCACAACAGTGAATTGGAGGTTGAGGCAGAAGTAGCTGCTTTCTATTCTGGGCTCAACATTTCTGCAGGCTCAGAGTCATCCCGAGCCACAGAGAGGCAAAGATCAGCGCCATAACTGGCAGAGACGAGTGACACTCAAGTGCGATTTGGGCTATATATGCATCCCCGTGGTGCTCGAGCCGGGATGGAGTAGGTGGAAGAGGAGCTCTCAGCGGATGCTGCGTGGGGCTGGATGGGTGGGCGGATGAAGAGAGAGAGGGAGGGAACTGTTGCTATGTTATGAGTGGTGGATGGGTTTATTTTTACGCTCGAGGAGAGGTGATGTATAGGACAAGAGGGCAGTGCAGATGTAAGTGTTGGTCACTCAGTCTACAGGGGCCTTTCTGAGGACCCTTCAGTGTGACTCAATCACTATTTCAGCCTCTGAGCATCACTTATGATAAAGTCACGGTCAGTTTATCCTCTGCTCTGTCTGGAGGTGAACATACGGTCCAAAATAGCCCAAATGATCTGGAGTGTTCACTTCACATCTATTGCTTTGTGATTTGATTCACTGCTAATTTTGTACAGGAATGTGCACCAAAAAAGTACAATATCATATAATCTGGGTTCTGCATTCTTATCTTTTGATATGATCTATGTCTTTATGAGGCGTATGGAATCAAAATCTTCAAAAAAAAAAGTAGGCTTCTAGTCACAAAAGTGCAATTAAATGGTTGTCAGTTTGAGACACGCTCACCATACTGTCAACTCATATTTAACAACATGAATCCCACTTAGTGTGATTGTATGTAAAACAAAATAGTTACATAATTTATGCAAGATAGGCATAGGCCAACTCATATTTTATTGTACATCATCTTTCTTAAGTTTGAATCATGTTAAATTAAAAATATCATCTGGCTAAAAGTGCCAGCATTTCATATTACACTTGTTACATGCATTTTGTCTTTTCAAAATACATGTCCGTTATCACAGGAAATGAACATTTTCTTGTCGTTACAGACATGCAGTCTTTTTTTTTAAGGTTTATGTCCTTAGGTTTTGGCAACAAAATTACATTGTTAGGTTTATTTAAAAAATGGTATTGTTTCGTTTAAAATAATCACGGTCAGGTTACGTAACGTTCATCAGGGGCTGGGCTCGATGAGGATGGTTTCCCGCAAGACCCCTCCCTACTGTTACCAACCAATAAAGAAAACTTAAATATTTCCCTATTCATTTTATGCGCACAGTATTCATTTATAGCTTATTTATTTATTTATTTATCTATTTATTTACCAAGTTCAGTCCTGTAGAGCCAGGAGAAGTATTTCCTCTCTTGACAGCCAAGTTGGATCAAAGTGTGTCATCCTGTGGTGAGTCCTGTGTTGCTTGTCAGGGATGCAATGTCAGCAGGAGAGGTAAAGTTTTTGTTAGCTAGTTTTATGTTGCGTGAGTCTAAGAAATGCGGATATTTTTGCCTGCCTTTCCAATGGTTGGGGTCGACGTCTCCTCATTAATGATTTACTCGTTGGCTTTTAGACTATCTATCTTTGTCAGGTGACGTATCGCTCGCAAAAGCCGCAGTGCTTTGCAATACACTGAACGGACGTGTAGAATCTCTCCTCTGCTCTGCTCTACTCTCTGTCTGACTGTGGGTGTGTGCCCTTGTGTGTGTGTGTGTGTGTTTGTGTAAGTGTGTGTGTGTGTGTGTGTGTGTGTAGTCTGGACCAATTCTACATGAAAAGTGACCCTAGATGATTTTTGTTTGATTTGGTGCTACTTTTTTGTTTGGGGGGGCAATATAATGGTAGTGGAAACACCATCACCTATACAGCTTGTCCACTGTAGCTAACATCATGTGGCAAATTCAATCATAGGGTAGCCCAGCACTGTTATCAGTGGCAAAATCAAACTATAAATAACCTCATGAGTGTATTGAATGTTATAAAATCAAAAGTGTGCGTTACCTTGGTGGCCGATCTCCTCTTCTTCTAACTCCTACTTCTTCTGTTTAATGGCAAGTGGCAACTAGTGTTTAAGGTGCGTTACCAGCCCCCTCTACCAGCATATGGGTGATTTTATTATATTGAACATTTAACAAAAATTTGTTACATTGCTATCAAGGAAATTTATATTGAGATAATCATCATTACCATTGTTTGATGGCTGGGCCCTAGTATCCTATACTAAAGGAGGTAAGAAAAGAAGAATTGAAGCACCTTTCCTGAGCAACACTTATAATGGCTGCCACTTAAACAGGGGTCATTTAACTAAGTTCGGAACCTTTCATTCATTCATTCATTTTACATAACCGCTTGTCCTTGCAAGGGTCGTGGGGGGCTGGAGCCAATCCCAGCTGTCATCGGGCGAAAGGCGTGGTACACCCTGGACAGGTTGCCAGACTATCGCAGGGCCGACACACATACAGACAGACAACCAGTCACGCTCACAGTCACACCTAAGGGCAATTTAGAGTCACCAATCAACCTGAGCTGCATGTCTTTGGACTGTGGGAGGAAGCCGGAGACCCTGGAGAGAACCCATGGGGACATGGGGAGAGCATGCAAACTCTGCACAGAAGGCCCCCCGCCCACGGACCGAACCTGGTTCAAACCCGGGTTTTGGTCTTGTGCTCGTCAATCTAGCTGTTCTCTGATATCCACTTCAACAATATATGAAACACTCACACGCTTTAGATCATTATCCAACATACAAACATTTTTTCAAGATTTCATCAAATTTGACTGGTTAAGCAAGTGTTGTCAGTCAGTCATGTCTTTGGACTGTGGGAGGAAGCCGGAGCCCCCGGAGAGAAGACACAGGGAGAACATGCAAACTCCGCACAGAAGGGCCCATGCCCACGGACCGAACCCCGTTCCAAATGGGTTTCGCACCCTCGAACCCTCTTGCTGTGAGGCGACAGTGCTAACCACGACGCCACCGTGCCACCCAGCAGGTGTAGTTTTAATTTAAATATATTGGATTGATTTATTCACTAAAGCAAAAAAGAAAAATAATAGATGCATAAACATATTCATCATGCTAATATGACTGTGAACTGCAAGTAATCACAGATGCGGAGTGTGCTGAAAACATGAGTTGTTGTGTTTCCAGCACTGTTTTCTCTCTCTCTCTTGTTCTCTCATCCTCCCTCTGCTTGTGACTCATGCAGTGATGTGTCCCATGGTGCATTAGCTTCACATAATAGGCTGGTGTGTGCGTAGAGACGCAGACCATGGATTGCTTGGCAGCACATAGAGAAGCAAACAGTATACTGATCAACATAAGCTCTCGCAGCTGACACTTTTATACCTTCTGACGGTAAACATATTGACTCTCACATATAGAAGTAAACAAAGGTTATGTAATTGTATATATTTGCAGTTGTGTGTGTGTGTGTGTGTGTGTGTGTGCGTGTGTGCGTGTGTGCGTGTGTGTGTGTGTGTGTGTGTGTGAGGAAGTATATTGAGTTAAATTGACTGTCACCTCAAATCCCCCATGCCAGCTGCTTTGCTTTACTTGTTCATCTATCACAGTTACTGCACCTGATTCTCTCTCTCTCTCTCTCTCTCTCTTTCTCTCTCTTTCGGACAAATGTGAAATGTGAACATATTCCTAAAGGGACAGTTCACCTCAAAATCAAAAAATACATTTTAAAAGTGTTGATGATATTAACTGTAGAGTGTCTGCCTTCTCTCCAATGTAATGGAACTATGTGGCACTCAGCTTGTGGTGTTCAAAGCTCCAAAAACATACATGTGAAAAACTCAACAGCAATGTCTCTTTCCAGAAATCATGATCCGATTATACTACTGTTTTTTGTAAAGTTGTTAGTTGTTGGGCTAATTACCTTGTGCCTGATAGGTCTGATTTGAGTGTTCAGTGACAATAATTATTTCTATTTAATATGGTGACAAATTGTAATGAACCAGAATCATCCTTAAACTTGTTCTCAAAATCCTTTCATTTTAGGCAAGGACAGCCTCAGTGAGTGCTACACGTGCACTATATTCCTGTTTCCAAGTTGTAACTGTGCTTTAAACTCTCTGCACAGTATCCAAGTGTACTGACTGTCAACACAGAGCATTAATGCAGTCAGTTTCTGGCTACCTCCATAATTCAACCTATACCTTTAACGATAGATTTCACATCTCTGTCTGATGACTGGTAAAGCAACAGCAAGAAATGACAAAGAGATGTATGTATTCCATGCAAAACTTTTTACTCTTATTTCAGCATATAGACATCATTAAATCATTTATGCTCTGTTTTTGTTTTTAGCTTATACTAGTCAGAGGAGGCAGTTCTGCACTTTAGTCTCTTTTCAATCTAACGATTCCAAGTATGTAGTACCAGCAGCTAGAGAACAGTAACAATTATGCACATAAATCCAGTCATTGATTAAATGAAACCCTGAGGGGACATCAGATTCCATTTTCACACAATAACAAATAACAAGGGAGTTGTTCATTTCATTTACTAATAATCTCAGCTTTAGTGCATAAATGTGATGAAAGAAAGGTAGATTTAGGTATTTCTTTTTCTCTTGTCTCTTGGTGTGACCAAGCTGAGGGGTGGCATTAAAGTACTTATACTGTAATACAAAGGCACCCCTTGCTGTCTCCATGAGAAGCACAGGGCTCTCAATCTGAATTCACTTGCAACAATATTTGAACTGACGCAACTGCTTGTATGATATTTTACAAATTAGCAGCTCACATTTATTTTTAATTTCTAATTAAGGAAGTGGTCATGGCTAGCTGCAGCTGCTTTGTTTGACAAATTCTAGATTAAATGTTGCTGCGTTTTAAATGCACACTATTATATATGGTATTTTGTATTTTGACATACCTGTCTTCACTGCTGTGATTTGATGTTGTCCTGCTTGTTTTTACTCTGCAATATTACCCGGTCTTGGCTAGGTTTCACTTGCAAATATCAATGTGACCTAGTGGTTAAATGAAAGTTATATATATAAATAAACTTACACATTTAACCCTCTGGGTTAATGTCCATCATTATGGACATTTTTGTCCAAATGGATCATTTTTCATGTTTGTTTTTACAATCATTTTGGCTGTGTAGGTGCATATGATATGATTTTTTGTAGGAAGGTTTTTTTCTTGACAAATTTTGAAATTCCAATTTTAATTTTTGTACTGGGTCTATAATATACTGTAAATAAATGCGCTACCCTTTAAGGCCATTAAGGACAAAAATGTCCACTTCAAAACCTTTCATAAAAATACTATATAAAAATATGTTTTTCCCAATTTTTTGGCTTGAATCTTTTAGTCAGCTTCAGGCCTAATCAAAACTATCAAATGATTAAACGTTGTTTTTTTAACCTTTTACATGGGGTCACTGCCAATTTTTGACCAAAAAAAATAAAAATTTGTTATTTTTATTATAATAAATGAGGGGAGGCTGGGGGATTTTTTAAAATCCCAGTCTTGGATGTGTCAAAGATTAGCAACAACATTGATTTTGATGCATTTATAGTTTTTTGTACAGAGTCAGATTTATAATTAAAAACCTGTTAAATCCATTACGGACAAAAATGACATTTTCCAAAAACTGCTTCAAAATATTTCATAATAATAATAATAATAATAATAATTTTGGATGAAATCTTTAAATCAACTTCAGTCCTGATCAAAACTACCAAAACATTCAATTACTTTCAGGATTTTAATCCTTTAACTGCCAGTTTGTTTACATGAGGTTGCTGTTTTCAAATGAAAACAAATGGGAAAAAAACACACATTTATGAAACTTATAGCCATTACAGAATATAATGATGCATTCTGTAATGTCAGGGTTTTATTTTGGAGAAAAGTAGGAAACTTTGTCATTTTTACTGTATACTACCAAATGGCAACATTTTCCCATCATAACCCAATGCATAAAATGCTTGCAATTTCTTGGTTTCTGTGCTTGTTGAATTTTGGAGCCCTGCCAAGCTGTTACAGTGATGTCAACAAATGCACATGGTGGGATGAAGCAGCCTGTCACTGTGATGTCACAGCATGCAGAAAGCAGCACGGTCCTGGGGCCTCATGTACAAAGGGTGCGTACGCACAAAAACGTGGCGTACGCTCTTTCTCACGGCAAAGTTCAGATGTATCAAGAGTGAAATGACCGTGGAAATGTGCGGTGCCTCACGCCAACTTCATAGCTGGCGTACGCATGTTTCTACAGCCGTTGATACTTTGGCGACACTCAGAGGTGATCCTGGGAAACATAAAATAAACACGTGTAACCAATCCGTCCTCTGAATGATGACTTAATGATGTGCACATCAGAGACACATGAACAATTAACACCAGTGAACAATTAACACACACACACACAAACATACGTGTCTCCAATTACATGAGTGGATATAAAAGCGTGCGCAAAGTGGTGCAAAAAGTACCGCTGAAAACAATGGCAGCTTTAGCAGCATTAGAGGACATTGCAAATGGTGCAATTAGAAGAGAGCGTGTGTTTCGAGACAGAGACGATGTACTGGCACACGATGACGACTGGCTCATCAGCCGCTTTAGGTTCCCGAGGGCAATCCTCGTGGAACTGTGCGCAGAGCTGCGGCCGGCCTTGGAGCGCAACACAGCCAGGAGCCATGCGCTGCCTGTGCCCATACAGGTGCTGACCACACTGGGGTTCCTGGCAACCGGGGCATTCCAGAGGGAGCTGGCCGACCGATCGGGACTGTGCCGGTCGACCCTCAGCCGAGCCATGCCAGCCGTATGGGACGGAATTGTCCGCATGTCAGCCAGATATATCAAATTCCCATACCATGCAGCTGAACAGGTCAACATTAAAGCGCAATTTGCAGCGAGAGCCGGTTTTCCTAATGTAATCGGAGCTATCGACTGCACACACATTGCTATAAAAGCGTCGTTACATGATGAATTTGTATACGTGAACAGGAAACACTTTCATTCCATCAATGTACAGATCATATGTGATGCGCAAATGCAGTTAACCAACATTGTGGCGAGGTGGCCTGGTTCAACGCACGATTCACGCATTCTGAGTAACAGCATGGTTGGGAACAGACTACAAGCTGGCACTGTGCGCGATGGGTGGCTTCTTGGTAAATAAATTTGTCGTGTAATTGTCCTAATATTAGTCCCTGTGATGCGCATTGAGCATGTGCGCCCCCAAATCATATCCCGTCTTCACCGCATCATTACAGCGGTTAGAGTTAGTGACTTGCTGTGTTTTGCTGGTTAAACTACAGTTTCAGATCTTTCTAACAAGCCCCTATTTGTCACTGTGCGCAACGTACTCATGTTAATAACCCCGTGCGTAAAGACTTATCTGCCTCACCTTCTCCCCGGCGCACTTCTGCACTAATTTGCAACAATAGTGTGTGATCCGTGTAAGTGTATAAACTTAATGAATGGAAGCTTAAAATCCCGCCTTACTCATCTTTTGTTTCTTATTTTCTGATCGTGCAGAGAGGGGAATCTCAGGTGCAGGGCTTATTTAAATATGATTTGCGTATTTAAATGGGGGCGTGGACAGGGAGTGGTCGGGTACTCCAACATGTGCGCTCAATTCCACGCTGATTGGGATGTACAAAGGGAATGTGCTTGGATTCATGCGTGCGCCCAGATTCATGCATCAGGATTTTTTTGTGCGTACGACGTTTTCTGGATTTGAGCGTACGCCATGTTTCAGTAGGAAATCCACACAAGTCTTTATACATGAGGCCCCTGATGTTTCCATAGTGCAGACTGTAATGATGGTTGGGATGGGGTGGTTAGGTGTAGGCAAAAGAGGCCAGTGATAAGGTGAAGAAAAAAAACACATCCACAAGGGAAGCAATCTCCAAACTCCCTCATGAAAGTCTGTTGTTTTTGGGCGGTATCCGCCAGCATATGATAACAATGCCATCAGTTCTGTCCAGCCACGTTGTCAAGTGACCCCGTCTGTGCGCATTGCATGTGGATGCGTCTGGTGCCTTCCAGCTGTCCGCCAGTGGATAACCTCATTCTCATCTGCTCCGTCTGTGTGCATTGCATGTGGACGCGAAAGGTGGCCTTTGGTGTCACTCTTGTATGCATTTGGCACTGACAGAGCAGCGCTCTTACTTTGTCATCTGTACCAACACACCTACATCATATTAGTTGTGTAGATTTATTTCGGTGCCTGGCAGGGCTCCAAAATTCAACCAGCAAAGAAACTTTGAAATAACAAGCATGTCATGCACAGGGTTATGATGGGAAAATGTTGCCATCTGCTTGTATACAGTAATTATGACAAATTTTACTACTTTCCTCCAAGATAAAACCCTGGCATCACAGAATGCATCAGAATATTCTGGAGTGGCTGTGAGATGAAATTATGTGATTTTTTTTTTATGACAAACAGTGACATCATGTTTTCAAACTGGCATTTAAAGGGTTAGAATCCCAAAAATAAATGGTAATTTGGTCATTTTGATCAGGACTGAAGAGCCAGAAAATAAATAAATGTTTGGTAGTTTTGATCAGGGCTGAAGTTGATGAAAAGATTAAACCCCAAAAAGTAGAAAAAAGCACACAAAAAAACTATAAATGCATTAAAATCAATGCTGTTGTTCCTATCTTACGTATTCAAGACTGTGATTTTAAAAAAATCCCCCAGCCCCTTTATCATTCATCATGTTGAAAAAAACTCATTTTTGCATGTTTTTGTAATGAAAAACAATGAAATAATTTATTCAAACTGGCATTTAAAGGGTTAAAATCCTGAGGATAAATTATTTTTTGGTAGTTTTGACCAGGACTGAAGTTGAATGAAAGGTTTAACTGAAAAAAGTAGAAAACAAATATGAATCTGTAATATTTTTACAGCAGGTTTTGGAAGTGGACATTTTTGTCTTAAGAAGCTCTAAAGGTCCCAAAATTATAAATCTGACTCTGCACAAAAAACTACGAATGCATCAAAATCAATGTTGTTGCTAATCTTTGACATATCCAAGACTGTGACTTTTACAAAAATTCCCAGCCTCCCCTTATTTATTATTTTGAAAATAATTCATTTATTTGTGTATATTTTTCATGAAAAGCAGTGACATCATGTAATCAGACTGGCATTCAAAGGGTTAAAATCCTTAAAATAAATAAATGTTTGATAGTTTTGATCAGGACTGAAGTTGATTGAAAGATTTAACCCCAAAAAGTGAGAAAAAATATTAATCTGTAATATTTTTATAGCAGTTTTTGTAAGTGGACATTTTTGTCCTTAGTGGCTTAAAAGGTCCTACATTTTAAATCTGACACTGCACAAAAACTATAAATGCATCAAGATCAATGTTGTTGCTAATTTTTGACAGATCCAAGACTGTGATAAAAAAAAAACCATTTCCCAGCCTCCCCTCATTTATTGTATTGAAAATAACTCTTTTTTTTTTTTTTGTCAAAAACGGCAGTGACGTCATGTATTGAAACTGGCATTTAAAGGGTTAAAATACAATCAATGTTTCATCATTTGACATTTTTGATTAGGACTGAAGTTGATTCAAAGATTAAAGCCAAAAAAATCGGGAAAAGCATTTTTATTATAGTATTTTTATGAAAGGTTTTGGGAATGGACATTTTTGTCCTTAATGGCCTTAACGGAATTTTTTTAAAGTGGTGCCAGAGGATTAACATAAAGTCACATATGTTAGGTTTAGGTAAGGAAAGTCACTGTGTTCACTTGGTTTCACACAGTTTCATACACCTGTCTCCTGGGGGAAAGTCCTGTGTTTTGTGACCCATCCACCACCCCAGCCTGCTTCCTTCCTTCTTTACTCTCATCTGTGCATTGGTCATTCAATTGCAGCCTTCCCTAAATCGTGTGTTATATGCAAATGGTTGGCACATGATTAGCTGGGTTATATATAAATTGGGTTGCATTACTTTTCGTAGGTATACATACAAACAGTGCATGAGAACAGAATGACTGATGTAGTATAAAAAGCAAGAGACTCTGCACACGGTGGGATAGGTGATGGATGGGTCAAACAAAAACAGACTTTCACCCAGGAGGCCGCTGTTTGTGTCCTGTGTGAAACCAAAAGTCATCATTGTTTTAACATAGTGTTATGTACCTTATGTGGGTATGTGATGTTCTGATGTCACTCAGATAACACACCATAAAACTAAAAACAGGCAATTATTTGCTTAAATCACTGAACTCAACAGGCTTCTACATGTGACAGGCTTTCAATTCCTTTTACTCAAAACTGTTGTGCAGCAAAGATGGGAAAAACAATCAAATTGTTTATTGTTTTGTTTATTGTTTACTATGCCGGTATTACTGATGAATGATGAGTGACTGAATTGTAGTGAATCTCAAAAAGCTAACATAGGTGTAACAGTTATATTTGTATGCAAAATCTAAGCAGCTAACTAACATTAGCTCCATTGGGAGCCAACAACCCGGTTTAATACACCCAAAAAACTTCTATAAAAATTAACTGTATGGGAACCAGACCAAGCTTCTAATTGAGACAGGCCTTTATTTGTCAAAATGCAAGCTACACCGGGCTTTTAAAAGGGACTGGGCGTCTAATTGTGACTAGGCTTAAATTTGAAGTTTTACGATATTTACTATTTAATTTACTAATTTAAAAAACGAAAAAAATATGTTCGTTTAAACCTAAGCTGCTATTTTTGTTGCCTAGACCTAACCGCAACCATCTGACATCTGTCTTACAACATTTTATAACACGGGACAACTGTGCGTCACATACAGATGCTGAAGGATACCCTGGGCATCTCAATGACAAAGTGACAGTAAGCCTATTTGATGACCTGGGAATAAGAACAGGTTTCTCTTTTTTGTCTGGTCCGTGTCTGCTCTCGGATGTTTTTGGACTGTCTTATGAGTACATTATATAACCATCAAAAAACATGTTTATCCTCATCTGCATATGTGTTGATAGTAGCAATAAGCAGTGTTTACTGAGTGAATGATGGCCATTAGCAGACAAAAAGCAGCAGAAGGGCTTATCTAGGTTTCTGACTCCAGTGTATGATGATTACATGCACAAACAAATACAACAGAATACTGATGTACTGTATATGTATTGTTTGCCCCCCCCCAACAATTGTTATGTTCTCTGATCTACTGTGGCCATACTACGCGTCAGGCTGCTCCTCCACATCAGGGAGCTGATTCGTTGATTCCCATCGGCTTCTCCCACACACTGAAGCCTGTTATCTAGAATATGGGCTTTGAAAAATGGAGAGTTGCGTTCAAGGACACTTGACAACTGCAGCATGCAGCAGTTTTGATAGGGAAAGCAGCCAAGGGAGCCATGCAGTCAACAAGGTTTGTTCTAATAACAAGCGGCTGCATCACGTTGGCCTTATCAAACTGACAGCCGAGGATAAGTTCACCTACTGAAATACTTCCTCCTCCTCCATCCGGCATGGAGTAATCTGAGGAAGAGCTGCTTTTTTTGGAGCTTGTTGGGGGCCTAATGTGCTAGTGGAGTCATTTGGTTGTGATTATGTAATACTGTTTCTCCACGCACGGGTACAATGGAGCAGTCATTGTTTGAAATGGAATTCACACAGTGGCTAAGAGTAGACAAACAGCAGGCTGATATAAAACATGTTCAAATTAAGAGTGGTTGATATATCGAATATACTCAAGGTATCGTGGCATGTTCCACATGTGATATAAATATAAAGGAAATAGTGCACTATATAGTGTGTTTGCCATTTTTTAGTAGTGTTCAAATTCTTAGTGGTTAATTTCATTCAATATGTAGTGCACTATAAAATACCCACAATGATCCGCAAATTTGAGCGTACATATAATGTGCCCTGCATATTACTCCCATATACCACAACGATCGTGCATTTCCAGAGGAAGAAAATTCCAGCGTAGTGTCCAAAATCTCATTTGGTTATTCCCTGTATAGTTCAGATTTAACACACATTACATAGAGAATAGTGAGTGAGTGAGCGAGTGAGGGGTTTTGAACACAGCTTCTCTCTCTCTCTCTCTCTCTCTCTCGCTCTCAAAGAAACACACACAAAGCTACCATGTAGACCAATACCATTTGCAAATACTATTAATACATTAACTGGAGAGCTGTTAGTTAGTTTCCAACTTACAGTGAATTAATCGTCAAGATAATGGCGCTGTGGTAACAGTCTAACGTAATGACTGGTAGTGGCGGTAGTGTGAGCAGGCAAGGCATGTGTTCATATTTGCAAAACTCGAATAGCAAATATTTAGCTGCATTTTGCAACCACGGAGCACTGTGCACTGTGAATATCAGTAATATTTGAACTGGGGAGCTGTTATCTTGTTGCCTGTTCACAGTGAACGAATCCTCACAGTTAAAGGCGCTGCAGTATCTGTTTAATTGTCTACTAACATCCAACAACTGACCAGACGCTTCAAGTCCACAGCAAAAAATATTGATGCTTCAGGCCTGACACGAGCCTGGTCCATTAACATAGAATTACCATGGGTTCCGTGTGATTTACCAAATTATAACAATACTTCTTTCATTTTTGAGTGACAAGCTGGCTTAATAATATTTTCATTATAAAAATATTTTATTTAACTTCCTTATAACTGTATTTTATTAAATTTTATGACAACAGTAGTGTGTGCAACTTAATTATGACAGTAGCTACTTTACTTAACCTAACTGTAGCTGCAGTTCATTCAATAATTTCGTATTTTATTAGTTATAACTAGTTTAAAGGACCAAAAAAATATTAAGATAAATATTGTGTATCTCGATATAGCCTTAAAATATCACAATATAATTTTAAAGCCATATCATCCAGCCCTAGTTCGAATATGTTTGATTCTACAAGAGGAAGACAATGTATGGCATTACTACAGGCACAGAATATGCCTTTGTTTTAATAAATACAATTATATCATAACTATGATTAGACCCCAAAACCTTTTGTTTTCAACTACAGAATATTTTAACCTTAAACATCCATTTATAAAGTCCTTTTGGAAGCTTCTTTGTTGAGATATTTCAGATACTTCAGCGCTTTCAAGTTGCAGACTGATTAACTGACTAACCACACTGCTCATACAATAATATCCAAATATTCTGATCCTTACTGCTAAATGCTCAACCGTGTTCACCAGCTAGTCTTGAACTGTCTGTCTGCTGTTTGTTGCTGATCAGTGTACACTGGCTTTTTAGAGCCTCTTCTCTGAAAATAGTTGAAATGACACTGTGAGAGTGATGAAAGTTAACCATAATTTTAAAGGTACAAGCAAGTTTTCCATACATATTATATTAAAGTTTTCTAAAGGGACATGTGGTATATGAGCTGACTTTGTCATCTGGAGGAGAGGGGGTTGTGGATAATATGACACCTTGGAGAGACGCCTGCTAAGCTACAGACTGCTGTGAGAGAGGAAGAAACAACACATCATTGCTGTGTTTCCAGTGGGTAGTTATCCCAAAAACTTAGGTGTTTTTAGGGACCTGTTGCTGTTGTTTTTTACAGTAGCTTTTTATCCCCCAAACATGTTTTTTTAGGGACCTGTCCATGTGTTTCCTGTGGCTTTTTAGCTAACAGACATTTTTTAGGCACCTAATGCTGTGATTGGCGCCTTTTTGAACAGTGTTTTAGCCCCCCAGATGTGGGTGTTTTCTTGGGAACCTGTCACTTTTTTTTTTTACAGTGGGGATGGTCCCATGAAAAGCTGTTGTTTCTTTCCCTGAACCATCACTGCTTTTCTCACGGTGATTGTTTCCCCAATATTGGCATTGTAAGCAAAATCTTTTTTGAACTGTAATCAAGTGCTGTTGGTCCCAAACCTAACCACACATTAACCACAGTTGTTGTGAAGTTGCAATGTATTTACTACATAATTATGTGCAAATTGAACGAATAACAACATTTATTCTGGCAATTTGGTTAGCTGAAACTTGCTTTTAAACTTTGTAGGGCCGAGGAGAGCTGCAGACTCAGGCAATAAATCTCTGTAGGTTCATCACGCCTTTTAGCGAAGCCTTTTTACATTTTTGCACTAGTCTCAAATTGTCATTTAATGCATTGTTATTATAAAAATATTATTATTGCTACTCTAAAGATAATGGAATTTCAGGCCAGGTTGTCCTGGGTTTTTCAGCACCTAATTGACTTCATCATATTTCATATAGAAGACACTAACTGCATGATGTCTATTATTCACTGAAAGCCATAATTCCCCTGTCCCACCTCTGCCCAGTAATTCTTAGAAGATGTCCCCATAGCTGTTCGTCAAGGACAGCATCCAAGAGACGCCTGCCTACTTGTCAAAGCTGTGGGGAGACATTTAATGAGGATGAAATCCCAGAAACATCTCTACCATTGTCCTATCTGCCAGACAACCTGATTACCACAACAGGATTAGCATGACATGGATGGCAACAGACATTAAGCACGGCTGTTTTCTTGCATTGTACCTGTTCCAGGAGCAGAGCTGCTCTGACAGGCTTCTATTCAAAATTATGACAACAAGTCCCACTAGAGCGTCATGTGCTGTCAAGGTGGAGTGATGCGGTCAGCAGAGCATTGGAGGAAAGATTCCCTGTAGACTGCTCAAAAACAACCATGTATGTTTGATGCAAATTGCTAATGAAGTGTGGTCCATAAAAGCAGTAATCATAATGCATCGTTGACTAGCTGTTAAGTACTGTTTAGTAGCCATGCTATTACAATGTTACCTCATTATACAGTTCTATAATTGCAAAGTTGGTCATGCAAGTGTGCATTTTGAGGTCTAACTTTCGTCAAGATTGCTAGAATAAGGCTGACTATATCAAGGCGTGTGAATCAGACGGGCATAAGTTGAGTTTTTGGTGAAATAGAGTTTTATATACACGGTATATATGATGAGCTCTCTCTACAGCTACTGTAAATTCTAAACCAAACCAGAGTTATTAATTATAATTAACAAAAATCAGTAATAAGTGGTATCAGTCTACTTAAATCTAATTGAGATTAATGTGTTCTGAGTTTGTCACACCACAGAAAAATGTGCTATAAACCATTCAACCAAATTATTTGATTAAAAAATTGCTAAGTATATAAATTAGGTCCCAAAATTTTGAAAAAAAAGAAGCTGTTTCATATAATGAGCCCATGCACAGGGACAGACTCATTCAGCAGCTAATGTTAGCGCAGAGCACAGGCCTACAGCAGTGAGCAGTAACAAGACGCACAGTGGATTTCTGGATATACATATTATGCTCTAGGTATCCTACTGCTATTTACAGTCTGAGATGTCAACATAAGCACACGGTGGGATTACCCTACAAGTGGTTGTGTTCAGGCAACAAAAGCACATGGCAACCAACACTGTGACATCAACAAATTAACTTGCTGTCATGGATGGTTTGGATTAGAGGAAGGAAGCACAAGGTAAGATGTAGAGAAAAAACATCACATTCAGATGGGAAGTGAACATCGGACTCCCATGGGAATGTCCGGGGTTTGTTGACCGCCCCTACTGTCTGCCCTATAGGTACTCTCGTGCTCATTACACAATAACAATAACAATAACAATATTACAGGCAGTGTTTTAACCTGATGCTGTTCTGCCATGAATCATGTGAACACAACAGGTTCCTTCTGTCCGCAATCTCACTTCAATCCATCAAGCGGTGTATCATGTGGATGTGAAAGGTGGCTTTTGGCATCGGAATCTTGCACCAAAAGCACTGTCAAAGTGGCAATATTTGTCAACAACTGAATGAGAATGGGCTAGCAGTAACTGTCCAGCCAAGTAGCCGATTTGGGTATGTGTAAGTTATTCTTGCATTTATGTGATTGAGGCATTTGACCCAGTTGTTTATTCATGTGTTCATTAGCATGGGGCTGGGTAACAAATGTTCTTATTTTCAGCTAAATACCATATGCAATATGGTAGCAGAATCTTGATTTCTCTGTTGGTCTGTTTAAAATCTGATTTCAAACCTGTTTTACTGGTGTGGCTTCTATTCTGAAGGTCTAGCCTGTATTTACTGTCACCACTCGACTGACAGCGTGTTCAATGATTTATTAAAACATTGTGACTGCTTAATAGAACTCCACATAATAGAAATAGTTTTTATTCTGCAAAGAATAATTCAAACATGTATGTGAGTGAAATCCAACAAAATCTCACTTGGACCTTTGAGACTGCTTCATTTAACAACCAAACCCATTTTACTTTTTGTGTGTCTAGCATTATTAATCTCTCTGTTTATGTATATGAAGTCCATCTGCAGTATCACTAGTGCTTCTCCCCCATACAGTTTGACTTTTTTCATTATTAAGTCCTCATCTCTAGCTGGAGACACTGCACACAGTGAGCCTAGGCACCCGCACTCCTAATTTCACACGTAAAAAAAAAAGAAAGACAGATTGGTGCTCTCTGTGTACAGCAAACATCACTGAAATGCCCCACGAATATCTATTCCCATTTTGAGTTTCATGTGGCGAGGCGGATTTTGTTGATATTCATTCCTCTGTGGAGAGTCTCTGGGTTTAATATTCTGTTAGAGTTTCTAAAAAGTGTACACAGCTTTCACTGGGGAGCAAGAGAAAGCAGGGAGGGAAAGACAGAAAAGAAATGGAGCAAGAAGACAGCCAGATGTCTGAGAGGCAAACAAGAGGAGTTTACACAATTGTAAAGTCTAGGTGGCTAACTAGACAAAGAGATCCAGCATGGACAGGGACAGTGACACAATGGTAACAAAGCCTCAAACAGATCCATGACCGCAATGACCAGAGCAACACTGAGATAAAGTAGTGTACTCTGGCAGACACTGCAGACTGAAGAGCTCAAACCAACTAGTGGCAAAAACGTAAAAGTGTTAATACTTGGTGTGAATGGCTCCACTCAGAAGAGGGCTCTCTAGAAATTCTGTGTCTTTGTCGTTTCAAGGTCTTTCAGTTGATAAAGATGTTCAAATTCTGCCTATTATTTCACCTCCACACACCTGACTAACTACTGTGTGAAGATAATACACCAAGGAATGCATCTGAGCAGGGGCCATAATGTCAAGGCTCAAGCAGGGGCTGGGTGGCATATACATTGAAACGAGACACAGGTCTATAAGTTACTGATGTAGTTACTTACTGATGATGCATAGGCTGTATAAATAATTGACGTAGCTACCGTGGCGTCACCCATTGGTTTGTGGACTGCTGTTTTGAAGCCTCGAGTTGGAGAGGTTGGAGCTCTGGAGCAGAGTGGGGTGGATCTGACAGGGAAGCTAAGGACATTACTGACGGACAGCCTGTCACTCAAGCAGCCCCACCTTAATTCTGTGTAATTTTAAACCTAAATAAAATGTAAATGAGCAAGTTTATATTAAGAGGGTATTAGCTACAGAAACCACCAAAACAGTTTTTTGTAGCGGGCTGTAAATATGTATATTTTTGCTGTTTAGTTGGACATTTTAACATTTTGGGATTGACTCACTGTTAAGTCCCCTGCAGACTGCAATCTCATAGACTGCAGTTTTTTATTTTAAGATTTTTTGCAAACTTCTAAGTTAAGTGCAGCTATACTCTGCAACAGATCTTAATAAACTTGTGTACAACATCAAGTTTGGTGTATGCAGACTGTGCAATAACATCACCTACTGAATCGCAGGCTTTGACCTACATCCATCTACGTCAACATGCAAACTGAGCGCTCGCTATGATAGCATTTAGGTGTGTCGAAAAAGTCTGAAAAAGAGGAGCATAATGTGGATGCAGTTGTGGCTTGGGAAGAGAGGCTGACTTGGCTTTCCAGTTTGGCAATGACAGCTCAAAGTATTTATAAGCATCTACTAGCATTTAGCAGAGTCACGCTGATCAGTGTGTCATTTCTTGCTGCATTTCTATTGGTTGGTTAGTAGATGTAGGTCATAACAGCAGTCACACAGTGAAATACTCATGCCACATTTCTGACACTGTCAGAATTTGATCCCAGACTGTCTTTGATTGTACAACCGTGACAACAGCCATCATTAAACCCTTCTCACTGCACAGCGTAGGACAACAGTTTTAGAGCCACGACCAAAGATATTGCTATGTTTCTTTTACGATGGTCATCTTACACCTGAGACAGCCCAAAATTACATATTATATACTGGGCTTTCGTGCCAGCCTCAAGTGGCCCTTAGAGGAACTGCAGTTTTTTGCACTTCTGGAATGGCTTCATGTTTCAGTCATGTGGGTTGCATGATGCACACATAAAATACACATCCTCAACCTCTCTGATCAGACCCTAAATTTCACACACAACAGGCCAAGCCTGTTTACACTTAAACATACAAATGAAATAATGGCAAACATCAAGTCTACAACCGAAACACATCCTGCCACGAATCCAAATGAACGTCATATTCATTAATCCTGAGACAACACTGAGGAGATAAATATCTTATCCACACAGATGCAGGCGGGGAAGAGGCTGACGGTGGACAATTAGGTTTGGTTCTTTTTAAGCTTACTTTTATTCTTAAAAATATTAGATCTGACTCCAAAAATTACCTGGGCTGTAACCCCCATGGCCCTCTCACTTAGGTCACATGAATCTTGCTTGTGACTCTAGTAAATCCCATGCGGTACCAAAAGTACTTATCATGCTGCACGACATAATCACCAAGAGAAAACATTCTAGGAAATTTTAGTTTATGTAAAATATTTATGCTGTTGAATTACAAATATTTTTTTAAATTTGATATTGACAGACAATAAATTTGGTATTGGTTAACTGGTCTGATGTTGCCCCTTTTGGCTACAGATTGTTTTATTGGTGGTGCAGGAGGTGAAATTAGGCGGTATTTTCTACTAATTTGTATTTTAAGCAGTCATTTATTTTCATCATCCTTTATCATTGTTGCTCTCCTCCAGTGTGGCTGCTTTTTAATTATTGTGCATAATGCCGCCTCCGGTGTTAATGTTCTGTCTCTGTTAGGGTCGAGTCTAGTTATTCTCAGGCTCCTTTCAGACCAGGTCCCTCTTTGTTTGAAATGATTTTTCTGCCTGTCAGGTTCAGGTGGGTTTTCCACAGGTTCATTTTGGATCCTGTTTAATAATTGTGACCTTTGAAACTCTATTTCAAACGTTGTTTGACGATCCAACAAACAACTCTGAAAGAAGCCACTTCAGTATGCCTTAACCAGAGTATCAGTTACATCTTTTTTTGTTGTTCTGTGCTTAAAAGTTGTACCTATAATGGCTCTTTTCATGTTTCATACTACAAATCTGTTTAGCACTATTATATATAACAATTTTGAGGTTGCAAGATTGTAAATAATCCATCTGGCTGGTGTTTTCTCTTTAATTCATCAGGAAAACTTTCCTAATGGACTGTTAGACCATTTGCAGAAGAGCTACAGTGAATCTGTTTCAAAATCTATTAATTCACACTTTATTCTCTCTAACAATTGCAGACTTGAGTATGAGGGTTTGTTGTTTATTTTTGAATAGTAGATTGACAAAATAAAATACACTCAAAGTCCATCTGTTAGTTTTTTATGGAGCTGTTCAAATGATCAACAACAACTCTATCGTATGGTCTTTATCAGACAGTTTTGCTGATGTTGGGTTAGAAAGCATTGTAGAAAGATTGCAAGTCACCTTCAGTTAATTTTTTTGGTTTTGGTTCGGTCACATGTATAAGGGGATGTGTCCATGTGTCTGTATGGCAAGATACCAGTATGAATAAAACTTTTTGTGATTCAGAATTTGACAATTTAAAGGGCTATAATTCCCCAAAATGCCATCATAACTGCTCTGATGCAGCAGAATTCAGACTGCTCTCACGTACTGTTTGTACATTTTTCTATGAAAAGTGATTCACCAAAATGTGTACATATCATACATAATCATGAGCCAGTAATTCATGTATAACCCATGCATTTGGGAAGGCTGTGATAATGTGACCAATGGGCTAACAGGATTAATAAGGAGGCAGGTTAGGATGGTGGATGGGTCACAAAACATGGGACCCTCTTGTGGGACTTTCCCCAGGAGAACTGTGGAACTGTGTAAACTGAGTTATTTTGAGGTTTATCATCGCTATTCTTCTTTTTCTGAACCTAACCACAGTAACTTGACATTAAGGGGCCATTTCCACCAAAGCCTTTTTTTTTGTTTGTTTTTTTCTAATTGGAGTGCTACATATTTACGCCACACAACAAATGCTGTTTGTTTTTTTGGTCTTTTTCTTCTTTTTTTTTCAAAGCACCAAGAGTTGAAAAATGTTCAACTTTGGGTAAAACGCACTGTGACTTCAGCTGTGCAATCACAGTGAAGAGAGACAAACAGCATACGACGAAGACAGATTATCACATCTGACTAGAACAAGTGCTGAACAACAACACTGAAGGAGAAATATGACAATATACTGTGATATACATATGTATATACATAAAAATATCCTCTCATGAACCCACACTGACTGGTGTCTGTCCCCTCTCCCTGCATTCAGCCTTCCCCTTATCCAGAGCAGAGATTCTGCCATTTATTTAAGCAGATATTCTGTATCATCGCAAGCAGATGCAGTGAAAACTTCTCAGCTGAAAAAACATTGTGCCTGCAAAGCACTTTCAAATGCTTACAGCTGGCCATTTCCTGAGGAGCGCCCAGTGTTTTTAGCTAGAAAAAAAGCCCTTTGGTGGACACTGCCCCTAAGTATGTACCTTGACGATATGTATGTAACCTCATTTGTGAGGGACTAATTAGTAGATTATAATAGGTTGTGTGTAAATGGTTGTGTGTGCATTTCAGTAGGATATCACACAAACTGTTGCCTTAGGATACTACAGAGGGGTATAATCCATAGGACACAGGGTTGATATATGTCAGAACAGGCTACAGGTAGTACTTTGGGGTAATGCAACCAAAATGTATGTATGTCCAACATGTTCTCATCTCAAGTGCAAATGCCAGGATGATGGACACATTCACTTTATAGTAAATCTTTACCAGCAGCATTTCAACTCGATCATAGTCCTGATCCCAGCCAGGGCATTGTAGACTGATGGGTGAGTGAGGTCAAAGTAGCTTCTCTCATCAGCCCTGTGTTGCTGGCTTGAATTCAGTTTTAAGCATCTGATCAAACAGTTCCATAAAACATCACTAAATTGAAGTTCTTCTCTCTTTAATGAAATTTGGTATTATCCCTTTCATGTCACTTTAACTTGTTGCAAGCGTTCTAGATATAGATACAGGTCTTTGCCCTGGTGCCTGCTGGTGTATTAATAGCATGGAGTGAGCAGGTCTGTTGTCTCCTGAGCTGTGAGTGAGTTCCTGTCTCCTCCATCCATTCAGGAAGAAGCAGAGGAGGCAGGAGCTCACTCACAGCTCAAGAAGAGCTCCAAACCTGGTGTTATTTATACACCCGCAGGCATTTTTATCATTGCAAGGGTTCTAGATATAGATACAGGTCTTTGCCTGCAGGTGTATAAATAGCATCAGGTGTGGAGATCAGTTTGCTCCTGAGCTTTGAGTGAGCTGCTCTGCTTCTTCCTGAATGAATGGAGGAGGAGGAGGAGGAAGAATGAGTTTTTCATCACACCTGGGGCTAAATGCATGATACTCTGTGTAGATTCACAATTCAAACAGTCTGTACGCACAAGGACATGCATATGCATTTACATTCATTTCATCAAATTTATACAGCAGCACGTACACCTGAATGTTTTGTAAATCTCAGTTATTACAAACCTTTGACATGAGCATGAGCTTGAAATCAGCTCACACGGGCAGCCATTAAAGCTGGGGTAAGCAATTTTATTTTGATGTCATTTTGGCAAAAATCTCATACACTCCTCAGCTCTTAGCTCTGTTTCAGGACTTAGAAAATCTGGCTTTTGATGGGAGACTTTGGACTTTAGCCAATCTCAGAGATAGTCTTCCTATTGGCTGGTCTACAAATGCAGATGCAAACACATTCCCTCATATGATGAAAGCCTTATTCAATGGCAGAGAATCCTGCAGAGAAAGTTGCTATTACAGCATTTGCAACAGCCTACGCCGCAAAGCAACCAATAAACAACAGACTTGTTCAAAAATAGTCTGAAAAAGAGTCTGACAATAAGTGCAATAAATGTGTCAGCACTGTCAAAACATTTCAGGAACTTTCCTGGAACTTTCCTGTTTTGTGCTGTCTGTATGTATGTCAATAATTACACTACTTGTGACATTGAGTGACGTTTGAAGTCAAGTGACTGTGGTGTTCTATAGCCTATCACTAGCTGTTTACCTGCGGTGATTGCATTTACGCTTTAAAATCATGTAAGAAGTGTTCATTTGTGAAGATTATGTTGATCAGCAAAACTTGTAAGTATCATGAACGTTTGTTTGCCACAGAGCTTATTTTCTGCAATAATCCAAAATCTAGTGGGAAAATCACATTATTTTTTTTGATGAGGGAACCAAGATGAAACTGACTTCTGCATCGGTGACAAAAAACCCCATCATCCCTGCAACTCTCTGCACCAGTGATACTCAACTTATGGTGCTCGGGCCAAATCTGGCCCCCAATAGGGTGACAGTTGGCCCCCCAGCCATATTCTAATTCACAATAAAAACAACGTGATTCACACGGGAATTGTTTTGGTCCTGTTAGTTTACATAAAATTCCAGAGTGCATAAAACAGCATCAAAATAGAGCTTGTTTATCAAAAAAGTGCTGGCGAAGGATCTAGCATACCCCTCGTGACAAAAGTCCTAGCTAAGCCCCTAATGTCCAGAAACATCCTAAAATCTGAGAAATGTCCTAAAGACGTAGAAATATTATAAAATCCTAGTCACGTCCTAAGATTGTAGTAATGTCCAAAATCCTAGAAACATGTATGGGACTGCTGCGACTGGCCTTTGGTGTCCTGTCATTTTGCAAAATTGGCCCCCAAGAAAAGCAACTTGAGTGTCCGTGCTCTTTACCCTGACCTCAATTGTAGAGTTTGTGAAAACAAAAAAAGTTAATTTTCCCCTCAAACAATACCTCTCTGATCTTTGCTTTCCAGTAATTTGAAACTATTCTAAAAGGTTACCTTTAATCATGGCTAAAATCCTACCGAGTTCAGGGCAAGTCAATTCGTCCATTTCCCACAAGTGTTGCTCCTCACAACTGTTCTTACAGTTGTCTGACTAAATCTAGATTAAATACACTTATCTTCACAAATGAGATCCTCTGTGTATACGGCTACTTTCCTGGCCTTTACCACCCTGCTGGTAAACAGCTTTGAAGTCACGCTTCAGACGAAGGCGAGCGCCTTGGTGCAGCAGGCCTTAAATGTTAGCATCTTCATTAAAAGCTGTAATGAATTAGTCAGCTCTTGATGAGAGCGGGATGTGGATCTGCAGCAAAGGGGGAAGAAGCCTCGGCCTTTAGCAGGAGCTGGGAGCTTCACACGTTCCCATACCTCTGAATATTAATGGATTCTAATAATGAAACAGTACATTTGTCCCAGGGGAACTATAATTATGGATAAGCAGTAAACATAGATTATTTTGGTTGCAGCAAAGCTGGACAATATTGCCCTCATTGTCAACAGAGAAGAAGAAAGAGATGGTTTTATTGCATGTATTTATTGAATCAGGAGTTTAACTGTCTTTCTGATAAAGTTATGTCACACTAAATGATAGGCGCCTTTGCTTAAAAGGAAAAGTTGATATTATATATTAAATATTTTGAGAAATAAATATTTGCTTTCTTTTTAAGAGTGAGATGAGAAAATTGATGACTATCTAAAATCTGTGTGTTAAACAGACGGTTCAGCCCAAAATAAAAAATTCATATCTTTCCCCTTAACTGTAGTGATAGTTATCAGTCTAGATTGTTTTGGTGTGAGTTGCTGAGTGTTGGAGATCGACCGTAGAGATGTCTGCCTTCTCTCCAATATAATGGAAAGAGATGGCACTCTACTTGTGGTGCTCAAAACGCCAAAAAACACATTTGGAAAAACTCAACAGCAATGTCTCTTTCCAGAAATCATGACCCGGTTACTCAAGATAATCCACAGACCTTGCTGTGAGCACTTTCATGCAGGAACTATTTTCTTTCTACTGAACTACACCCACCAACCGTATCACCGTGCAGAAGGAAACGTGAATCTACTTCTAGCTCACCTACTGAGCTAGCTAACATTACAGCTCAGCCAAAGAGGACGCCATTAATGATCCGACTTTTTAGGTCTCGATACCGATACCAATACCTGGGCTTTGCATATTTGTCGATTCCTGATACAGATCCAATACCATTGTTGAATTTATAAACTGTTTATCTCACCATGTGGAAGAGACAAAGGCATCAGGCTTAACTTAAACATTACTTTTCTAACTTTGTAAAACAAAATGTAACAAATTAACAAATAGATTTAAATGTACTGAGTTGTTATTATTTGTTTGTTATTATATTAAAAACAATTGTGCACTGGCAGCAACTTGGAATAGTATTCAATTTCATAATAAAAAGGGGTCGAACTTCTTTAAATAAAAAAATATATATAAAATGTAGCAGCTGAAACTGAGAATCAATAAGTAAGTAGCTTAAATAACTTGGTCAAACAAACAGTAAACAAATGTATTTGTAAATATTTAGTGCAAACAGGAATTTGAAATAAAATATAGCAGCTGAACTTGAGAATTACCAGAGTTACTTGGTCAAACAAACAAATGCTTATGGTGTTCACATTGCCAACGAATAGAGGTGAATGGATTCAGCTACTTTGTCAAATGATATCTGATCTTAATATTGGATGCATCCCTATCATTAACATTTGTTTTTCACAAATCTTATTTTTTGCAATGATCCAAAATCCAATGGAAAAATCCCATAGGCTTTTTGACAAGGGAACCAGGGTGATGTAAACCTTTGTGGTGGCCTGCAGAAAATTGGAATCCCCTGGAGCACTCTTTCCTCACTTAATGCACTAAATCAGCACAGATGACTGCAGAGAGATTAAGGGGGGCACCATCCGTTAAAAGAGACAGGGGTTGCAGTCTCCCCACCATATGTGATTTCTTGTTGGAACATGAACAAAGTTCCTTATTAAATCACAAAACGACAACTGAACCAGCTCCATGACACTGAGCAGACCTCATCCATTTAGCAAGGCCTCATCGTGTAGCTAAAATCATCAGAGATACCAAGTAAGTGGACCTTGTGATCAGAGTGTTTTGTCAAAATGCCATCTCCAAGGTCAGCAGTGAATCTTAAAGCTCAATTTACATGTTGAATCTATGTTTTTAATCTGCACTCAAACAGAAATGTAAAAACGCCAAATTGGGGGTTTTAGGATGAGTATGATATCTATTTCACAACAAACAACATTTTTCTCACCTGACCAGCATTTCTGCTGCAGCAGCTCCAGCAATGGACTAATCCAGCAGCTGAATAATGTGTCGTGCTCAGTGGCCACACCGCCATTACTGCACTGGCATGTGCTAAACACAATTTCACTGACAATTAAAGTTGGCAGTTCCAGTGCACAGAGGATTGTGAAAGCCATTCAGTTCCCACAACACTGGTGTGAAATTGGTTACAATAAAGGCTGAGAAACATTACAACATTGTAGCGCAATTTTCCCATCCTCAACAAGATCAATGTGACTGTGCTGTGGAGCGATTAAACCCCAGCACACATTACTGTTCAGGATTTGCTGGCTTCTGATGATAAATCAACAAACTTTCATCCCATGTTTTTTTCATATCATACCATCCATCCATCCATCCATCATAACCATGCTACCCATGCAGGGTATGCAGTTTTAGACAGAGCGATGTGATTCTGTAAAGATGCATTATAAAAGATATTTTTAAGGAGAAAGTGTCCTTTCCAGAGTTGTTGGAGCAGCAGTTAAGAGCACAGTATAACTATGAAGACATATCACTAACAATAATTGCGAACAGAATATCTTGTGACTGTGCAAATATTTTGATGAATAATAGCCACGTTTCTGCTTATTAAACCTGATTTGACTTGAATCGATTTTTTTTTAAATGCCACACTCTGACAGGTAACGACACATTGCTGTCTGTTTCACTGCTGTGCATGTCTACAGCAACATAACATAGACAAACTACAGAAAGACCTACAGTTAACAAGATAATTTTTGCAAATCTTCTAAGATAACAACAAATACGAAATATTCAAAAACCTCAAAGACTTTTTATTTCTTGATTTCCTTTTTTTGTTATTTACTATTTATTTGTTATTCTTTCTTTTCTTTGGCTCTATTTGTTTCATGCTTGAGTTAAGAATAAAAAATAAAAAATAAAAGTGTAATTATTTGCATTAGCCTATATGTTTCTCTGGAAAATTAATGTAACCCTACAAAAGTAGATCAGCAAGGATGAAACCAACCAGACAGCAGTGTGTGGTTTCCTGTTGTAGCCTGGCTTTTTTTTTTCAATGCGATATAAGTTAAGAGAGGTTTAACGAGCATAAGCAAAACGGCAATTATTTATCAAAATAACTGAACAGTCCACATTAACAGCAGTATATGAATAACTGAAAAACATACTATGCAACAACAGTTTTTTTCCGACTGAAATATTCACTTTTAGCAATAATAAACATTATCATAATCTAATGTTACAAATTTTCGTTTTTACTGTTGTACTGTTTGTGGTTTGTTCGTTGTCATAATGCTGTCGATGGCAGACGCCATCGTGCATGTGCTGTCAGGCAGTTACTTCCGTCCTTGCCCAGATACAAAGACAACAGCCATTCAAAAAAGATGGCAAGCTAACCAATTATTTAGGAATGCTACGGTGACTGTGTCTGCCCACTTACTGCCAAAAAGAAAAAAACACTTGTGTGCGAGCAGGTGAAACTCTTGAGCAGGAGAACATTGATAGTAGTTGTTCAGATTCTGCGCAAAGGTTTTCTCCTCTCAGGCCACTATTTTGTTCTTGCGAGCAGAGATATTCTGCAGGTGTGGTTCTGTGTGCTCGAATCTCCTTTGGGCACACATGAGCAGAGATATTCTACTCCCTTAACGAAGGCCCCCAAAAAGGCTGCTCAGCCTTGGATTTTTTTCAGTGGTCACTTCCAGTACTGCAGAGAAAAAATCCCCTGTGGCCCAGAGAGCATTTTTCCCATAGACCACCAATGTAAAAGAAAGGTCTGCAAACAAGGTCAGTCATAAATCTTTCTATTCCAGTTTTTTTTCTGTGGTTGTATTATACCTATTTGTAGAAATTTATCCAAGCTGAGAAAAGCGATTTAAAAATCTGTGACATCATCTCAACTAGGGGTAGACATATACTGGTTTTTAAGGGCTGATACCAATAATTAGTGGATAATAAGACTGATAAGCGATATTTGGAATGGATATACATTTACAATAACAATGAAAATCTATCTTTCAATTGTTCGAATTTGGAATATAACAAACTCCAACACAAACTTTGTTCAATGCCTTTAGAAAGTGTTTAATCAAAATAGAAATGTCCAACATGATAAACAACAAGTTTCCCAGCAACTTTTTTTTATGAAGTCAAGTGAAAATTTCAATAAGATATATATATATAGATATAGATATAATGAATAAATAAAAATAGCTCCCTGGGGTTTATACAGCTCCTGACACTTTCTTTTCACTTTTTAAATAATTAATGTTATCGGCCATCATTGAAATAAAGTACCAATACAGATAATCTGCAAAATGACAAATATCTGTCCCAATAATTGGCCAGGTCAATAATCCGTCGACCCCAATCTCAACGTAAAGTCCATGGGACATACGGGAGCTTGCAGACGAGGTCAGCGAGAGAAGTCAGTGGGCCACATACCGTGGAAGTGAACCTGTATGCTAGAAAACTCCCCTCTCATAAATAAAGAGAATAAGTGCATTATGCTTAACTTCACCTAACTAAAAGATCTGTGCAATGTCTACTCTTCTATTAAAAACCTGACAGCCGTTTTGGAACTTCTGCTGCTTATCGACAAAACACCAACTGCCTCAATATGCCACAGATACCCAGGAGTGCCTGTTTGCCTGACAGGAAGAACAAAATAAGCTGCAACACATCTTCAGCACTGTCAGGGAAAGGGAGCTTGTTTTTCCCCTCATGCTGGGCTGATTCAATAAAGTCTTGTATCGGCAGGTGAAAAAGCCACTTTATTTGCTCTTAAATACAACGTCAACCAAGGCCTGAGACATTCAGTCGCCAGAAAAAATGTTGTTTCTCTTTGGAAATTGCTGTAGGTAAAGTCTATTAGAGTCTGACTCAGTGAGAAAAGCTTGCAAGGTCATAAGAAAAGGGTTCGGCAGACAGACAGTTTAGATAGTTGCGGCAAATGAAACATTAATTTCTTGGACAATAAAATAGTACATCATGAGGGATATTTTTAAACATGGTGACAACACTTTTACTTTGCTGCCTTGAGACCTTGGCCCTCTTCTATTCCGTTAAGTGTCTTTCCTCCCACATTCTTTTCCCTCGCTCACATCGTATCTGCGTCAAGCAGAATATCGATGTGACAGAAGGATATTTTGTTTCTTTCTCTTAAATTAAATCTTTATAACAGTAGCTGGCACTCTCACACAAGTCAGCTCCTAAAATACTCCTTAGAAAATGGCAGGCCCTCCAGGATTTCGCAGCCTTTTTATTGGGATTGTTGCTACCTTAAATGCCTTATTTCACAGCAGCTTTTCTAGCAACGTTTACAAGCATTTTTTTGCAACTGAATTTGGGTGGGGGGTTGGAGGGGGTGGGGGTGTTACAATGCCAGTATTCAGTGTTTCCCTCATAATTACAATCTCTTTGTGATGGTGGGGAGTCGTGACAGATGATCGCGGATGATGAGTTATTGTTTTGGAAGCAGCATTGAAGGACTGTCTCTGTGAGCCACTCTCCTCCTGCTGTCTCTGCCCAGTTAGCAAGAGCTAACACAGCAGCAGCAGCATCTGACCCCGAGCACCAGTGTCTTTTCATTCTTCATTGTTTGATCATTTTGGCTGTCTTAATGCATTTGACATACATTTTGGCAAGATTGTGTATATAAAAAAAATTATTACATTCGTGCACCACTGAAACCTATTAATCAAACCGCAGTTTTTCATCTCACAGCCTTCAAATCATAAAAACATACATTGTCTTATTTCTGGGCGTCAATCGGGGCTTTTGACTTGGAATTTGTGGTTTTTACTATTTTCCACCTGATGACATCATTTTTACCATATTTTGCATATGGAGAAAATACATGCTTTATCCACTAGGTGCACTGTCACAATCAATGTTGCTGCATATCATTGACATATATCAGCTGTGATTGATCTATTTATCTATCTTTATATGTATATGTATATATATATATATACATACACACACACACACACACACACACACACACACACACACACATTTTTCCATATGAAAACACAGTACCATAACAAAAAACTGGCATTTAAAGGGTTAAAATTGTGAAATTAATGAGTAGTTGGTATTTATGATTAGGACTAGTATTAATTAAAAAATTAACTCAATGAAAATAGAAAATAATAATATATAATATTTTTTAAAGGTTGCACAGAGCGATATGAGTGTGTGTAATATTAAAGCGGGCCCTAAGGGTAAATTACCTATTTGATGCAAGAAGCTGCTGCCCACTAAGCATTTTCACATTATATACACCCCTGCTCTACCATCATTTGAAACACCTTTACAGTGGTGACATGAGTTTACTGTAACCTTCCCTATCTGCACATGCAGTGTAGTCAGTTCAAATTCATAGGCTGAACAAACACTTCATCAGCGAGCCTTGGTGACTGTGACATGGAACCTGCTTTAAACCTTTTGCTGTTTTCTTCTTTTTAAAAAGAGAAAAGAGATTTCATTTTATCTGCCTATGAACGTTTGATTTCTTAATTTGGCCTGCAAGCAGCACAGAGCATTAACCCACAATGTAGTGGTGTAGAAGAATTTGTAAAAAAGTAAGTAGTTGGACTGGAGGCAGCTTCCAGTGGGACCTGAGGGCCCACAGAGGAAACAGCACTGTCACAAGCTACTGTTGTTTTTTAGGGCAGCGCTGCATGGCCCAGTGCTTTAATGTGTATTCCCTCTGCCTGAAGCATGCAGTGTGTAGGCTACAACTGGAATACACACGCAGAGTCTGCAGAAATATAGCCAGCACACACTTACACACTCTGTTATTGAATTCTTCCTCTTAGCTAGATTAACCAGGGATGTTTAACCCTTTAACACCTGCAGTGACATCATTTTTCTTGTCTGCCTTCAGACACATTTCACAAGCATTTAAACCTCTGAAACCTGAGAAATTTGGTTTGATTTCTTTTAGAAACATGGCAAAAATGTAACAAACAACTTGAAATGTCCTTCAAATGACTGAAAAAAATGTAAACGATGAGGAGAAAATGAGCTAAAATGAGCTGGGGGCGATTATTAGCAAATGTTATCCAAGTCTAACCAGGGAAAAATGTCCAGAAAATATAAATATTATTATAATTAAGATTATGTTGCAGAAAATAACATATTTCAAAATTATTTTTCTTTTTGTTTTGTGGCTTATTTTCCAGTATTTTTCTTGTTACTTTTTACTAATTCCTTGCTAGTTTTTGGCCATATCATATTGCTCATTGCATTCTCCCAATGCTTTTGAAGGTACTTAAGACAATTTACTCAGGTTTCAAGTGGTTAAGTAATTAAGAAAATGACTGTTTAAACTCACGCACGCGCGCACACACGCTTAAATCCTACCTTCACTGCTTCGATGTGAGAGACATTGTCAAACATCATGTCGTTCACAGTCACTATCTGGTCCCCGACCCTCAGTCCCTCTCTCTCGGCGGATGAGCCCGGCTCTACTAGGGACACGTAGATCCCCACTCCGTGCTCCGACCCCCCGCGGATGCTGAAGCCCAGACCCTCGTGGCTCCTGGAGCGCGTCAGGGTGACTTGGCGCACCTCTCCAAAGGCAGCCTCGAAGAACGGCTGGGCCATGGAAGCCGACAGCTCCGCTGCGGCGCTGTAACCGTCCGGACAGCCGGAGCTGAGCGGCTGCTCGTGGAGGGAGCTGACATATTTCTGTAGAGTTGAGTCGCCCTCGTCTCCAAAGCCCTCCGTGCTGCCGTTGCTGGGGAGCAGCTCCGTCTTCAGGTAGAGTCCCTCGGACGTGTATTGGTCGAACAGCAGCTGGTCGGACCTCGGGATAACCAGACGCAGCATGGGCAGCAGCTGTCGTTTCCCGGGCGTGTTGAGAATCACTTTGAGAGTTTGGACCAGGTCGAAGACGTTGCGCTTGGCGTGGTACACATTGAGACAGTGGATGAACTGCTCTCTCTCCAGGTCGCTGAGCAGCAGGTTGAGAGTGTTGTGGAGCCTCCGTACATTCGCCGAAAGCGCACGGCCGCCCGAGCCGGCCGAGTTCACCGATGTGTTGAGCGAAACGCGCTCCAGATCAGCGCTCATCCTACAACATAACGGGGAACCAGCGCATCATACAGACCGGAGGACGGATCGAGCATTTGTTCAAGCGCTGTGCAAGACGATCCCGCCGTATGAAAAGCGAAGCGTGAAGCAGCTCACCGCGCATCGGGCAACTTCAACAGGTGACCGGTGATCTACGCGCGTAACGGCGCTGCTCTGCGCAGCGCACGGTGTGACAGCCCGAAACAAAACATGTCCCCAGTAAATGCTCGCATTCCTCCTGCACTGAACAAATCATGCATGTTCTCTCTGTCCTGTTGTCTTTTTATTCCATGCGCAACAAAAGCTTTACCGCTGCGTTCATCAGGACGAGCTTCAGAGTCCGCTGCAATATCTGAAAACCAGCAGATGAAAATCCGTGAAGGATCTCGTTATCCTTGCAAATAATTAAATTGTCTCTCTTAACAACTCGTGCCCTTCATAAGGGCATTCATGTTTATCTGTATGAGAACAAACTCTTGAGTCTGACGGGTTTCTATGGAGTCCTCGCTGTGCGCAACTGGCAGCGAGCGCTGGATGCTCTCAGACCCTGTGTGTGTAGGAAATGACGCAGGTGTGTGTGTGTGTGTGTGTGTGTGTGTGTGTGTGTGTGTGTGTGTGTGTGTGTGTGTGTGTGTGTTGCTTAGAAACTGACAACATTACTCACCCTTATTTAAATTAGTATTTTTGGCCGGCAGTAGCTGATGTCATACATTGTTGAGTAAAAGCAGGAATAGCAGGAGTTTAAACTACAAACAACTCCCACGGACCAGTGAAATGTCAGGGGTCACATTTTTCACCAAACCTACACAATTTCTTGGAGAGAAGTGGGTGAATCCTGGCTTGGAACAACTGTTTATCTTAACAACTTGAAAGCATATGCATTGCTTTGGGTGTGTTGGTCGGCTCATGTGGAGGCAGATGAAGGTAGGTGTCTGCCTTTCAGCCTTTAAGCTGATCAAGCTGCATTATAGCAAATGCCTCCTTGAGACTCTTTGTCATAACTAGAACTTGGGGCTATTTTTAAACAGCTATTTATAGGAGCTCAGAGTTGTCTTCCTCCTCATGACAGTAAGAAGCTCCTTCTGTCTGGCCCATTCGCATAATGAGAGTCCTGGGACAAATTTCTGCCACACCAGGGTGCTTCTGAGGGGATAGAGCATGGCACAGCTGTGCCCCTCACCCTCAGGAGCTGTTTGGTCCAGGTTGTTAAATACAGAAATCTCATAAATGACTGCCTTTCTCATTTCATCATCATCATTGAGGCTCATGTAAAGTGACCCTGCTGTTATCCGTTGTCCTCCATTTGCTGGTTGACTGTTTGCATGGATGCATCAAGAAAATCTAGATACAGCCATAGAGGCGGGGCCCCACTCATTCCTGTAGAGGCTGCTTATTGGCGCCTGAAGCAGAAAAAAAGCTCTTTTCCCAGGTATACGGGCTCATAAGGCTTGTGTAGAGACGCATGGAGGCTAAGTGCAGTGGACCCAGGTGCTGTAAAACCACTTTTGGCCCCTATGGAAAATTTGCATCAGAGCCTGGCGCACTTCCTGGGGTCTTGGTGATTTGTGGTGATTTGAGGTGTTTTGTGGTGATTTGTGGTGATACATACAAGCAGAAAAAATTAGCTTTTTCCCCCTTTTTTTTACAAGCAATTCTTTTTTAATGCGCAAAGGAAATGTACTTTTTTAAACATGCAATTTAAATTGAACATAAAAGGCACACACGTTTATAAAATTTGAAACACAGAAAAACACTTTGAACATACTAGAGGTATATGGCACATTCTGCTGTCTTACATGTTAAATCACAACATGAAAGAAAATACAGAAAAAAAGACAAAAAAGAAGATTATCCAACAATTAATAACAACTGCTAAGGCCCTGTAGTGTAATTTCATTTTATCCTTTATTAGCAATTTGTTAGTAATTAAAATATTTTAACCTCATTCATCATTATCACTTAGCACACCCACCCTTTCATCCAGCCCATAATCATGCTGAAATTGTCAAATATTGCCACTTGGTTAGTGATTTTGGTGTCAGACACAAATGAAGAAAGCCATCCTTTTGCAGCGGTATGATACACCGCTGGGTGGTGTCAGTTTGTAACACTCAGTTTGAAATGTGCCAGACAACAACATAACTTAAGAAGCTGGAAATTCCATGTAGGTGTGGGTGGAAGGGGTGATGGATGGGTCCAACAAACACTGGACTTTTACCCAGGTGTTCACTTCCTGCATGAATGTAAATCCAAACCAATTTTGATTATTTCTAAACCTAACTAAGTGCTTTTGTCACCTAAATCTAAAGATCCACCTTTGTTGCACAAGGAAATAAATGTATATATCAGATGTTTTATTGACTTTATACATTTATATTTTAAAGTTATAACAAGCAGAAAATACAATTACTGTGAAAATGGAATTGCATTTTGTGAAGACACAATGCATTAAACAGGTGTAAATTGTCATGTCATCCCAGAACATCAACAATAGACGCCTACAGGAAACCTTGTGTGTCATATGTAGACGTGGGAAGTCCACTGAACATGCAGTAATATTTGGCAAGCTGGGAGTGAGAATGTGTTGTTTCATCATTCCGTACCCCCCACCACCTGTCAGTGAATAGGTTATAGACTGATAACATACAAGGAAGGTTAAGCACAGCAAGAAAAGTAAGAGTTAATACATGTCAGTAAAAAATGAAAAAACAGCAAGGCAAGTATATTGGTAGAGGGCATTTCATACATAAAAGCAATTATTTTGAAGTGCTTTACATATTGCATTGAAACATAAAAAAGGAAATGCTGCCTATGTTAAATGAAAATTACAACAGAAGCAATTAGAAAAGGAATTTATGAAATAAAATCAAGAAATAACGACTTAAGTGCAGGGTGAATGGTAGTAAGAGCTTTAAGCTGCATTCACTGATTGTTTTAGTCGCCCGGGGATCAGTGTGTACAGTAAGTTGATGAAAGCGATGAGACTGAACCTGTAAACGTTGAGCTGAAAAGGTGCTAAAGCTCAGGGAAAGTGCAGAGCTGGTGTGAATTTTCTGTTGGTTTGTCAGTGACACTTTTTCTCAGTGCACATAGCCATATTTTCGTTATTTAATATAAATAACTAAATGGAGCATCTCCATGTTTTGTCTGGATTCTGGGAACAGAACAAGCCCTACCAGATAATCTCCATAAACAGATATCTGCATACATATGCAGAATCTGTAGGCTATGGGACATGGTTTTGTTATTGAAAGTTTTAAGGTTTCTGTTTGTTGTCCAAGTAGTATCGACCAATCATGTTTGAGTTTCAGTTGAAGAGTCTGTGTGGAAAGTTAAAAAGGTGGAACGGATTTGCCGTTGTGCAATCTTGGGACCCATGGGCTATTGTCTGATGACGCGTTAGCTGTAACTTTAACATTTTGGAAAATTAAATGCAGATTTATTAAGATTAGCCAAAATGACTGGCACATGGAAAAGGAGGTCTTGACCCAGATATTGGCTTGCTACACCAGAACTCCCAAAATAGGAGCTTATTGTTGTCAGACCAATAGTCAATGGGTTTCAAGATTGGCTACCAAAGTTGCGTTGCCACTAAGCACTTTCAGTATCCTTACAACTGTAAGTAACCTTTATTGCCATGTACCTGGAGTCTAGATCTATTTTCTGTTTCCACCACAGACAATACTCTTAAATGTTGGCAGGTTGTTAAGAGACAGCAAATTAATCTAATTGTATTTCCTCTTCAATGCAGGGAAACATCACACCTTGCCATTCATCCATGGAACTTGGGTGTGTGACAACATTTTAAGAACAAAAAAGAACAGGTTTGCAGGTTTGAACTGCTTTTTAAAAAAAGCAGGCTTTTGGTTTGAGTCCTTATAGACCAAGAGTGGCAGTTCTCTTCAGCAATTAAAGGACTGCAGTGTTGCTAGCTCCACCTTTTAGTATTATATCAGTGTGTAGTACCTCAACAGACGGATAATGAAGAAAACTGGGCAGAATGGAATGGTTTGATTGGAACCATTAACAACTTTTGACAGTAGAAACTCCTAAACAACAGCTCTAATGTGTAATGAACTGAACTGGACTGCTCGGTGGAAACAAGGCTGAAATGAACCGAGATAAGGGGATGGTTTGTTTGGTAGAAGAGTCTGAGAAGCATTCTAACCCCACTTAATTGAGAGATTTATGGATAAGCATAGCTTTAAAAGTTTTGCTTCAAAGGGAGGACAGATATACCAAACTGGTAGCATGCAAATTTATTCTTGGCATGGAATGTCCGCTTGTCCTTCAAACATCTTTGCATTATCCAATTTTTACATACTAAAGGAACAGTGGGAGCTTATATTTTGTTTGGTGTGCATGCAGGCATCACATCACAGCTTGATGTGTTGTCAGTGGGGAGGGTAGGCACCGTAATGCCTATTAACTAACAGGGTGGCTACAGTCTTAAGGTTTACCCACACAGAAACACAAACTTGCACAAAAACTTACAGATGACTACACTGAGATGACTGATCTGGTTTGTGGTATAAATGTGTGAGACTGAAGGTAAGAACTGACTTTAAGTTTTTCCTTTTGGCTCCAAAAACAGTTATTGCTGTTTTATTCTTGATTAATTTGGAAAAAAAACATACAGTAATGGATTTGTTAAGTACACTAGTGCTTGTATGGGACCATTATGCTTTCTTGACATTTTGTGAGTTTATTTTATTTATTTATTAGACTTAAAAAGCTAAGAAAGCTTGTGGAACATCGCTCTAACACATCTCCCAGCTGAAGCAAGTGACACTAAGTAGTAAAGTAATGTCATCAAATGTGATTCCAGTCTAATTTTGAATGTCAGCCTTACATTAACATTAACTGATGGTTACAATCATCCAATCATGGCTGTATATCTGCTCTGTTTTCTGATATCAATGTAGTAGGCTATCTTGCAGTTAATTTATCTCTTGGACGGTAAAGAGCCGGGAAAGCTAAACATATGAACACAGTGCCATACATACCATCTGCACACCTGCATGAACTGAAACACATTGAACAAAGAAGATTTTCAACAGAATAGAAAAAGTAGACAGCAAAAAAATCAGAGCAAGAGAATAGAACATATATGAACTCAGGATGTCATGAACTTATGAACTCATCATATGAACAGACGCTTCATAATTTTAAAATACCTCTTTGATTGGTGAAAGGCTGTGCCGTCTTTCATTAGCAAGCTGATCAAGTATTCCCTGCCTCTCAACGAGAACTTTGATCTCTCAATGCAATCCAAAAAACCCAGTGGAGCTTTGAAACCTTCGCTATGGGGATTGCAGCTGTTCATTATGTCAAAGAGCCTGTCAATCATCTAAAAGCTAATGTTGGGATTAAGTGACAACATTTGATTCATCACAAAACAATTCCTTTCTCATGTTTCCTTAAATCAGTAGCCTAATTTCTACAATATGAAGGATCCAATACTTGCAGCAGGGCCAGTAATAAGAAACAATATCTGCTTATAGTATTACCAAGGGGTTATCTCTGCATCTGTAATGTGAAGTCAGTGCTTAAGTGCATTAAACCTGCATTCTTTAATGTCCAGCAAATGGTTAATGGTTGGAAAAAGGAGTCAGATACAAGTCTAGGTGAAAATTACCATACTTCATTCTTCTCAGGGACACCTTGATCTTCTTGGAGTAAAAGAAAAAAATAGCTAGCTTGTCTGTTACCTTGTTGGTAGCATGCAGTCCATCTCTTGCTTTTTTTTAAAAAAACTTTTTTTAAATATTGGTGGAAAGGTAGTATTGGTGTCAATATCCATCTCAATCATTTCTTCCCCCACATCTACAAATCCAGATATTTTCTTGGTGTTAGGATTGTACTGGACATGTTTTTTACTGCTTACTTCTCTGGGACACTCTCATCTTCTGGGAGTCAAAACAAACTAGCTTGTCTGTTACCTTGTTGGCAGCTTGCATCTTTTGCCTTGACAGATGAAACATACAGTATATGTCCACTTGATCTAGCAAGTAGTGATGTTATTGAAATTGGCTAGCAGGCTAAGGGTGTGCTTTCCCCGGTGGGAGGGAAGATTTGAGCTTGATGGGGGAGTGTGGCAAGAGGGAGCTGGGAACACAAAAGGCAGAAGAAGGGGTCACCTAGAGACAACTCCGGATGCTCCTGTCCTAGACAAAAGACACAAGTTTCGTGGCCGTCCTTGTCAGCTATGCGCCTCCAGCACTTAGAGCAACACTTCTTCTTGGTATTCGACATGACCACTTCACAAGCTAATAGCTATGTCGTATGCTAGGTTAGCTGGTGAAGTGGTTAGCGAGCTAGCTAACTCTGACTAACCATAACACTCAGATGAAGATGGACAGTTTCTTCTGGGAACAGAAATTTTGTCACTCAAACGAATGCTAAGCTGTTCGTGTTGGAGCAGTTAAGACAAAAATAAGTAAGCCATGTTAGCCAAATACACAAATTAGCTTGAAGATGGTGAGACGAGATGTCTGCAGTGGGCTGAATAAAGCTCAATTGCTGGTGGCAGGTGCACAGGGTCTCTTATAGCCTTGGTGGAGGGCCCAGGCACGTCATGCTGCAAGGGCCTACCACCTGCCATTCAGGCCAAGATGTGACTTGGGTGGTGTTTAGGTTTTATAAATAAAATGTATTCAGCAGGGCTACTAATGACAGCTTGGTAGCATAAGTAAAAACTCTCATTCTCGCTCATAAAACCAGGGTTGTGGCACAACCCCAATGTTTTCCTATGTTTAAATTCATTTTTTTTTAATTTTGGTGGAAAGGGAGTATTTGTGGCAACATCCATCTCAATCATTCCATCCCCCATATTCACAAATACAGATATTTTCTTGGTATGAGGATTGTACTGGATATGGGTTTTTTTTGTCCTGCTTCTCAAGGACACCTTCATCTTCTAGGAGTCCAAATAAACTAGCTTGTCTGTTACCTAGTTGGCAGCTTGCGTCTTGTCTTTGTGTTGGTTATTAGGTGGTAAGCCTGCAACATATTCTGTGTCATCTTCAACTTGTGGAAAGTCTGATAACAAACACCCTCTTACCAATTACTGAATGTACAAAAAAGGTATTTTAGGGCACAAGGGGGGTTGCCCTTGCTAACATTGGAGGCATACAACCCATTGTAACACGCTTATGCTATGATGATTGAGTTCCTCCAAGGCATGCGCAATTATGGTATGACAGGAGTCTATTGCTTGTTTTTAGCTGGTTTTCTCACATACATGTGCTAATTTTGGTAGAAAATGGGTTTTAGTGGCACAACCATGTCATTCATTCCATCCCCCATTTCCACAATTCAAACATTTTCTGGGTATGAGGACTGTACTGAACATGTTTGGTGAACATGAGAGTCACATGTTCATATTTAGCCAGGTCTTCCTTTTGTTTTATTTTTAGCATGTCCAACATATGGCAGCTAGTGCTGCCCACTCCCCAAAAATTTCTCTTCAATTCATTTCCAGTCCTCATGTATAACTTTACATTAATAAGGACAAAATATTAATTTTAGTACATTGATTCAGCATCCCACTTGTATATAGATAGGCTTTGTAATCTCAATAGAATGTTGCAGAAATATTACTGACCAACAATCTGTTATTTGATGGGCAAAGTAGACATTCCAGCCTAGTGCTGCATTCATGTGTTGTCAGAATAAAAATTAGTCCTCAATCATATTTTTTGCTCATCTTATGAATGTTATATTTAAACACTGAGCAATAAAAAAACAACAACTTTGTAACATCCATGCTGTCCCCACAGAACTGACAGCTCATGAGCACACCAATGCCAGAAAAAATTGCCATCTGAGTAGCACATAAATGCATCACTGGCCTTGACTGGTTCACTCACTTCTAGTCCACTCACCAAAGTGGGCAGCATGAGCAGTACCCTACAATAACAGCAAGTGGGAGACTGGGAAAGTTCAGGGATTCATGAGCTCTTGGATATTCAACAAGCTGAATCGGGACATACAGTTTTCGCCTATCACTAACACAAAGTGACAGGGCCAACTGTTAGCATCACACGGCTATTGTTACCTAATGGTTATTGACATGATAAAGAACAGAGTTGAGCCGTTTTGTGTCTCTGTCAGTTTGTTGGGACTGCTTTTTGGCTTAGTGTCGGATGTTAGCTGCTGCGGCTGCTGTGTAAACTCACGGCAGCCAGGCAGACAAAACTGACCGTTTGCAAAGCGGCTCCAGAGACCACTGCAACAGAGAGTCAGGACGTCCAGTATCAGACCCACGGTCCCTGCGGGGGTGCATCATACTGGCTCTCACACTTATTTCATGCACATAAATGAACTAAAAAGTGCGTATGTATAAAATTGAGGCCACGTATTACATCTCATCTTCATCAATTACAAAATGTTACAAAACATTTTAATTAAATTGAAGTGCACAAATTAATAAAACATGGCCTGGATTTATTACTTTTTTTCTCTTTATGACCACTCCTTGGCTCTATAGTTTTCTGCTCGCAGATTCTGTTCTGTGCACTCATGTCACAAGCCCGCACTTGTTTTTTATTTGCATGGGTTTTGAGACTAATTAAATGTTGTAATTAATTTACGTCTTTGAAAGTAATACTTTTATAACTGATTTAGTAACATTTCTGACATTCAAATCCACTCAGGAGAAGGATTAGTGTTTATCATATGTGTCATTGTAATAAGACAGATCGAGGGCAGGCAGTTTTATGTGTATCCAGTTCTCACTACTCTAAATCTGGGCCTTGAAATACACATTTTGGCCTCTTTCAGCTTCCTCAGGGCTCTAGAATCATCCACCACCTTAAACTTTTTACAACCCCCAAGTAATAAATGTCCACCTTTATTGAGCAACTTCCCAGAGAGGGAAACTTGTTACTTTTGAAAAGACATATTTGAATCTCTCTGAGCCATGTTAGAGTCAGGGGTTTAGTTTGAAATATAATAAAGTGGAGTGGGTGAGTGAGGCTTTATTTTGAGACAACATTAATCCACTAAACCTTCTCTGAGATAAATCTCCCACCAGCAGAGCCGCTAGTCTCTCTTCTTATCCAACACATCACAGGACTCGATGGTGAAAATACAATGGTAACGAAAACAATCTCTGTTATAAATGGAGTAAAATTACTGTGTGGCACAAATGAACAAATCAATATCATGCTCTCAGAACTTTGCTTTACAACATGGCATTGTGCTGAAACTGTGCGTCTTGTCTCACAATAACCTCACAACTTATATACTCATTGGAAGTTCAGACTCATTGTAGACCATGATGAAAGAGAAGCATTCAGGGAAAACTGAGTAACACAATGCAGCAGGGGAGACACAGGGACAAATCCTGTTTTTGATATTGCTTTATTAAGCGGCACTAATCATTATGTTTTTGTATAAACAATGAATGAAATAACTGTTTGATGTGAACAATGCATGTTCAAAATGCGGTGGATGTGGAAGTTTTCAGATCATTAAGTAAAAGTATTAATACCACACTATAAAAATACTCTGTACAAGTAAAAGTCCTGCATAAAAAATATTGCTCAAGTAAAAAGTAAGTATAATCAAGATTGTTTATTTTAACTATTAAAAGTAAAAGTATCCAATCCATGGATAAACTAAAATTATTCAAGATAAATTATTTATCAAAATAATTAATAGCTATTTAATTTTCTTTCAATTTTCTAATTGATTAATGGACTAATTGTTTCATCTGCATTTGTATTAACTGTTGGACAGTTAAAATTTATAACGCAAAGTCAGATTTTATGTTCTTTTCTTATGCTTTTTGTGCAGAAATCTTAATATCTAAAGTAACTAGTTCAAGTATAAAGTGTAAAAATAGACTCAAGTTAAGTATAAAGTGTTACTAAAAAAATAGACTCAAGTATAGTAAAGTACCACAGATTCATACTTGAATACATTACTTGAGTAAATGTACTTGATTACATTCTGCTTCTGGAAAGATGTTGGTTATAATGATGGACCCCTACAAAATTATGCAACACCTTCTCATCCCAAGTCGTCACATATTGCTACTTTGTCAGCAGACGTCTGCATCTACATATTAGCTCTAGATGTCCCTCTGCGTCTGCTGCTGTCATTCTGGGATGCAGCAAAAGAACATGGCAAGCATCGCCAGGACATCAACAAAAGCATATAGTTAGGATTAAGCTACAAAGGCACGAGTACTTAGGTTTTGGCAATAGAAGCACATGATTAGGGTTAGGAAAAAACAGCATGGTTTGGCTCTATATTCGGACAGAAAGCAAGCACCGACTTCCTGAGTGAAAGTCTGGGGTTTATTGAACTCATCCACCATCCTTACCATTGCACACCTGCCCTACAGTCACCCTTGTACTCCTTGTATTATGTTGCCACCGGCAGCATCTCAACCTGATGTTGTCCAGCAGCATATCAGACAGCCATGCCAGGTTCTGTCCCATCATGTTATCAACTGACGTTGCCATCACTACGTATCATACAGCTGTGCCAGGTGTCATCAAGGCTGGCGACAAACCATACCACTGCATTAGCCTCTATTAGCTTATTGTTTTGGTTTTCATGCCTCCAAACTCATGTTTGCTGGTTTTGCCGTTTGCTGTTCTAGTTTTTATACCCGCAAAGGTTCATGGAAACTCAAGCAGATCAGTAAGGAGAGTTTTATCTGACTCATGGCTGAAATACATGTTGCGCAGACGTGCCATGTAGGCTGAGCGCAGCAGGGTTTCTTACCTGCTACTCAGACTCTGTCTTTGCAGCTTGTAGTTGCTGCCAACTTCACTGTGTGTGTTTTAAGTCTTGCTGAGTGATAATGCACTTGGTTATGCAGGGTTCGAAGGCTGAATCAACTTTTACTGACTGTTTCAGTGTTTCCTGATGAAGATAACCTGCTATGTGCATCTAAGCTGTGTGTCACTTGTTGGGGGGTATGGTGCTGTGAGAGAATCGGTGGGAACATTAGAACAGAGAGGCTGTGGGGAGCCACTTGTTAGCCACTTGTTAGCAACTGCCTTTTTTAAGACACGTAAAAACTTCAAAGTTCATGAGTAGGGTATTTATTGATGTATCTTATGTCAAAGAAGAAAACTTGAAAATACCATTAGCATATTTCAGGCATCTAATGACATAAACCCATTCAAAAAACCCACTTACTTAAAGACAAGGGTACCAGAAGGGCTAAGTCATTTCTCGGTTTCAGGACTCATTACTTGGGTACTCTTTAATGCCTGAGTACACCCTCACAGTGCCTTTAACTTGGCTGTAGACTGTTTTTCAGATACTGCACTGTTTATGTTACAGTCCATGAAAATTCAATTCTCACCAAATTAAGGTTTTTCTATGACATCTGCTGACACTGAAGACATAGGATATGATAGCATTGCATCTTCACACTTTTTCATTTTCCTGCAAACCAAAGAGAAGAGCATTCGGGGGTGTAGCCTCTTTGTAAAGAGAACAGTCAGTTGTTGACTGACTGCTTTCACTCTATGATGTAACTCCCACTGTATTCGTCCTCACAGCTGCAGCAGGGGAAGGTGGGTGTTGATTCTGTGCGTTGGGAGAGTAGTGCAGTAATTAGAGCCCTCTGTTTCATATGCCATTTGAACAGAGCTCTCAGCTGCTATGGTCCCCCACCTCAACTCTTTTTTTTTCTATTTTACATCTACCATTTATGACGAAAGCTAAAAGCACCTGACATTTCCCTCACTGGCAATTAATGCCCACGGTTCCAAGGGAATCAAGGCTTCCTGTCCAGCTATGATTAAAAAATGAAGACTTGGACTGCTATCTTTAGTGCGCCACCCAGACACATCATGAGGAGGATGTGAAAGGTACCTGAATGCCCGTGTTTTTACTTTACGTGCTTTAGTCTAAGGAAGTGCCAAAATGATTTTATAGCTTTTAGTATAATGGCAGGGCGCAAAGATCAGGTGATTGTAATGCCAGATATCAATATGTGAAAATGAACTGTTTACATTGATTAATCACAGGTGGAAACATAAACAATATAGTCACATCAGGGACTCTGCTGACTTTGTTTAGTAACACTGACTCAATGAAGTCATCAGTTATTGCTCCAATTTGTCTTCAATTGAATTCATTAAAAAGGATTTGGTGATTTTTGTAGCAAGAATAACAAGCAACACAATCAATTTTATTGCCAATTAGTTTTTCCATTTAAGAAGGAAGGAGTAAATTATTTGCTTGGGTTTTTGGTACATATTACAAACATATGGGCTGTCAAACGATTAATTATTTAAATCCAGATTAATCACAAACTTTCACTCATTAATGATGATTTATTATATTTTTGATTAACTGTTTTCAATTATTATATTGCATTACAAAACATTTATGAAGTCCATAGTGACGCAATTCTTAGCAGATCGTCGCACACACACACACACACACACACAGACGTGTGGAACTAGCAGCAAGCAACAAGTCCCTTTGTCAGATTTAAATCTAATGTGTAGCATGTAAACACTGGCGTGCAGATACCACGAGCCCTCGTTGGTCTCGTAGGAGTGCACATACATGAATGTGGCTCCCACACTAGGAGCTACAGGCTCCAACAAGGCTTAAAACATGATGCCAGTGAGATTTTTTCAAAACAACTTGACACATCAGGGCTTCAGGACACTTTAATTGCTTTGGACGAGCATTACATTTTGTGGCAAATTATGTATTTTTTTTTTGACATTTGAATCCTGGTCACCATTTGCTTCAACTGTTTCGGAGCTGAGTGCAACGCCTTTTCCCCATGAACCTCTTGGAGTGTTTTGTGGACTATAAGACTTCACCCAGTTCCACTGGCATGAGGGTGAGAAGTTAATGACAGAATTTTTATGTCGGCTGGCAATAAACAAATGCATTATATATGGACCTTAATCACATCGCAGTAAATGCAGTAACACTGACAGACCTAATTTATATAGAATAGAAACAAATCTGATAAAAAAATGAAAACATAATGGCAAGCTGGGATTCCAGAGTTTCAAAGTTAAAAGCAGTATGGGATCAAGACCTCTGACTGTTTATGACACCTGTATTAAAGATAACTAACAGGTTTTGAATGGACAGACGCTCATTTATTTATGACCATTAATCTTCAGCATCACCACCTGTTGGTCAGTTTCATAAACATTTTGAGGGAAATGTTTCAGCAACTTGATTAAAAATATCCAGGGAGTTTGGGGATGGTTAGACAGAAATTTCTGGCAAAATTTTGCACCAGGCCATTGCATTTGTTTAAAACTGCTAGTGCTCCCTATTAAGTGATTTCAAAATAATTTTACAGTCTGAGTTCAACAATGTTATTTAATATATCCTGCAAGTTTTTTATTTATTTTTTTTTTCATTAGCCAAACATTTGTTGGAGTATGTTTCAGCTACTTATATGGGCATACTGGCCAAACGGTTGCAGGGTAAGGTCTGTGTATGTGCCATGCACCTTTTAAAGTCTATCAGTCAGTTATGCAGCTTTTGATAATTTTGGGCAATTAATGGTCCACAGAAAATTTGGTAGCAATTGGACCAAAACTTAACATGAAGATGTCAAAAAGGTATTTTTCAAAAAATCCAAAATGTCAAAAAATCTGGTTTAGTGGGTTATCAGGGATTTTTTAGGGAGAACACTGAGCTGGACTTCTGTGTCCAAATTCAAGTCAAACTTACAGAGTGAGGGTGTGGCCTTTACAAAATTCTACTTTTTGCCCTTAATGAGAGCGCCCCCATAAGGCCAAAAGGGATCATATTTGTTGGGCAGCATTTTGGTCACCAATCAATGGTGTAAATTTCATCTGTCTACAATCAACCATCTCTGAACCAACAATTTGCGAATAAACATTTCTGAGGAAACATCAGTAATAATAACTTTTATTGCTATCATCATTATTTGTTATCAAACCTCTTTCCCTAATTTTTGATCCCTTCCAGCAATATCATAAAATGCATGCCTCTAACATAAACGTGTACTACAGTGTAAAAAAAATCGCAAGACACAACAGAACAGTTCACAAGAGAGTATAGGAAATCATTACATCCTACCCAGTCCACCTGCCACATGGCCATTGTCACCTTCAGTGATAGCCATTTTAATAATTCCCCCAAAAGTCTAGAAACCTCAGATGTTGTCTCATGAGACCATAAGGCTTCTTCCAAACTTGTTCTACCTTTATGCCTTATGGCAAACTTTAGCTAAGACATTGGTGAGTTTCCTCGAATAATTTTATTTTCGAATCTCTGTTACTGAAACTGAAGCAGTGAAGTTCGTGGCCTGCTGTTCCAGTTTTGCACAGTTTGTCCCAGCTCAGTCTCTTAAGACTGTCACTTCAGCACAGCTTTGTGTTTGTGTGTGTGTGTGCTTGTGTGTGTGTGTGTGTGTGTGTGTGTGTGCATGCGTTTGAACGCGTGCGTGTGGTCTTCCTCACTCCCTCTCCTCACTATAAAACTCATTTTTGAGAGAGCCTGTTCTGGGAAGATGACAGTTCAGTATTTTTTCTCTTGTCCTCATATCTGTGGTGCTGTCCAATATCCAACATGATTTATTTGAAATGCTTTACAATTTATTCTTCACGCCTTAACTGTGCTCAACTAATCATTGTCTAGATAATTAAAATCCCTCAAACTACTGCCGTTATCTTTGCTCTTAACTCTTTCTAGCAGCACTGAGGTCATGCCCTCTCTCATCTTTCTGGGAATAGGGAACCTCACAAATCAGTCTTAAACCCCAGAAATGAGTTAGCATTTCAGTACTCCTGGTTCCCTCCTCTCAAAGTCAATGGAATTTTTGAAAGGGTTTTTTGTTAAATGCCCAAAATGCCGGTGGTCAACACAAGCGAAAGAGACTTTCACCTCTTGTTCTATGACATAAAATACTTAAGTAAACACCCCATTTGAGAATCTTGAATTTTATTCTTAATCTTTTATTTGTTTTAAAAAAGGTGGCTGCCAGGAAGTGGCTAAGTACTTTAAACATAAAGTGATGTTCATTTGTAAAGATAGCTTGCTGACCTAAACATGTAAGTATCATAAACATATGTTTGACGCATTACTCCAAAATCCAAAGGAAACATCCTTTAAGATATATATTGTTTTATAGCACTTTTTATGTAATTTCCTGTTTTTGTTCATTTATTTTTTGCCAATTTCAGGTAAATTTAGTGTAACTTTCTACTAATTTCCTGCTCACTTTTGAGTCATTTTTTGTTAAGTTGCTAATTGGCAAGATAAATCAAACCAATTTCTCAGTTTTGAAGGGGTTAATACACTTTAAAGTTGCCGGACCAGGATCAGTTTATCCCTGTAATATTACAGGAGCATTCTGCTGATTCCCGAGTGGATAAAAATTTCATAAAGCTCAATAAGATCAGTATAGACCCTCACGTGAATAGTAAAGGATATAACAGGAATGTCACAGAGATACCACAGGATACAGAAAACAGAAAAGGTACATTAGGGTTAATATATACATACTCTTCAGAATCAGAGACAAACTCTAAGCAACATTATAGATATGAGAAGGAAATATTTTGAAAGCATGTTGAATTCAGTAGTGATTCCACTATAAATGTGTTGTTTGTTTATTCTGAGGCTGTGAGCGCCCACCATTCTTGGGTTAGTAGGTTTATTGGAGACGACTGCACAGTAGCAAATCTGCTTTTACACCTCCGAGCTCTCAATGATGTCGACGTTCTCCCTGTAGACGAAGCAGCTGGGGAAGATGCCAATATTTCCTGCAGTGTGTCCCTCCAGCCACTCCTCGTTTACTATTAAAGAGTGTTAGAGAGAAACATTAAGAAGCAGAGTAAGAACAGCGAACAAAACATCAAGACTTTTTATGATTCAGGACAAGGTTGACCTGCAGGGCCTCACCTTCACCCAGGATGTCGATGGTGTCTCCTTCACTGAACTCCAGGTCCTCTGGGCCCTGAGCAGCGTAGTCATACAGCGCCACCATCTGATAGAGAATGGTACGGTTGGCTAGGGGGTCTTCTGTCTGTAGTAGAACAATAGCACAATGAGGGGAATCATTAACCCTTTGGGCCTGCTTTAATATTACACACACTCGTATTGCTCTGCGCACAAAGTGCACTTTTCAAAATCAAGCTTTAAAAAAATATATTTTTATAGATTTTCTACTGTCATTGAGCTATTTTTTAACCGTCATCATTCGTAATCATAAATATCAAATATCCATGAATTTTCAGAATTTTAACCCTTTAACTGCCATGTTTTTGTCATGATGCTTTTTGTAGTTTGGTTTAGAGAACAAAAATGGACTTGGTTAAACTCAGTGAGAGATTGTGGTTTCGGTTAAAATAACCATGTACGTAACTTAAACTTATGTATTTGCATAAAGACGTAAAGTTCTTCTGACCCTAGACCTTTCTTCACTTTCAAGTAAGACCTTTCCTCATTGGGATACGTGTTCTTTCTTCTCTGGCTCTCTGGTTTTGTCTGTCTGCTGTTTGGTGCTGGGCAGGTTGTGTACAGTGGGTTTTTTAAGTGAAATTTTTCACTGAAAAAAGGGCCGTTGCTGTTCATGGTCAGCACGTCTTTGCCAAGAGGACATCCCATCTTTGATCCACTTTTACTGCAAAACGTTGATCAGTTCAGTTTTAATAATAGTAGGGTGAAAATCTAGCAGGGGGGCAACTACGACCCCAGGACACACCCCTGCAACTGATGTCTGACTTCAAACCCTGATGATTGTGTGGTTGTGAGTTTAAATCCTCACCTGGCACCACAGGGTGGCTCTGCCAGCCTCAGCCACCTCTTGCACAGTGTGTCCCGGCTCCTCCTCCCCACCCAGAGGTATCAGCACCCGGGACCCATGCTGCTTATGTCTGATGAGAGAGAGTGGGAGTGGTAAGGAGGAGTGCCAGTAGAGAATTAGATGGGAATGGCATCATAGAGGGATATGTGTAGACTGACAATAGAAAAAACAACTTTGTTCTATTTTAACAACTAGACAAATTAACTGGTCCCATTGAATGGAAGTGTAATGCATTCACTTGAGATCATATTATTTGCCTGTGATAGCCGTAGGTGGAGGCAATGTGTTTTTGGGTCAAGGATGAACTGATTAGATTTTGTGGGTCAAAGGTCAAGGTCACTGTGAACTTGCAAGTGTCTCACTCTCATGAACATGGTATCTCAAGTACACCTTGAGAGAATTTCTTTTGGAAATTTTATGAGAATTTGGTGGTCCAAAGTCAAAGGTCAAGGTTACTGTGACCTCATTAAAATGTTTTTGGCCATAACTCAATAATCGATATGCTAAATTTTCACACAAATGTTTAAAAGGATATAATGAAAAAGTGCTGACAATTTATATCCAAAAGGTCAAAGGTCAGTTGTGACATTATAATGTTCTGCAAAAACACTTTTCTGGCCATTATTTAACCTCATCTCAGGAACAGAAGGGGAGACATTTAATCAAATACTGAATTGTTGACACTAATCCTGAAACATTGCTGATTGTAGAGATCTTTTGTGCTGCCGAGGGGAAGATGTGTGTGAAGCATTCATGTTTTCACAGACATTGATGGAGGCATAAACCATGTGGCTGTAATTCTAGTTCTGAATTAACAAGATGGGGCAGCTGTGGCTCAGAAGTAGAGCAGGTTGTCCCCTAATCAGAAGGTCAGGGATTCCAACCCCCGCTCCTCCAGGCAATATGTTGAAGTATCATTGGGAAAGATACTGAACCCCAATGCTGCGTCATTGCAGTGTGCGTGTGTGTGAATGATTACTGAGTAGCAGGTAGCACAATAAACGGTAGCCTCTGCCACCAGTGTGAAAATGGGTGAATGTGACATATAGGGTGAAAGCACTTTCAGTGGACAAAAAAGACTAGAAAACCACTAAACAAGTACTGTCCATTTACCATTATGATCTGAAATTCTGAAAAAAGTTTTTATGAAATAAAATAATTCTGCTATCTTTTTTCCTGAATTACTGAGATAGATATCTTGTAATTTTTTTTAAAAAATAATAATATGTTTCATGTCATTAATACAGATAAACGTAGCAAATATTCTTTTTTCCCATAACAATCCCAAAAAGTCTGAAAAATGGGAAAAAAGTTATTCTCAAGTGAATGTATTTCAGTGTGGTACCACTGTTATCCGTTCTTAGATGTCATGTTATGTTTAATGATGAGGCTGTGTTAATCCTATTCCGCTGTTTCTTGCTGCTTTCATGGACCCCTCTCATGTCGACGGAGCTGCAGCCTCAGTGTCCAATGTCTTATGTTTTTTTAGCCAGAACAGATATTGGACCCACAGGGTGGAGTGGACAAAGAAGCGTATATTTTTAGAAAAGAGGCATCACTTGTTGAAATTGGAGGAGACAGAAGTGGGTTGGCAGGCCTGTGGTTACCTGAGGCGCAGCTGAGATGCTGGCTGGCCCAATTTCTCTGCAATGTGCTCCTTCAGTTCACTGTACGTTGTGTCCAGAGGGACAGACAGAGCCACGGTGTATACGTAGTGGACCTTTACCACCACAGAGGACGCCTCTGCTCCCTGAGCTTCATCGTCATGCTGGGAACAAAAAGCATTAAAAGATCATGTAAATGCAGATTTTATTTAAAAGTAATGATCTGGTCCAATCAGTGCGAACACTTATTATGTGGTAATAGCAATAGTACTAATATTAGTGTCACTAATACTAGCATTACTCCTGCCTGTACAATTCTAATTATTACTAGAAGTAATACTAGTATAATAATAGTTTTAGTTATTGTTACTTTGAATGTTTTACAGAAACAGGGCCTGCCCAAATGTTTTTAGGGCCCTAACAGAATTTGCCCCCTGGGAACTGTTGTCCATTAGTTACATATCTAACTATCTAACCCACCTATACCTTTAATTCTGGAGGTCAGAGGTCCGTATCTTCTCATTTTTCTCATTAACATTTTTATAGAGCACTTCTAAAAATGTTTTTAATTTTACTTTTATTTTTATTTTTTAGTTTATTAATCTGTGCACGGGCGGCACGGTGGCACTGTTGCCTCACAGCAAGAGGGTCCCTGGTTCGATCCCGGGTTGGAATGGGACTCGGTCCGTGGGTGGGGGCCCTTCTGTGCGGAGTTTGCATGTTCTCCCCGTGTCTGCGTGGGTTCTCTCCAGGGTCTCCGGCTTCCTCCCACATTCCAAAGACATGCAGCTCAGGTTGATTGGTGACTCTAAATTGCCCTTAGGTGTGACTGTGAGCATGTACGGTTGTCTGTCTATATGTGTCAGCCCTGCGATAGTCTGGCAACCTGTCTAGGGTGTACCCCTCCTTCTGCCCAATGACTTGCGAGGACAAACGGTTACGGACAATGAATGAATGAATAATCTGTGCACACAAACACCCTATTCATTCTTTCATTTTTTTAAATCTACAGATGCACATTTTCACATCATATCATGTGACCACAGCAAATGGCATCTGCACTCTGCCTCTATGGGGAACCCATGGTGGTCAGCAGAAAATGTTGGCTTTGTGCAAATTTTGCAAACCACAGATATTGTACATTTGTGTGTTTCATATGTACCACATTTCTAAAGTGATGTAGTATATGAGCTGAATTTGCCATCTGGAGGTGGAGGGGATGGTGGATGGTGTCTCTAAACTGGCCTGACCCTGGCTGATGTGTTTGCTTTGGTTTGTTGTGAGGTGTGTTTTGTTCAGAAAAGGATCTGCAGGCTTCACACTCTGCTGTTCTGTCTTGGGAGACTGAACGGAGTGAATGTGTGATTAACTATACTGTTTGATAATTCATGTTGTAATAGAATGCGCTGTTTCTTTGAACAGCTCTCTCATTTTTGTGTGGAGCATCAGATTAAATTTACAAACCCTAACACTCGTCTTAATGAATTAAGACAGGAAAGTGTAAAGTACATGGTAACAAATACCTAAATTGATATAATCCTTCCTTGTTATTTTTCTTTGACCTTTGAATGAGTCCGATGGTTAATGAGCCCGATAACCTATATTTACAACTGATATACATTTACAATAAAAATGAAAGTCTCTCTGTCAATATTTAGAATTTGGACTATATCAAACTCCAACACAAAACTTTGTTTAAATGCCTTTAGCCAATGCTTAATAAAAACTGAAACGTTCATCATCATATACAGCAAGTTCCCAGCAACTTTTTTTATAAAGTCAAGTGAAGATTTAAATGAAAAAGGAATAAATAGGAATAGCTCCCTGAGGTTTTAAAAATTAAAAGTCCCTCTAATGCTGACACTTTCTTTGCATTTTTTAATTAATTAATTTTATCTGGGATCATTAAAATGAAATACAGATACAGATAATCGGCAAAATCCCAAATATCAGTCCCAATGATTGGCCAGGCCGATAATCTGTTGTCCTCCTGTTGCTCATTGACATATTTCCATGTTTTTGAAAGAAATCAAGCCATTTTGCAAGTTTGAAAGGGTTGACACAAATCTAGAGATCTTGATGTAGTCATTAAAAATATTAACATCGGTCTTCATAAAAAAATATATATTTATATAGATTCCAGAGTGTTCTTTTTGCCTTAAGAGCAGGATGAATTAAACCGAAACAAATTGAGGACTGGATTTTTGTCTTGTGGAATTCTTAAGAAGCAGTGAGCGTGACTGTGTATGATGAAGAAGCTGCAGTAATAATGTGTGTAGTCTCTTTGTGTAAGCTCCTGTAATCCTCGGTCAGTGCACCATGAAACTTCATCAAGCATCTGCATTAACATCACTGAGACTAATTCCCTGAGCATGTGTCGTATACGTGATGATTAAACTAATTGATTATAGTGATTAAATGAGGCATCTGTAGCTGCTTTTGTTCAAGATGCAGCAGGTTGCCATGGCTCACTCATTATGGGCTGGAAGATATAAAAAAGCATCATCTTCATCCTCAGTTTGAAATGAAATCATCCTCAGTGAGCCTGTTAGAGAGAAACTGTTTTGAAGTGGCAAATGTGGAACAGGAAGTCCATTAGTTAAGGACTCATCTTTTCAGGTCACTGTGGCATGCAAAAAACACACAAAAGAATATTTATATCCAAACGCTGACTACCTCTCCCTCCCTTGAGCGTCATAGTGACTTAATCGGGACACATCAGCATTCCCCCTGCTAAGTTCAACCTTACTAAGCAGTTTCTTCTCAAGTAGGCACAATCCTCCTAAATTTAGATCACGTAGAAAGAGAAGGAGAGTGTATGTGTGGTATGTGTTTGTGTGTGTCTCGCCCTGGATGCGCGAAGAACATAACTTTGATGTGATTTTACCTTCGAGCTTGCTCAGATGAATGTGACTTTTCAGAGGGGGGATATTACCTGGTTGCTGGCTGCGTTGGCTGTGTACTGGGGAGGCTCAGAGGCAGGCAGCGGAGCGTGGGTGGCAGTAGTGTAGGACGGAGGTGGAGTGTCTGAGGTAAAACGGACTGCTGGGAAAACAGTACATGTACAGTCTGAGCACACACAGTACAAGTCTAACAGAAAAGTTAGACGGGTAGATGCTCTCTGAGTCTCTTCCATTAAACCAGTGACATTCAACTTAAGTCCCACGGGCCAATCTGGCCCCTGATAGGGTGTCAGGTGGCCCCCCAAACATTTTCTAATCCACAATAAAAGTGAAGTGATCCTTACTGAGGATTGTTTTGTACTGTTAATTTACATACAGTGCCACAGTGCATAAAACAGCATCAAAACAGAGCTTTTTTATATCTAAAAAAAATCAGGGGAGGATCCCCTGCACTCCCTGACAGAGGTCCTAGCTTAGCCCTTAATGTCCTAAAAGCCCAGAAAGTTCCTAAAATCCTAGAAATGTCATAAAATCGTATAAATGTTCTAAAATCCTAGAAATGTCCTTAAATCCTGGAAATGTCATAAAATACTAGAAAAATCATAAAATTGTAGAAATGTCATAAAATCTTAGAAATATCCTAAAATTGCAGAAGCATCCTTAACTCCAAGACATATTAGAGGCAGGAGGATTTTAGAGAGAATGGGAGGACCAAGAGGACTAAGATGATTTTTTTCTTACCTCGAGGTGGAGCCACAGAGCTGGGCTGAAGCTGAGGGCGAGTGGGTGGCTTGAGTGCCGGTGGGAGAGGGATCCCACTGGGAACTCTCTGTGGGAGGAAATGAAACAGGAAGGTCAGGGAAACAGCATTTGTTTTTTTCTAATGGTAAAAAAACACAAAGCATTTTTCTCCCAGCAGGAAACTTATCTCTTGTGAAAAGGAGTACAGTGATATGGTGTTGCGGCTGAAGGGCTTAAGTGTAGCAGGCTTTTTTAGAACATTTTCATGTTTTTCCTGACACAGCAGTTTTGCCGGCTGGTCTCGGGGGTGCAGCAGAGATACAGCTCCGCTCAGTGTGAGTCTAATTTAGTCTCTCTGAAGTGCCACCATTAAAGCTTTTAAGTGAAACCCACTGTGTTTCCTTTCAAGATGACCCTGAAATGTATTGGCCAATGCATCATAAAATGTATTATAGTATTACATTGACAATACGTTACATTCTCCTTTTTGCCTTTAGCCATCTTGACATCTGCAGGCTCGAGCAGGGACATTGGCAGGAGTCCTCTCTGAAACATAAAGGATTGAAAATCAGATAGTGATGTTTAAAAGACACAAACTCCAAGAAAAAAACCCACAGATTTGTCACCAGCCACTAGGGTCTCAGGATTGTGTCCGCAAATTTGGAGGATTTTTAGATTATGCCTTTTATACCGAGGGCTTTATGTTTTCGTGTTGTCTGTCTAGCCGCACGTCTGTCTGTCTGGACTGTTGTGAATACCATATTTCAACATCTAGAGGGAATTTTCTTCAAATTTTGCACAAACATTCACTTGGACTCCATGATGAGCTGATTGGATTTTGGTTGTCTTGGGTCAAAGGTCAAGGTCACTGTGATCTAATCAGTTTCATTCCTGTGAATGCAATATCTCAAGAACACCTTGAGGGAATTACTTCAAATTTGGCGTAAACATTTGCGTAGACTCAAGGATGACCTGATTACATTTTGCTGGTCAAAGGTCAAGGTCATGGTGGCCTTACATTCGTCTCAATCTTGTGAACGCAACATCTCAAGAACACCTTGAGGGAATTTCTTCGAAGTTGACAAAACATTCACTTGGACTCATAGATGAGCTGTTTAGAATTTGGTTTTCAAAGGTTATGGTTACTGTGACCTTGCAACCATCTTATTGTTATGAACCCGATATCTAAAGACGGGCACAAGGGAGTTTTCTCACATTTGGCACAAACGTTCACTTGGACTCAAGAATGAACTCATTAGAATCTGGTGGTCAAAAGCCAATGTCACGGTGACCTCATACATGTTTTGGGCCTTAACTCAAAAAATAAATAAATATCAGTCTATAGGATCCACACTGGATCTTTGGCTCATTGTAGATTCATAGATTCTCAGTCTCTTCACCTGTCCATCATATATGACAGTTGCCATCCCATCCCTGTCTTCCTCGCCAAATAAGAACACCATGGCCCCTCCTGGCACAGTCAGCTGTCCTGGGCCCCGACCCATGTAAGGAGTCCGCATACGCATGTATCGAGAATCCCTTACAGGTGGTGAAAAGACTAAATCAGTCATAAATGTACAAACATTATTACTGTAAAGTGCTGTTCAAAAGCAGCATCAGCTTATCACCAGCTCAGGTTAATAATGTTTCTTTTATACTCACTGAGCTCCATCCACCTTGGGCTCATAGAAACCAGGTTTCTGTGGTGAATAGAGGTGAAAGTTAGCAAAGGGACTTACTGTCAGTTATGTCTGTATTCATACTGACACTGTGGTCATTCTTACCTGCATCCTTAGAGGTTCAAAGCCTCCAAAATCATCGTTGGGAATCATGGAGGAAATCACCTGCAATCAGAGCATCATGCATTGCTGTTCTGCAATATTTTTTCCTCTCATTTACACTGACAAGTTCAAGTTGGGGAATCTTGTCTGAGCATCCATACACCCATGACACAAAATTTGCCATAGAGGGAACTGTACCTTTGCTTTGCCCAGGAAGTCTCTTTGCTTCAGCTGCTCCACATCCTGTTTCCTGGGACGAAACATCACATCCTCAGGCACCATGAGAGGAGCCAGGACCTCTCCCCTCTGTTAAAATCAGAAAGGTATTTTTTTTTTCTCATACAAAAAAGCTGTATTGTATTTTAGTGTACTGTTTTCCTGTAAAACGAGAAGGTTTGTAACGCGACTGCCATGTTAAATAGTCAAGCCCAAAGTAAGCACTGCCAACCAGCCGTAGCAAACGTCCTCATTTTACAGCGAAACAGTGCACTAAAATATGTTTGTGAAAACATTTGAGATGAGAAATAGACAATGCAGTAACAGACTCCTGATCTGTATTTGATTAGTGCTGCCTAATTTTACAGTTTGACCACAGATCATGAGCAGTGGTTCACATGATTGACAGCTGTGTTTGAGACCCCTCCGCTCTGACTGGTTTTTATTGTTCAGGCATGGTGGATAGTAGCAAATGCTGATAGGAGCACTACAGGAAGGACAAAATATATGTCTGTCTCATGTACTACTGCAAAGAGGTGGAAAAAAGTTTTTTTAAAAAAGAAACTTACCTCAAGAAAATGCTAAAATAGTTATGGAATTGTATACATTAAAATACACCAATGCGTATCAGCTTGTGCCTTCTTCAGATGTAGTGACACACTGGGAAGAAAGCAATGAGCAATGACATAAGAAATTACCCAAAAATTAGCAAAAGAATTTTCAAAAAGTACAAGGAACCTAGCTGAAAATTTGTAACAAAAGAGAAAAAAATGATAAAATAAAAGAATAAGAATAAATAACAATAATAAAAGAAAAGAAACAAACAAAAACACAATGAAATGATCTGAAAACATGTTGAAAAAATGATTTCGCAAACTCTCTACCATAATTTTAAACTGTAATTATAATCAATATTTTTTAAAAATTTTATTTGAATTTGTGGAACATTTTATTATCAAGTTGCTCATTGCCTTTTTCTCATATTTGTGAAATAGATTACGTTCATTTGTTTAGGGTTCAGGAGTTAAAATACTATACTGGAAGCTGTCTAAAAGCAGCACAAGAAAAGTGATGTTGCTCTCGATTTAAAAGGGTTAAAGACACATCCACGGTCCTCACTTTGGAAATCATCCTAATCTTTCTATCCTTATTAGGACATCAAGTATGGCAAAGGTATAAATACAAACAACAAACATACATGACATGAATAGTGCAGCGGTTGTTGAAATTCAACACCAAAGTCGGTCTCATGTCCTTTGCAGTCTGTTGTGAAAGTTGTGACACTCACCAGGACGCTGTCCAAAGCCACCTCCAAGTTTCCCCCTCGGCCTGCTCCTCTCTCCTGGGAGGCTGACAGCAGAACCTCCCTGGCCCGCTCCCACTGGCCCATCCGACAGTACACAGCTGCTGCGTTATATAATACCTGGGGGACACGTCACAATTATACATGTCAGTTACATCCCATTAATATTCATGTTACCTTTATTGAGATTTTACATCATCTACCTCGACAAACTGTCCTTATGTGGGCCGATGCTAATGATTCAGTGATTACTTCAGTAACGTTTCTGTCTTTCAAAATGTACGTTTTTGGTTTTGGTACAAAAACTCCCCACACACTCAAGTCTGAGGACACTGGAGGACGGAGCTACAGAGGCTAAAAAGCAGCATTACCAAGCATTCACCAAGGTGACATGTCTGTGCATTAGATGCTTCTGTTGGAGCTGAGATTTAAATAGCCAGAGACCAGTGCCACTTTGCACAAGATTTTCCACCTTTAAGAATAATATTGTCAGATATGCAGCATGGTGCATTATTTATCCCTTTTTATTGTGCCAGTCATTGTCAAACTTTTGGTGATATTTTGATCCGTCATGTATATACTTGAGTGTTTCAGTTCAGTTTGTTCAATTGTTAACTCTTGTTACTGTTTTGTGGAACTGCTTTACTGTGATGGCAGCAAAACAATAGCAGCACTGTGACTGATGGAGACATGCCAACAGCTGTCACTGTTGTAGGAAAACGTGTCTCAGTTACAGAGCTCTGTCTTTATCAAGTATCTGCCTCTCAGCTGATCATTCAAAAAATAATGACTGAACACCAATACTTAATGTTTTCCAAAACATGAAGGGTTTGTGTTATTTTGGGAGGCATTATATGTTGAAACTTTAGCAGATACGTTAAAACTCTACGCTTCAACAATCATGTGGTAATGCAGGTTCAGGCAGGTTGACCCTGCTGCCATCTAGCATCAGCTGGCGTACCACCAGACTATGGAGCACTTTCTTTCCCCAGCCTGTAAAAATCCTAAACTCCTCCTTCGACTCCAAAAGATGTAGCAGGATTTAGGGACAAATTTGAATTTTATTAAATCTACCTTGTAAAAACCACTTGGATATGTATAGGAAAATATCATGTTTTGGCTTAAAACACCCAATTTTTGGGGACATAATCCCCACTGAAAACACAGTGGTGTCTCTGTAAAACAATTGCTTTTTTTTTCTTCAAGTGATGTCTTGAACTACTTTTTGTACCATTATGCTGCGCAGTGAAGAAAAAAGATGCCTTTCATTGCACTTTCTCTGCTGGAAATGCAGTGATGTCTTGATAAAAAAAGAACTCCTTTTTGTGGCACTATCCTGGCAGGAAGCGGAGCAATGTCTCAGGGAAAGAAACACCTTTGCAGCATTATCCCTGCTGGAAACTGTGATGGGACACGACAGAACACCCACATTTTGTGCCTTAAGCTGCCGGAAACACAGCAAAGGGTCACTACAAAATAGCCACATTTGGTGGCCAAAAAAGCTGCTGCAAACTCGCAACTTGCTTAAAAAACAACCAGTGTTGTTGTTGGTGGGTCTCAAACAGTGGTCTGCAGCTTGGCTGGTGTCATGTCATCCAACATGCCTTCCAACTCCTAATGAGGATGTCAGCTACGTCACTTTAAAAATGTAGATATGATACATACATACAAACTGTAACATATTTGTGGTTTGCCCAAATGTACATGCAATATAAATGCAATATTTACTCCTTGTAATTGGGTTGCTTTACCACCATTAAGAGTTGTGTTGTGTGATTCTGCAATCTACAAGCCATTGTTTCACCATCAAGCCCAATCAGTATAATCCTGATTACCATCATTATGCATGATATCACTCTAGAATCCATTCAGCTCATCGGATTTCCTTGACGACCAGTGTGGCTGTCACGTATTTTACATAAACAGCATCTTTTCCATCATATCAGAGGATGGATGATGCTGAATGTCTGATAAAGTGATTTCTCACACTGATAGTCACATTCGCCTTTAAGCATGTTAGCTGGATAGTTGAGCTGTTACTGAGTTCCTCCAATCACAGGTGCATTATCTGTGAAAAGACAGAGCATGTCTTATCTGAGCTGTGGGAAGAAATATGTGATGTTGTGTAACCTCCATCAATGAGGCTTTGTTAGCTTCCAGGTGTGTGCGACGTTTGAACTACACAATGGAGGTGATGACAAAGCACAGTTCGCTCTGCATTTTCATTCCTCAGTACAGATGGGATTGGATTTCCTTTTTATTTCATTGCATTGTGTCAGAAGTAGCATGCTGGAGGCTTACAGTTGCCGGTGCATAGTGCAGTGTGTATTTGTGCGAGGCTGAATGTCAGACCTGCCAGCTGTAGAGTTTGAATCGCAGTCCCAGCTGTCTGTAGTCAATGACCATGTTTCCTCTCATATGCTTCTGTGCCCAAATACAGTCTGATAGAGCCTCTTCCAGCCTGGGGAGACAGCGATGCACAGACAAGCAAACAGAGAAAATTCAGAGCTGGACAGAAATGGATAAAAAAGGTACATTTTTAAGATGAATAACAAAAGCTGAACAACACGAACATTGTGGTTTTACAGAGGTGTTGTGGGTCAGACTTTTTGTTCGTCATGCAGTCTACCCCGGTTGCCCAGCAACATCACAGTGATGAAAAGTCTCCAGGAAGTGAGTGCGCCCAACCAAAAAAAAAAAACAGCCCAGCACACAATTACCCATGAAACCACACTGTGGCTTTTTTAAAGAATTTATTAATAAGATGATTGAATGTTCATAGCCATAGTTGCATCAACCATAGAGTGCTCCAGGGATGACATTTTTCTGGAGGCCAATATGGAAGTTAACACCCTGATCTCGTGTTCAAAAAGTATATGGGATTTACTGTTGGATTTTGATTATTGCAGAAAATAAGCTCTGTGGCAAACAAATGTATTAGGCACTTACACACTTTGTTCAGCAAGATAATTTTTCAAGATTTTTGCACGACTTAATGTCACCACCGCAACAAGGCTGTAAAGCCAAGTTCAGCGTGATGACGTTCTGTAGTCTTATTTAGCCACTTGTTGGCAACCACATTTTTAAGACTCATAGAGTGGAAGCCTCGAGTTTGGCATTTTGGATTTTTGGAACTAGTAGTAACCATATTTGGATAGGATAATGGAGATAACCTTATCACTAGCTGGCAGCTTGGTTAGCACAGTGCATTTACAGCTGTGGTTAACTGTGATAATGCTAATGCTAATTTTCGTGGTTAAAACCATTGAAACAAAATGTGCTCACCAGAAAAGCTTTTTTTCTGGTCTTTTAGTACAACCAGACACCGAACAAGACTTTTTTAGGTGTGCCAAACATTACAGTAAGCTTTTATGAACTGAAAACACACTGAAATAGTGACAGCATCTTTGTGACTACTCTGTGAAGCTTGAGTTAAATGCATGGTTACGTTACCTAACCAATGTTGTCAACAGATAGCACCCATCTGACACTCAAAGAGGCAATGCTATTAATTATGTATGACTTTAAAGCTAAAATAATTTGAACAGGTGAGTTAGGCTATGCTGTTGGAGCTAGCCTCTAATGGCCATTAAAGAAACTGCAGTTTTTGGCACTTGTGCTTTGGCATTACTTTTAAGCCCTGGAGGTTGTTGCCTGGATATAACGTGTTAATTAGTGAGCTTTGGAGGTGCTGGCAGGCAGATATTGTCACCTTTGTAAAGAGCCTCTGTTTTCAGTCTTATAGGCTAAGCAGCCTCTGGCCTTACATTTACAATACAGATATGAAATCCTCTCATCTAACTCTCACCAAGAAGTCAAATGAGCGTATTTCCGAAAATGTCACACTATCCCATAATACATCCATGTTCTAACTACTAACTCCAACCAATTAAGTCGTCATAATATTTTTTTAAAAATCCCTTATAAAATTAAAACTATAACGTACAGTTTACAAGTTTAAACATAAAGGTCAACCGATCTGTTTTAAAAAATTGCATCACTTTAAGGAAGCAACAATACCATTTCTTGTGACCGAAACTCTGCACCCTTCAATGAGCAGCAGCCACCGTGGCAGGGTGATAGCAAACTGACTTCCCTTTATTTCCCATCTGTGAGATTAACACATCACAGTAGTGTCAAAAGTTACATACTCTGTCTTTAATGTTGTGTAGACTGTAAGTCAGTGTTTGGAACAGAGTGCAGTCTCCCACCTGTCAATCTGCATCATCACTCCTGCTCTCTGGAAGAAGCCGACAGCGAGTCGTTCATCCTTGGCGAGAGCGAGGTCTAAAGCCTGGACATGGAAAAGACAAGGCGTTGTAATGGACATTAGAATTAAATAACAAAACAGAGGTGTCTGAGAGTCTGAAGCGCAGAATTTTCCTTTCCAACCCTCCTTATTATCCTCCAATGCACACAACACACAGACCTTCACGGCCAGGTCCAGCTGTCCCAGGACCAGGTGAGCCGAGGCAGCGTTGAACAGAATGTGAGAATTGGGTTCACTGATCTGCTCCATTTTGGACAGAGCTCCTTCCCAGTCCTTGGCATCCGCCGCCTGCACCGTCTCGTCCCATAACCGCAGTAACTCAGTGTAAAGCATTCTGGACAGCGAAGACAGAGGGAGAGAAAAATACGATATTAAAATAAGATATTAAAATAAGATATTTAAATATTAAAATAAGATATTATCTCCTGTTACTTCATCCCTATCTGTGTCAAAAATCATAGATAATAATTGGATAAGGAAATAGAGGAAGAGGTAGACAATTTTACAAAAACAAAATAACTTCAAAAAATTGGTATTAAAATATGTTTATATAGGTCCATACATTTTATCTTATTTATTTTTTCATTTACTTTTTTGCATTTGTAAAAAAAACAAAAAGAAAAGAAAAGAAAAAGGAAATTACTACTGTAAGGTTAAAGATTTGTTTTATTGTCATTCAGCAAAGACATCAGAGATTCTGATTTTTGACTCAATTTAAAAACATAAATAAAAACAAAGAATGGCATGTACAAAATAGGGACATCAATGAATACAATGTATAAAAACTGGATAAGTAAATAAATAAATAAATAAAAAGTTCCTGGACATGACACAGGAATAAAGGGGGGGCAGGGGGGGATTATTGCACAGCAGATAAAAAAATATTGCACATATTTACATAGCAGCTGCCTAGTTATGGAGGAGAAAAAGGTTGGCTGTTTAGAGCTTTTTAAAAACATAATTATTTGAAAATTGATACATATAGGCTGTGTGGTGATATGTGAGGATTACTGAATTTGTCTGGAAATTAAATTAAATGTAACAGATCCAAAATCAAGCTGACACACACAGAAAAAAAACACCTATATGTTATATTATGGATACATTTTAACATTTTTGCTGGTCTAAGATGAGTTAATTTAAAGTTTATGGACAGTATTATTGTAGTTCAGTATATGACTATCATATTTTATGAAGTGATTTTTAACGTTATTCAACATGTAATCTGAATAGTAAACTGTTACTATTGCTATCAAATAAATGTAGTGGAGTGAAAAGAACAATATTTCCCTCCAAAATGATATGTGTAGATTTTGGGGAGGAGGCAGGACGGATGAGTATCGCTCAGAATTAAAAATGTGCATTTGCCTCCCAGTAAAACACTAAAGCAGCAGAGGTCTTTAACTAAATTAAAAACATTCAGACTATAACTTGATGTAGAAAAGGTATAAATTGGTGCATAAAAACTTGCACCAGAATGCAAGAAATGAAGTGTTTGACTCCCATACTCTGTGTTTCACATGTGGCATGATGAAACAACACCTACACCATTATCGGAAATATTGAGTAGATGTATGACAGCAGTTACAAATATTTCAGCAAAGTACTGTGCAATAGTGACTTAAATTTACAATAACTATGTAAGACTGTCTTAACTGTCCAATAATTGGTGCAATAATTCAACTGCTGTAATACTAATAATCATTCAACAGTACAATATTCTTTTCAGTATCCTAATTTATTTTTACTTATATACTTGCACTACTTTGGATTTATGTTTAACATACGATCCACAATCTATTTAAATGACTTATTCTTATATTTATAGACTTATTATTGTGCTATACATTGTAGCATCATACATAGCATAATGCACATATTTTATATTTTTACATAGCAGAATACTTTCTAGAATTTTACATAGTGTTATTCTCATACCAGGAATGTTAGCAGACTGTTGGCTGCTGTAGAAGAAGTACTCAAAACTTTCTTAAGTAAAACTATTAACAGCATCACAGCAAAAGTCCTGCATCTGGAGAGGTTATGTCAGCAAAATGTACATTCAAGGAGGAACTTTTTTTATATATTACTGTACAGTTTGATAACCCTTTGAAACCTCTGAAGCGAAGTGGTTTGACTTCTTTTAAGAACATGGGCAGAAAGCAATGAGCAACGTAACAAGACATGGCTCAAAAATTAGCAGGAATTAAAAAAAAAAAACAAAAAAAAGAAAATTACCCCAAAACAAGAAAATTACCCCAAAAAATCCTAAAAACAAAAAAATATATAAAATAAAAATATACACATTTTTGGTAACATAAGTTAATGGTTATAATAATGATACCTGTAGTTTTCTGGATATTTTTAAATGTTCCTCTTTTAAAAACAAAAAGAAAATCAGTTCATTTTTTGTCACCTTTTAGTAATTTCTATCCATCTAAACTGTGGGACATTTCTTGAGAAGTTGCTCTCATGTTTTCAAAAAAAAAAAAAAAGTCAAGGTTGCTCAGTCAAGGGTTAAATAGCTTGTGAAACATCTCAACAAAGCGCAAGAAAACAAATGTCGATAAAGGTTTCAAGGGTTTAATCTGTAACATTCTGTATTTTTTCCTGGAATACTTACTCGTAGCCGCTGCCTATCCACACATGTTGAGTTCAGTTCATACAAGCTGCACAGTTAACCAGAGAAACTTCACACGTCGTCCACATTCAGACTGCTCACCTGTTGTACCTGAAGAGAGGCCGCTTAGAGCTCAGTCAGTCTCTGGCTGCGTGCCTGCTGCTCTGCACTCCACACTCTGCCAACAGGGAAGTGAGAGTGAGTAAAACAGGCCTCCTCTGGAGTCTCCACCCTGCTGCTTACAAGGAAGTCCTCCATCCATATTCCACAGAGAGGACCCACAGAGGCACGTAGTCTCTGGAACGTACCTGTGGGTGTGACAGTTCCAACATACGAGTCACACAGGATTTCATTAAACCTGTCTGACCTAGTTTACATTTTTATCTTGTTTTAAAAGTAGCGCTAAACATGAATTTCATACAGCGGATGTGTTCCCATCTAGTGTTCCCACAACATTACCTAACATTACCTGCAAGCTGCAATAATGCTTGAAAGAAAACATTTTAATCTCATGTTCAAAAAATGTTTTAACTGCAACATTCTGAGGATGTTTTGGTGATGTTTTCAGGTGACAGATCATAGAATGTTCTTTTTTTTAGAAAATGTTCCCACAATGTTACATGAGAACAAAGGAGGAACATTTCCAAAGCAACATTCAGAACATGTTATTGAGGTCTGAGATTACAGCCCTTTTTTTAATGAACTGACATGTTAACCACAAAAAAAAACAAAAAAATGTTTTAAATATTTTTTGATGTTTATAGAGAATGTCACCCTAACTCTAAGAAGAATGCTCTGGGAACGAAAAGAAAACTTGCCACTGAAAACATTGCTAAGAAATTGCACTGGTTGTATCGTACCATTCTCAGAATGTTTTCAGAACCCAAAATTGCTAGCTGAGTTACTGCAGCCATTCACATTGTTGCCAGGTGAACTGTAAAACACAGGGACTTTATAGTAAAAGTACAGATATGTTTGGGTGCCCAGTAGCTCATTTGATAAAGCGGGCGCCCCATGTACAAAGTCCTTAAAAATAAAGGAAAGGTGTTAAAATACTGTTACTCGTCTATAAAGCACTTAATGGTCTCAGGCCTAAATACATTTCTGATTAACTTGTAACACTACGATGCATTCAGACACATCAGGTCATCTGGGACAGGTTTGCTCAGCGAATCAAAACCAATCGAGGTGAAGCAGCTTTTAGTTTTTATGCTCCCCACCTGTGGAACAAACTCCATGAATCTGAAAGATTTGCTAAAAACTGTTAACTCGTTTAAATCAGGGCTTATAGCATTGTTGTTTGCTGTGGCTTTATAATAACGTTTTGTTTTGTTTGTTTTTTTTGGTGCTTTGATTATATTTAAGTGTTTGAATGAAATTTTATTGTTCCTATGCACCTAAGTACTGAAAATAAATGTATAAGTCAATACTGTTTATACAAAAGCAGTGGTCAAAATTTTTAGAATTTTGAATGTTAATTCTTCATAACATACACCACCTTCAAACAGGAGCGTACATTACACAGAAAACTGATGTGGTTTTTTTTTCCAACTTTAAGTATTTATAAAAACAAATTAGCTAATTAGCTAACAAAGTTAGGTAAGATGCTTAGGGTAAATGTAGTGGAGTAAAAGTGAAAGCTGAAAGAAACATAAACTCAAGTAAAGTACAGATACTCTAGTACAGGTACTCTATGTACTTTAGCGAGGTATTATTACCTTGTTACACTGCATCACTGCTTTTATCCTGAGCATTGTTTGACTCTGAGACTGTATTGCCGAAACTCCATGACTGGAAAAATCCCATGTTATCTGTGTCGTAATGAGGTAAAGGTTTCTGTACCAGCTCTAATTGCACTGAGCCATTTTAATGCTAACACACTGCAGGAAGCTGGAGGTACACTCTTTGGTTTACATCATTGATTTCCTGAAAAACCTATCCAGATAGACCTTTGACCCCACTTTACAATTCCAGATATAGAAGTAAGAGGGAAGTAACTCTGCTTTCTTGAAGTAACAGCTCTGGGAACATAAAGTGACACGGTTTGTTACGCATACAGATGGTTACAGTGTAAACAGGAAACAAGGAAATGATTTGTTATTTCCAGTACTGAGTGTACTGGGTCAACCTGCTGCTCAGGTTGTGTTTTGTTTATCATGTGTAGTACTACAGCCACACTGTGGCCCCACCCACCACTGACACTCCACAGATATTTACCACATAGCCTGACTAATCAGTGGTGGAAAACGTATTCCTATTTATTTTTCAAGTAAATGTTGCAATATAACAATAAATAATAAGATCTTCACAAAGAATTATTCCTTTATATGTAAAAATTATGCATTCAAAAAAGTAAAGTACAGCATCACCATAAATGCAATGGTCAAAAGTGAAAGTACTAATTATGCTTCATAGAACTTTTCAAAGTTACATATTACTAAATAAGATTATATCATATTTTACTGTTTTCAGATTGTAGCCAATTTGTACCATTTTAGGTATTTTTATTTATTTGATTGTATTCTATTGTAGGCCTATTAATTTGTCTATTTTATTAGGTTTTATTTGAGGATTTTATAATATATTAGGTTAACTTAAACTTTTTTTAACTGCATGAATCAAAATGAGCCCCTATTATTGTTCAACCTTTGAAAATTGGGCAATAATAATATGCTTGATTTCTTTGAAAAACATAAAAGGAAGGCAATGAGTAACTTAAAAAGAAATCACCCAGAAATTACCCCCAAAAAGGGGGGAAAAGGAAGAAAAAACAAATCAAGAAAGTAAAACAAAAAATAAATGAATGACCTGGAAAAATGTGCATATAATAAATTTAAACTATATATTTATTATAATTTTTAATATTCAACAATTGTAGAAAAGTTGCTCAATGCATTTTCCCACGTTTTCGAAAGAAATCAAACCAATGTGGTCAGGATTTGAAGGTTTAAATAGCAGTGAAAGTGATTTCAATCCAGGTTTCAAAGGGTTAAGGTAGTTTGTGAAAGATTTATGGTAGTGTGTTTGTAAGGAATCTTGAGTAATTAGTGTTGTAGTATTTTTGTATTTTCACATGTTGTTTAAAAAAATGTAAATCAAAACATTAGTTTTGCTTCTTTGCCTGAGAGAATTGTAAATTGGCCTGGACACAAGCATTTTTCTTTCTTTCTTTTCTCGTTTCTGATGTATTTTTGCTGCTTAGAACACTGAAAGGGAAATTGCAGATTTTACGAAATGCACGTAAATGCAGCATGGATCACAACATTAGAGTGTCACGTGACACGTGCGACATGCGCAGGCGCGGTAGAAGTTTAACTGAGTAACTGAGCGGCTGTACGGTAGCAGTTGTTTAGCGCCGAAATCCCTGAAATATGAGTAAAATGTTAGCTTTTTTCACGTTGACAGTAACGCTGTTTGGCATGGAGGTGTTCGGCCTGCCGTACACTTATACTCAGGTAACGTTTCACTTTTCAGTCTTTGTTTTTGCCGTGAAACCTCAGTCCCGCTTTGGAGAAACGCCACAGTCTCGTGCTCACACTTAGGTTCATTCACTCGGCTTCCAAGTTCCAAACAAAGTAGCAGTTTGGATTTATTCGGTCAATTTTCTTTTTACATTTTGCGTTTATTTGAGTGAGTATAATTGTGTTAAATGGTGTGTTAGTTTAAGCGTAAGCCGAGTCCAAGTGTAAAGTCAGTTTTAAACTCAGGTCTTTAAATACTTTTACATGACTTTTGAAACTTCCCTTAAACTTTACAAGGAACACAGTTGAAAACAGCAATGTCAAATGAAACTCCAGTTAAATTTCCCTTGCGTGTAAAGGACTGTTCGTTATTTATGAGAAGGGCAGGCGTAATGCAAAATGGGGGAGGCACTTCAAATAATTTCTTGGGCACTGGGGAGGCAGGTATGCGTTTTGATTAGGGACTTTCAACCTTAAATGGTGGCATTTTGTATTTATTTTACATACCTTCAGAATCCCTAAACCCATAAGCATGTTTTATTTAGGAAAAAAAATCTTCAAAATCACACACAATTTTTCACAGCCAGAAATAAAATAGGTAAAGATAAAATATTTGGTAGAGATGCATAATAATATCAGCATGTCAACAGTATCTGTCATTATTGGCTTTAAAATGAAATATCACTATCTGCCAATATGACAAACCCATATTTGAATTATAATTATTTTAACTGACAAGCCAAAGTTGGAATATTTTTCTTATTTTGTATAATGAATGAATCTTGCATAAATTCAAAAGTGTCATATTTTATGTCTCTATCTGCTGGTTGGCCATCATCATAAGAGAATGCATAATATGATAATTATTGCATAATTGATATGTTAATTCCCCCTAAGAAGAGACCTGATGTATAAAAATATGTATCAGTTATCGGCCAAATGAGTTGTTACATATCAACGTATCGGATAGTGGCAAAAAATCCAATATGGTGCATCCCAAATGTGAGTAGCTCCAGAGAGGATCTTGATATTAAAAGAAAAAAAAAATTGAAGTCACACCCCAGGCACCCCTAATTTGATACATAATGTACAGTCCTTAAAGTGTTTCCTATGCAGTTATGGTTTTATTAATGACAAAATAATTCAGTCTTTTTGTTTGTTTGTTCATTTGCTTTTTAGTCAAGAAAACATCATGGATTTAAGGCCGAACCCCAGTTCAAAGAGAAGTACTTCAGCCAGACTCTGGACCACTTCAACTTTAACAGCATGGGGAACGGGACATTCAGTCAGCGTTACCTGATCACAGGTGAAAACAATATCCTATTATAAAAGTAACAATAAGCTGATATGATCAATTGATTGGTGTTATTCTCCTTTTAGACAAATACTGGAAGAAAGGCTACGGTCCAATTTTCTTCTACACTGGCAATGAGGGAAACGTCTGGGAGTTTGCTCTCAACTCTGGTTTCATCACAGAGTTGGCCGCTCAGCAGAGCGCCCTGGTCATATTTGCTGAACATGTAAGAAAACCCTGGTATTGATCATGAAAGAGCACAAATGCAGACACTGTTATTGTGTCTGATTCAGCACTTGTTCATCAAACAGTCACAGCTGAGAAGAATTTGCAGAGCACGTGAAAATGAGGAATGGATGGTTAATATTTGACTCATACTGTCAGCTGATTTTCCAACACTCACACTTCCCCGTGACTATTTTTTTCTCTTGCTTCGGTTTGGTTTCCACTACCTGCAAATTACAGAATCTGGTCAGCTGGTTTAACTATGAAACTAAATATATTATTGAGGGCTTTAAGGGAATCTGTGTTTATTAAAGTTTAAAATAGGGGTCTTTAAGCCTGTATAACTCTTTGAAACCTGAGCATATTGGCTTGATACATACATACATACAAGTATATGATTCTGTAGTTGAACAGCAGCTCAAGAAAAGGGGGATTTATTAAGGGCCTAGCATAAATAAAATAAAGCATTATTACTTTAAAAAAAACTGTAGGCTGGTTCATCATTAATTACATGAGTGATATGAATGCAGTGCTAGAGGGGAAAAGTAAGTGTGTCTGTCGCACTGAGGACCAAAAGAGCTGAAAGCTGACATCAAATATTCTGTTAGATTTTTACTTATTCTGTGATCAGATAGCTGCTGTTTTAAATTAATTTTGCCATATTTGGAGTAAGACAAAGGTCTTGTACAGATGCTTTTGACAACATTTAACATTTAAGAAAGTCCTTTATGACACAGAATATATAGGTTTTTATACATATACTTGTTAGCACATTGTTGGCTTGGCTTTACAATATCGAGTATCAAAATTCACTAGATTTAAATTAATCTTCCCGAAATCTTATTTTTAAGCAGGTGTCTTATGCTGCAAGTCCTCTTTTAGATCTGGTTTCAATTTTGGTTGTATACTTTGTCTTTCTAACCCAAGTTAAAAAAGATGTTTAAGTTAATAATGAAACATAAAGCAGAGTTCCCACAGTCACAGACAACCATAAAAGTCATCAAATCCACAATCTGTGTGTGATAAAATTAATTTTTACAGTAATCTTCCAGGGATTAATATAAATTTAATGTAACTTTTCTGTAGCTTTTGGCGTAACATTTTGTGTACCATCGTACAGGTTTCTTTATTAGCTCCTGAGTTCCATCTCTCCCTCCATGGACTGATGAACTCTTAGATCCAGCAGATTGAACAGTTAGGTTTAACTTCTGCTACTCTGTCTGTGCACAGAGAATCTGCTGCGCTCCGAAACATCCTTGATGCAATGAATAACTGAATGACATCCAGCTCTAAAAGTAGAGAATTCATGTGTGGTGTCAGATGTTTTAATCATGGCAGGCCAGCACAAATAAATGAGAGTGTGGGAAACCCAAAGGTTTCCATACCTATTTTATGCCCCACTTCTACTTTTAAATTTTACTGCATTTTTGGATGAAGCAATTTTCATATTATACATTTTAAATGGGCATGGACATTTTATTATGGGTCCTGTAAGATTTTGTCTATGACAATATATGGGAAGCCTGGTGCAGGAACTTTATCAGCTTATTTGGCCACAAGCCTGAAACTAGCTTTAGTACTCTAATAAGAGTATCATAATACTGATGACAGTGGAAAGATGGGCCTCAGGCAAAATGACATTCTCTTTAATTTCTTTTATATTTTCTCTGAATTTTCTGGAAATATAAGAGAAGTCAACTCCACTGACCATAAGTCACCTGTTAGCATAGATAACACCCCCTAAACATCAAGTGCAGGTTTCTGGCTGTGTGCAAAGACTGGTGCAATAACACCAAAAAAGGCTGGAAGAAGAGAAAGAACTTCTGCAGGCTTGAAACTGATGTTGGCCTACTGTTGAATAAACATAAACCAAATATATGTGATTTCAGGGAAATGTACTGAAGTATTAAAAGTAAAAGTACTCATGCAAAAAAGTTTAGATACATTTCATAAATCAAAATAATTAAAAGAAAAAGCAGCAGTTCCTCTGCATACGTACAGAATATATGACGAGCTGGAACCATGAAATATTAAAAGTAATATAAATTTTTCAATATTAGAATTGAAATACTTCTGTATATAACTGAAATTACAGTAACTGGTATCAATTCACCTAGTTAAGTAATTCTTCTTCAGCCCTGAAATTTAATAATCCAGTCATAATTGCTCTAAAACATCATCTAAATTTGATTAAATGATGCTCATGTATTTTTTTAAAAATGTCCTCAAATATAAAACTTATTTTTTTTTGTGCAGGGCAACAATTACGAGATATTTTTCTCTTATCTTGGTACGAGTGATCTAAACCACTCGTAAAATTTTCTCTTACCTATGAGAACAGCAAAAATAAGGAAACATTGGTGAATCCCAAAAATCAGTGTGAAATAACAAAACCTGGATACGAGCAAAAATGAGAGAAATCTTTTTGTTCATCATTTCTTGCATAAGGCCCACTATGTATCACTTCCCTAGTACAGCTGCTTGAGATCCTTTCACCATATATACTGTATAAATGCTACACTATATAGCACTGCAGTGCAGCTTTGAAACTTCCTGTATCTATTTTGAGTTTCTTATCAAGCCTGACGACTTTTGTCCTCCTTTTCCTGTTTACAGAGGTACTACGGCAAATCTCTGCCGTTTGGCGAAGACTCCTTCAGCATCCCTCAGATCGGCCTGCTGACAGTGGAGCAAGCCCTCGCTGACTATGCTGTCATGATCACTGAGCTGAAACAGCAGCTGGCAGCCACAGACTGTCCTGTCATTGTGTTCGGTGGCAGGTAAGCTCCACCTGAACGACACTGTTCCCTAACATCCACCTGTGTGACTTGTTGTTGAGCTCCCCTGAGGTTTTTGTGTCTTATATAAGTGATCTGTCTGACACTTGTGGTTTGCTTCAAGCTTGAGCGTGTTTTCTGTCTATGTAAATTCAGTATGTGATACGCTTACTGGAGTTGTATTTAGTGACCAGGTTTCAAATCTCCCACACCATTGAATTTTTATGCACAAACAACAGCAAAATGTATTAACCCTTTGAAATCGAAGCAAATTGGCCCGATTTCGTTCAAGAATATAAGTAGATGGCAATCAGCAACGTTGCAACAAAATGACTCAAAATTAGCAAGACATGTAAGATATTTTAATATATATATATATATGTCTGTGTGTGTGTGTGTGTGTGTGTGTGTGTGTGTGTATTATATTTATTTATATATATATATATATATATATACTGACACACACTCACACACACTTTCTTTTCTGGGGGTCATTTCTTGTCAAGATGCACATTATCAAATTTCCATGTTTTTCAAAGAAATCAAACCAATTTGCTCAGGTTTAAATGCTTGTGATAGGCGTATGAATGCTGCACAAGAAAAGGGATGTCAGTCCAGGTTTCAAAGAGTTAAGCAATGTAACACTTTTTGTTGATTCTCTTTTGGCTATGAAACACAAATGAAGTTTAAGTATAAGATGCACAAGCAGGACCAGAGGCTATAATCTCTTTAGCATTATACACTTTGCGTCTAGTTAATTAGATACACCTGCTGCAGCTAAAACCAGTGCATCCAATCTAACAGATCTTCAATAAATCCTCCTTTATGAAGGTTCTACTGTTCAGTTTCTGTAGAAACTGTTTTAGAGAAGTGTTGATTCAGCCGTTTGACTTTTTTATTGCATTATACTTTTCTTTAGTTTTTTTTAAAGGGAAAAAATGATTTTTCCTCTTAATTGTTGTACTGTTTATCAGTCTATATTGTGTGTGTGTGTGTGAGAGATGTGTTGGAAATATCAGCTGCAGAGATGTTTGCATCTCGTGCTGTCATGAGCACGAGCCTCTTGTCCATGAATAGATGTACACTTCCTTCTGTAACCTTCTTTAGGATCCCATGTGGTAGATCTTATTTGACCATGCTTAACAGAGACTGCCCATTGCTTCTTGTGCAGGTGATTATTATCTACCAATAGTTTCTACGAGAACGGCAATTAATTAAGAAGCAGTGTTTTGGCATTTGTTATTTACACACACACACACGCACACACACACAAAAAAGCACTTTCACAATCAACAATAATCTGTCAATCTGTCTATTTGTTTGGCTAACCAATCATTTCAGCTCTAAATTTTACACACTTAGTGTAACAGGTCACATGATGTTTTTTTTTTTTTAAAGCCAATCTTGACATTGCAGCTGTTCTGAACATCTCAATATACTCTATTTTCACAATCCATCCAGGTTAAATTGTGGTTGGAAATCAGATGCCAGAACTGTGTGAGCAGCAGTGTCGGCTTTCAGAGTGTGATCTGATCCTTTTTTGTTCTTTTAGTATGATACGGATCAATGACAAGTTTCCTTTTTCTTTCAGATATCAGAACATAGTTATTACTCAGTTCATTTGGGGCGGCTGTGCTTTAGAGGTAGAGTGGGTTGTCCTCTAATCGGAAAGTCAGCGGTTTGATCCTCGGCTCCTCCAGGCAATATGTCGAAGTATCCTTGGGCAAGATACTGAATCCTGAATTGCTACCGATGCTATGTCATCGGAGTGTTCGTGTGTGTGAATGATTACTGAGTAGCGGGTGGCACCTTGTACGGTAGCCTCGGTCACCAGTGTGTGAATGTGTGTGTGAATGGGTGAATGTGACATGTAGTGTTAAAGCGTTTTGAGTGGTCAATAAGACTAGAAAAGTGCAATACAAGTACAGTTCATTTACCAATTACTAATCATCTTAACCCAGGCACAGCTTAAAATATGTTCTAAAGTGAAAGACATTGATTATTCAGTGTTATTTCTTTCCTCTTGTTTGGTGCTGGACTGTGTCCTCCTGCAGTTACGGTGGAATGCTGTCCGTCTACATGAGAATCAAGTTTCCAAACATTGTGGCTGGAGCTCTGGCTGCCAGTGCGCCCATACTGTCCACTGCTGGGCTGGGAGACTCGAGGCAGTTTTTTAGAGACGTTACCGCTGTAAGTGCATTGATGCTCCTCTTTGTCAATCACAGATAAGTGGCCATAAAGGGATAGTCCAGATTTTTTAAAGAGGGGTTGTGTGTGGTACTTATCCATAGTCAGTGTATTTCATTAGATGTCCATCAGCACGCCCCCAGTTTAGAGAAACAGGCAGGAATCCGACATGAAGCTAAGCAACAAACTGCTTTAGATGGGGGTCAACAACAATGTATTTTAGCCTCCTAACAAAAGTCCCTCTGAAAAAAACAATTAAAGTTTATGAGAGTTTTTTCACAGCTATACCTTACTGTCAGACAGTGATTTTCCAACGGGACAATGAAGCTGTTATATTGCTCTGATCAAAGCCACACTCTATAGAGAAAAACAAGGATTTAACATCACTGAATACAGGAGCTGCTGGTCAACTCCTGCCTCAGTCAGTCAGTTAGATTTTTATTGTGTGACTTTGGCTCTGAAAAGATTTAGATTCACCAAAGTCACAAAATAACACAAACTAACGAACTGATTGAATCAGCAGGAGATCAGCAACTCCTGCGTTCAGTGACCTAAAATTACTTTTTTCTGCTGTTGGTGTTGATGAGAGCACAGACAGAGGACTGAAGCTGTTAACAGCTTTCCTGTTGAAAGGGGCTTTCAATGAGATGTAAAGCAGTGAAAATACTCTCTGATGCCGGCGCAGGTGGAGAATGACTGGCTGTGGTCGCTGTCCGGGGGTGTGTTTGGATGTAAGAGAGCGATGGGCCCTGTTGATTTCTGGTAGAGATGGAAGTTTCTCGTTCCCAAACGCTTCATGCAACAGCTTTGAGGAAAATTTCTGGATGGCCGCTTTCGGTGAATTCCAGGTAGACCCAGGATAACTTGTTAACTTTAGCTACTTTAGGCTAGCATTTTTGTCATGGAGAGTAGTGCAATGCTCTTAAGGTCCACAGCTCGCTGACTGAGGTCCTCTGAAGAGAGTTCAAGGGATCAGACACGTTGGCCATGGTCGTCCACTGTGAGCTGCTTTTGGTTGAGTTTTGTGTCGAGCAGGCTGAATGATGTTTTGATTTCCAACGCCTCGCGGTACTGCTCAAGCAATGTAGTGATGGCTTCCAGTGTAAGGCTGACATTAGCATCTTATTTTTTTACCCAACTTGTCACCTTTTGAGGACATTTTAGAAATAGCAGTGCTTGCTCAGGTGAAACCAAAGGAAAGAAATATTAGAAAGAAATATTTCTTTTTAAGATTTTTTTGGCATTTTAGCCTTTATTAGATAGGACAGATCAATAGCGTGAAAGGGGGAGAGAGAGTGGGGACAACATGCAGCAAAGGGCCTTGAGCGGGCAACGAACCTGAGGCTGCTGCAGCAAGGTGCCTGCTTTATCCACTCAGCCACCGATGCCCCAAATATTGACATATTTAGGTGGCGCTTTTGTAGGTGGCAAAAATATTTTTTGTCTCTGACCCATTAAGAGCAGTACACTCCTTAACTCCTGTGTCAGACTCCTCTGCCTGCTTCTCCAAAGTGGCGGTGTGCTGACCGACATCTCTATGCAACAAACTGTCTATGGATATGCACCTGGTATAACCCCACTTAAAATCCAAACTTTCCCTTTATTCCACCTATACATAAAACAGGAAGTTCCACAGAAGCAGAGTTTTTTTTTCCATGTTTGCCTTAAAATTTTTAGTCCTATTTTTGAAACACTTTAGTAAATATGTTTACACAGATGTGCTAGGTGGATAATGACCTTTGTTATTTTTTTTCAAAGGATTTTGAGAGTGTTGCCCCTGAATGCAGAGAAGCTGTGAGAGGAGCGTTCCACCAGTTGAAAGAATTAGCCGAACAGCAAGGTAAATCTGACCACATCCACGCTAATACCTTTTCATTTTAAAACGCAAAACTACTTCTATGATTATGATGAGTCCACACAACTCTGCTATTGATGTTGCCAGATTACAGTCGCATCCAGTCAGAGTTCTCTCTGTGCAAGCCTCCGTCATCTCCTCAGGACATCCACCAGCTCAACGGCCTGCTGAGAAACGCATTCACTCTGATGGCCATGCTGGATTACCCATACAGCACACACTTCATGGGCAACATGCCCGCCAAACCCGTCAAGGTAACTGCACATCTGTACTCTAAAGAGCTACATATGAGTTAACAGCATGGGAAAACGTGTGTGTGTTTGTCTATATATATATATATATATATATATATATATATATATATACATATATATATATATATACATATATATATATATATACATAAGGTGTGTATATGTATATATTATGTCAAAAAACTCTCAAAAAATGTCATTTTTTATGTACAAAAAGAATCATAAAAATAGTCATAGTTTTGTATGTTGAACTAACATCATAAAAATGTCCAAAATAACACCATAAACAGTATCATAGTTTAATGTTGAAAAAAATCATCATAACAAAACATTGTATAATACATAGAGAAAATGTCGTAAACAGTATCGTACTTACATACAGTATAAAAAGTGTCATAGTATAGTGCTTTGGAAAAAGGATGAAAAATTAAAATGTGATAGTATAGAGTGTTAAAAAAACCTCATAAAAAGTGTGTAAAAAGTAGTGATGTATATCAAACTAAACATAACTGAAAAATGTCATAGTATAGTGTGTTGAAAAAACATGAAAAAATGTCAGAATATTTTGAAGAAGAAAACATACAAATGTGTCATAGTATAGTATGTTGAAAAATCATGAAAACTGTCATAGTATCATGTGTCGAAAAAACATCATTTAAGTGTCATTGTCTAGTATGTCAAAAAAATGTCATATTTTAGTATGTCAAAAAAAGGCATAAATAGCGCCATAGTATCGCATGTGGAAAAAAACGTCATAAAAAGTGTCATATGTCGAAAAAACATCATGAAGTATCATTGTATAATATGTTGAAAAGAATGTAAAAAAAATGTCATATCATAGTATATCAAAAAAAATTATCAATAAAATGTCGTTGTATAGTATGTCTGAAAAAACATAGTAAAAAGTGTCATAGTATAGTATGTTGAAAAAGTCAGAAAGTGTCAAAGTAAAGTGTGTTGAAAAAAACCTCATTAAAATTGTCATAGTTTAGTATGTCACAAGAATGGGGGGGGTGTCATTCAAGGGACATTGTAGTATATCTACATCACTAAAAATACAGTGTATTACATCAAAATAAAATCATAAAAGATGTCATAGAATGTTTTGGAGAAAAAATATCCTAAAAAGTGTCATAGTATAGTATGTAGAAAAAACGTACAAAAATATCATAGTAAACAATATTGAAAGTTATATAGTATGTTGAAAAAATATCGTAAAAATGTCATAACTGCGTCTTAAAATTTGTCACGAGACACTATGTCAAACAAAAATAAAAAAAGTCACTGTATAGTTTGTAGAAAAAAAGAAAAAAATATCAGAGTAGAGCAAACCATCATATACTATGTAATACAAAGTAGCATAAAAACGTCATACAATAATGTCATCTAAAATGCATTCAAAATAGTATAGTATATTATGTCGCATAAAAAGTCAAGGTATAATATGTTGTCTAAAATGGCATAAAACAGTTAAATATAGTATGACGTCCAAAATGTAATGAAAAAAAGAGTCATACTATAGTATTGCATCCAAAATACCATACAAATGTCATACTATACTATGTCTTTCAAAATGCCATTAAAAAATCATGTTATGTCGTTCAAAATGGTATTAAAAATTCATATATATTGGGTCATAGGGCCTAAAAAAAATCCAAAATACAATAAGAAAGTCAAAGTATAGTATGTCTTCCAAAATGGCATGAAAATACCACAAAAATAATCGTCCAAGATGGCATTAAAAAGTCGAAATGTTAAAATGGCATAAAAAAGTTGTACTATAGTATGGCTTCCAAAATGGCCTAAAAAATTCATACTATAGTATGTCGTCCAAAAGGGCATAAAAAAGATCACACGGTAGTATGACATCCAATATCAGTATAGTCAGTATAGTTTGTCAAAAAAATGCCATTAGGGACTTCCATTGTATAGTATATCAAATATAACACCATAAAAAGTGTCATACTGTATTATGTCAAAAAATGTCAAAAAAAATGTTGTCTGAAACTGCATTATAAAGCCATAATACTGTGTGTCATCAAAAATAGCACGCAGGAGTCATAGTACAGTATGTACAGTAAAATGGCATCAAAAAAGTAATACTATAGTATGCCTTCCAAAATGGCATAAAATTGCAAAAGCATGAATTGCGAAATAAAATTGCATAAAAAAGAAATACTAGTGTCTGTCGTCCAAAATGGCATAATTAAAGTCATTGTATAGTATGTCGTCCAAAATGGAATCAAAAATCATACTATAGTATGTCACCCAAAGTAGTTTAAAAAAGTCATAGTATAGTATGTTGCCCGAAATAGCAATGTTTTACTACAGTATGTTGGAAACTACTAGTATGTGGAAAAGAATGTCAAAAAAAATGTCATAGTAACATCATGATAACTGCATAGTATAGTATGTCAATAACACATCATAGAAAATATCCTTGCATAGTTTGTCAAAAAATTGTCATCAATAATGTCATATTATAATATTTCAAAAAATATAGTAAAGCATGTAAAAAAAAACATCATAAAAAACATCATAGTGTAGTATGTAAAGAAAAAAATTAAAATATATATTATAGTATTTTGAAAAGAAGTTCATAATTAATATCATAGTATAGCATGTAAATAAAACAGAAAATTTTATTGTGTAGCATGTGAATAAAACCTCAGAAAAAATGTCATAGTATGGTATGTGGGTAAAAAGGTTATGAAAGAGATGTCATAGTATACTATGTCAAAATACAACATAAATGTCATGATGTAGTATTTTTGAAGAAGGTAATGGAAAAAAATGAAAATTTCATAGTATAGTATGTCAAAAATAAAAATATTTGCCAAAATGTCAAAAAAGAAAATTCATAGTATAGTATGTCTAAAACTGTCATAGTATGGAATTTAAAAAAAACATGAATGTGTCATCACAGTATTTCCAAAAAAGACATTAAAAAATCTCATAATATAGTGTGTTGGAAATCATGAAAAAGGTCATAGTATAGCATGTTAAAACATGTAGTTTGTCAAAACAAACATAGTATGTTGATAAAAAAAAAAAAAAAATGTTATAGTATCGTTTTTCCATTAAAACATCATAGAATATGCCAAAGTATAGTATGTCGAAAAAGATATGTATGATGAAATAACATAAAAAATTATTTTGAAAATTTTTAGTCTTGGAAAAAATGCCGTATAAAATGTCAGAAAGATTGACAAAAATGTCCAAGTATAGTATTTTGAAAAAACGTAACAAAATAAATGTAATAGTATGGTATGTCAAAAAAACGTCAATAAATGTTGTAGTACAGTATATCAGTAAAATAGAAATATCATAGTATAGTTTGTTGAAAAAACCTAATTAAAAATGGCATAGTACAGTATGTCAAAAAAGGATATGAAAAGAATCTTGGCATAGTATGTCAAAAAATAAGACAAAAAATGTCAGTATAGTACATTATAAAAGAATATGGAAAAATGTCACAGTACAGTATGTTGAAAAAAGATTATGAAAAAAATGTCATAGTATATAGTATGTCAAAAAATGTCATAGCATAGTATAACAAAAAAACGCCAATATAAATGTCATGTGAAGTATGTGACTAAAAGGTCACAAAAAATGTCATAGTATGGTATGTTGAAAAAATGTCTATTACAGTATATCAAAAACATCATAAAAAAATTTTATAGTACAGTATGTTGGAAAAATATAACGGAAAAAATCTCGTGCAATATGTCAAAAAATTTCATAAATAATGTCACAGTGTAGGATGTCGGAAAAACATGATAAAAAGTGACATATAGCAGTTGAGTTGAATTAATAACCAAAGATAAAGGACTATGTAGGTTTAACAAATAATATCCACTGATATATCATTGTCTGTTATTTTATTTTTCAGATGCTCAAATATTGATGTCATAACTGTCTTCAAAAACCTAAATTTTATGATTTTATACATTCCAATAAGAGGTTTTTCCCGGCCTTCTCCTTTTTGTATGGGACAGATGTAGGAGTTGATGTGTGTTTTCTTGTTTTATCAATTTTGCCTATATAATACAAATTTAAGAAAACATTGTGGAAGAATACAAATCAAGTATCGGTCAGTATTCACAGTTATTATTATGTTGATAATCAGGGCGGGACAACAGGTCCTTGTGACTGGAACGCATAATGATCCTGTCTGTTCAACGAGAAGTAATAGGATGCAAATAGAAACTTTGAAAAACATTTTAATATGATTTTAAATAAGCATGAGCAGATGTGAAGAGTGAAATGCATAAGAAATGATGAGATGTTTTCCAAGTAGACTGAAGGTGCTACTTTATTTTCAGGTGGCCTGTGAGACCATGCTGAGCGGACCTGACCTGCTCACTAACCTCAGGGACACTGCAGGTAAACTATTACCTATTAACCATTCATGTCCCTGATGGATAACTGAACCTAAAATGTAATATGTAAGAACAAAACTGGAAAAGAGTGCTGCTATTCTGGGGAAAAAAAGACAAATCACTGCACATTCTGTATTCCTCACTTGTACTACCGTCTCTTAATCACTGTGTGGAAGTTTGGGGTAGCACTTACAAAAGCAACTTCCAACCAATATGCATACTTAATTATTTATTTTTATTTTTATTTTTTAAATCAATCAGGATGACAGATTTGGGATATCGGGAGAACACGAACACACTGTTTTGATGCATTGATTTTCATAATTTTAATTAATAATTTCATAATTCATCTGTTGGAATTTAAAACTACAATATTCATGTTTAGAGCAAGAAATAATTCAGTTTTGTGACAAGGAGTGGGGATATAATGTAAGAAGAGATTTTAATTTTTAAAAACAGTGTGTTCGCACAACTAAAAAGTCTTTCTATATCAGTGTTTGGGGTGGACTTATGATATGGGTTTGGTGATGGGTTGAAACAGCATGACTAGAAATCAGTTTTTAAAAAAACTATATTAAAAATATATTTTTGGCAGTTATATGGATGAGGAAATGTTGTGTTAGGGGAGTTTCTATGTATTCTGTAACACTTGGGGTTATTTTGATTGTAAATAAACCTGGGATAAATATTTACTTAACTGGGTGGTAAGTATACTGGGGATGGATGTTTGTACACTAGTTGTAAATAAATTTGGGTATTTGTTGGAATGATATACGAGTTAAATGGAAAAAAAAGCGATAAAGGGAAAGGGATATATACATTTTTCTTCTACCTACTCCCTTTTGGACACAATGTTTTTGTAATATATGTTTTAATTTTGGTTCAAAGTAAGGTCATTCATTAATTGAAAATCCTGTCACTGTTTCAGACTGGATTGTTTTATATGTGAGGGTAGAGTTTGGATGTAAGCTCCTCAGTTGGCCATCAGGTGTACTTCCTGTCAGCAGACACTAGAGGGTAGCAGTCAGCTCCATATTGCCCATTTAGCAATAAACGCACCTGCAAATGCTTCTGCTCTGAGTCACTAACAATAGTTCTAAAAAATATGTCCTCACAGCCAGAACTTTGTACATGCTGGTTTGTTTTTTAACTGTGGGAAGCTGGTGTGCTCTGCCTGTGCTCTTCCCGTCTGACTGGGAATTATTTTAATATTAGTTGCTGTGTCAGTCTGTGTGTCGTCTAGCTCGAGATCAGAGTTCTTTTTGGGAAGGAATCCAGAATCTCTCTGACCCCTAAAAAGAAATAAGCTCATAATGGAAGTGACTAGAATAAAAGTATTTTATTTAGCTTTTTAAACTTGATATTTTAAAGTATCTACCTGGATCTCCATCACAGCCAAAAGTCATATGAAAACCTCTATGTCAAGACATTTTAATAACCTCCACTGAGGTGTGTGACTGCTGTCAGTGGTTTGATGGTACACATCTCCTCCTGCAGGGATTGTGTACAACGCTACGCAGATGCTGACCTGTTTTGACCTGTACAGTCTGTATTTGGAGTGTGCTGACCCTACTGGCTGTGGACTGGGCTTCGACAGTATGGCCTGGGACTATCAGGTACCCCCAACCACCAACTACGAACAGCACAGTGAACAGTCTTTTGTAATCTGATCAAAATGCCGGTGCAGAAGGTTGCTGAAGATTCTCAGTCATCCGGGTCATGGTAATTCTAGGCGCTATATCGTAAGCAACGGGACTTGCTTGAATTTTTCGAAGACGTTTCACCTCTCATCCAAGACTCTTCGTCAGTTCTAACTGTTAGACCTGGAGAAGGCTCTTGGATGACAGGTGAGCAAGTTGGTATAGAAACATTTCAAGTTGGTTTCAGTCAACTCGTTATAGTTAGGAGTGATTACAGATGTACTTGGTGCAGGGATGGATGCACTGGGTTGTGATAAAATAAATATTGCCCCACCTATATCTATAGATAGCAGGCTGCATTTAGTCTTAGTTCAAACTGAACATTTTCCACACACACTGCTCATGGTGTCAAATATCAGGCCACATATGTCAAATTTGAGAACCACCTTAGAAGGTAGATTTATTGGTCATTTTTTAAACAAAGTTTAAAAAACAAAATTACAGTTATCCTTGATCCTGCTGCGTCTTTGAAGTTGAGGGCCGAGTTGCTGCTGACGGCATCGTTCAGTTCCTGCAGTGCATTTGTTGAACTTGCATTAGAGTCCCTTGTCCAAATGGCCCCCACAAGGTCAGTCCATCCCGTGCAGCAGCTTGATCCGGGATGTCAGGTGTTAATCATGACTCTGTGAAGATGTGTGCAGAGCAGTCCAAGATCTCCCGTTGCTGTGTGAGCCAAAATCACACCTCATCCACTTCCTGCTCAGAGTCAGGCGAGCCTCACCATGATACCGACTCTTCTCCCTCTTTTCGTCCAGCACTTTCAGTTGCGTTTCTCCCCTCCGGTCTGACGGGTTTGTTGCCGTATGCCATCAGTGTGGACCCTTTCGCGGTCCGCTGCATTGAGTCCAAGCCCCACACAATTTTTCCTGATGCTGAAAGTGCCACTCCATCGAAGAAAAGTCGTGTGTCAGCAGAAAGGGCCATGGTGTTGAAAAACCGTTGCTGAATGAGCCTTAATCACATCTCATCCGCTTTAAGTCTCCCTTTTAAATAGGAAACAAAAAACCTCCAATATCCATATAGGAACTAGTTTCCTTGTAACTTGATGTTTGAGATGAAACATTTGTAACAGAAGTTGAACTAAAGTCGACGTATCATTTACAATTCTCCATTAGAGTAGACAATACACTCTGAGTTGTGGTATGTATATTAAGTGTCTGTTTTTGTAATAATGTTAATATACAGATTATTTTGACTTTTTATTTTTGATGGACAGTTTCGTTAATAATTTGAAGATGTATGGGATATTTCTAACACTCCCCTGCTTCTATTGTGGTTGCAGGCATGCACAGAGATCAATCTGTGCTATGAGAGCAACAATGTGACGGACATGTTTCCTCCCATGGCCTTCACCGAGAGAGACCGCGAGCTTTACTGCTCCAAACGCTGGGCTGTGGTTCCACGACCAGACTGGCTCAAAACCCAGTTCTGGGGAGATGGTGAGCATTTCATACTGACACACCGCACTGAAATATCATTACATCTAGTAGAGGTGGGGACCCAAGTGGTCCGAGTTCAGTTCATTTCAGAGGGGTCTGAGTGTCTGTGGAGTGTTCACAAATGTGCAGAAATTGGTGAGTTGTTGATGTAAGTCCACCTGGAATGCTGGAACAGACCAAGTGTGAAAACACCCTAAATTAGAAGCACTAGGAGAAGCCAAAGACGAGTACTTTTCTCATAGATTATCTGTCTCATGTACTACTGTGTGGACATAGAATCTTCAGTAATAATGCACCAGCTGTAGCTTTAAGTGCAGTGGACCTTTGAGCCCACAAAAAAAACACAAGTGAAGAACAGTTTTAGCTCATGGAGGCATTTGGGATTAGTTGTTGAAAGTCGTAGAAAATGAAGTCCTGGAATTGAATCTTGGTGGACAGATACACTGACTATGACCTGTACCATGGCAGTAATGAACAGGTGGCATGAATGCTGTTTGTAATTGGAATTTTCTATTTTGGAATTTAGCTTGGTTCTTTAATTTGAAATTTTTTTTTAAAAAAATTGGCATGTAATTTTAGTGTTTATTTTGTCCTGTGTCCATTCACTAACATGGAGGGGCGGGCCTTAGGACTTGTACTGCAGTCAGACACCAGGGGGCGATCGAGATTGAATAACTTCACTTTGGGGGAGCTGTCATGTGTCCATCTTTACATACAGTCTGTGGTACCGTTCAGTTACCCAGAGCACCACATTCTGGGAGTGTGAGAGATTGCTCTTGGCTCTGTCTGTTCGGCGCTCTGCCGCTCCATCTTCCCAGAGTGCATGTTTAATGGACTACACTGTTCATTAATTCATGTAGCGATGGAACGCTCTGTTTCTTCAAATAACAATTCTCTCATTTGAATGTAGAGTGTCAGATTAAATTTATGAATGCACCCACTGTATCTGCACCATTTTTTTCTAATGAGCTCTCCCCTTGTGTTCAGCTCTCTCCACAGCCAGCAACATTATTTTCTCCAATGGAGATCTGGACCCATGGGCAAATGGAGGGGTAAGAGATTATTTTAAGTTAGCACACTTGAGTGAATTGTGAAGTCACCGCTCTTGCCTAATCAGGTCTGTGCTGTTTAGGTGCGCAAGTCACTGAGTTCATCATTGATAGCTGTCAACATTTCTGGAGGAGCCCATCATCTGGATCTGAGGTACAGCAAGCGGCCGGCCCCTAAAGATGCATCCTTGAATTTTTTTTTAACATCAAAATCTAATGTATCTTTTGTTTTTCTGCAGGGGATCTAATGATGCTGATCCAGAGTCAGTGATCAGTGCCAGGAAGACAGAAGCAGACCTCATCGCACAGTGGGTGAAGATGGAGCAGACAAAATTACGACAGCGTCTTTAAAGCACCGGTACGGAGTGTGTCAGGACTGGAGTTCAGCAGGTTCACTTTAAAGTTGTACATTAAATACTGGAGTCAGTCCACCTGTATGTCCCAGCTCTGCTCTGCATACCAGAGGGTTTCAGTTTGTATAAATATGTAGCATCACACTCTATAGAAGAGCCAACATTGAGTGAATTTAGAAGAATAGTACATCATTGAAAATAGGTCTTTTTTAAGTGAAGTTGTATGAAGTATTTATCCACATTCAGTGTATTCCCTTTAGTGCATGGTGGTCAACATGCACACAGTTTGGAGAAGCAGACAGAGGTGCTGAAACAGAAGCTCAGTAATGTACTGCAGTTTCTAAATTTGCCACTTAAAAAAATCAAAATCATTCTGGTGGAAGCTGTACTTTCACAGCTTAATTTTCTTTGAGAAAGCCTTTTCTTTTGGCACTACTTTTTTTTCAGCTGTGAAACTTTAGTATTCCTACGCATTAACACAGCTGCATTGTGCACAGTAATATGCCACTGGTCACTTTTGGGTTAAACTTTCTGCAGTTTATGGAAGATCACAAAAGGCAGCTCAGTGTGGAGATACCTTTATGAACTAGAGTATAGAAAAGAAGAACCTTTGCAGAGGGAGACCAAATGAACTGAAAGAGAGATGTGTAGGAATACAGAACTTCTGTGGTTGAGAAAATGTAGCGACAAAGTAGAGGGCTGACCAACAGGTAAAATGGTGAGTCTTCTTAACCCTTAGATGCATAGGTGGGTCAAAAATGACCCGGTGAGGTTGTTTTCTTGCAATACCTTTGTAATTAAAAGTTGTTATCATTTCATATTCCAGCTATTTTTCAAAAAACATGTTAGTGATATCATCCCATTTAAATTTTTTACTTACCTTACTAGGAAAATTGTAGTTTTTGTATTACTAACCCAAGCTTCCATAGGTGGCTCAGAAATGACCCACATTCATTTCCTATTGAATTTCATGGAAATTCCATGAAATTCTTATCAACTGTGTCAGGAATATATATTTTGTGGACCACAAGGAGTATATCATAAGTGTCACCCCCTGAAAAGTAGGATTTTACACAGCAAGATCTGATACATGTAAATATTATCTTTTTTTTTACCTCAGAAATGTGTGTGTGCGTGTCATTCATGACTACTGTGTGAAAGAGTGTGTTATAATTATGTATCAACAAATTAGTCTACTTTATAGTTAGCTAACACTAGCTAAGTAACTAAGCTAGCTAACGTAAGTGTATGTACTGTGTGTGTGTGTGTGTGTGTGTGTGTGTGTGGGTGTTTTATTCATGACTTTTGTGTGAAAGAGTATGTTTCTTATCACCTAACATCAAATTTGCCTATTTTATAGTTTGCGAACATTGCAAGCTAACCAAGCATGCATATATTGCTTGTGTGTGCGCTCATGCATGTGTGCATTTATTTATATAGACACACACTGATCAATAGGTTTGCTTGTCATTCAAAACATTCTCATCTTTTTATGTTTCCTCATCCAAGGTTTCATGGCTGCTAGGTTTACAGCTGAAATGGTCCTACAGATGCTGGATGAAGAGGCAGTTACTTACCTGTTAAAAATGCTTAAAAAGTAAAAAATAAAAATATTTCACAAATGAAATCATTCTTGTTTGGACCAAAATATAATACAAATGATTATTTTTAACCAAAATGACAAAAGTGGCATAAAAGCACATTGATTCTTACACGTGTCATTTTTGACCCTCTTATGGAAGAGTGTAGGGGCCGGTCATGCATCTATAGTGCCCACTTGAACTGAGTGATTTGTTTTTTTGGGTGGCCCTTTTTTTTTTTAGGTAGCTTAAACAGGTTTTGCAGATGTTGGGACTCCTGTCTGCTTCTCCAAACTGGGAGCATGCCTACTGTTGCTCATACACTGATTATGGATAATACCTTATATAACCCTGAGTCAAAATCAGATCTATCCCTTTAATGTAAATCTGCATAATGAATGCATAATCTGCATCATGAATTAATGGTAATTGGACAGTATTGATTACAGCTAATCATGGACAGTGGTGAGGCAGCTTCAGGAAAATCTTACAACAAAACAACTTGACATTTTAGTCTTTGCCATTGTCTTTGTATCATTTTAAAACATGATAATTTGTTGATTGGCAGATGAAAATAAAGTTTGGTAACACTTTCTATGAAGACCACAGGTATAATGCATTATGACAGCATTCATAGTGAATTATAATGCATTCATGATGCTTTATGAACACACTCATAAACACATAATGCTTACTGATGCACTATATCAATACTCATAAGCCCTTATAGGTTTTATTTCTAATGATTTATAAGTGGCAAGGGTCTTATGTATGCTCTCGACTTGTTATAAAGTAGAGGTTTAATGCTGGGGCTTAGAATGCATTCTAAATATTTATACTCACATATTCACACATCAACAATTAACTGTAGTAAGGACTCATCGTGTTATATAACAATCCATGCTGTATCATAAGTTATCATTGTATGTGTTAAGTAAAGTGAGGTACATGTTGATGCATTTATAATTGATGCTTCATCATAATGTTTCATTGTAGGTTTTAAGTGTAATCATTTCCTTGCATCTGATCACAAGTAATTAATGCATACCATACACTAGAGTACTTTGAAAATATAATGTGACAGAGAGTCTGAGAGTTTGTAGCCATAGAGTTAGATTTCAGCAGGACTGGGGATGTTGCAATGTCAGGGGTGGACAAACTGTTGCAGCCATTGAAATTCACAGTGAGTATGCTACATGCTGTAGCTAGCTTGCACAAAAGCATCCATAAGACCCTTGCCAATTACAAATCAGTACAAATCACATCTGTTGTATCTTATGACTGTTAATATAGTGTATCAGTAAGCATTATGAATACATTACAACTCACCAAGAATGCCTTCATAATGCATTACAGATGTGGTCTTCTTATAAAGTGTTACCAAACTATGTTTCTCTTGCATGCCTTCAAGAAAATCAGAACAACATCCATTTACCAACTCACACAAATGTACAAACCTTAGTGTTGGGAGTCTGTATTTTCAGAGCACAGCTAATTTTCGAGCAAAAATGCATGTGTAAACAAACTTGTAAACTTCAAATGAGACTACATCACTCAAGGCATACATTGTTTCATTGTTTCTATTTAATAAAGTTTTCAATTTTTACAAAATTAAAGCCAATCCAGCAATAATTTTACACCAGGTGACAACACATTAAGTAAAAAAACAACATCACCCCCCCCACATAACAGCATATCTGTATTGTGACAGCTGTGTGCCGCCTCCTGTTAAAAGCAGTCTGCTCAGTGGCTGCAACTAAAATAGAAATGACTCAGTGACTTCAAAGAAATGTTACCATCAGTCTTCAAAACCCACACTGGTGAAGTTTTTTATCAAAAGCACAGAAAATATCTCCTTTGTTTATTTTTTCCTGAACGAGGTGGCTTTGGAGAAATGGCTTTTCATCATCACAACCCCAAACAAAATCAAACACCGGGGTTGAATATATTTTCAGCATATCTTTGGATCGGGAATTATGCTGAAATACATCCAGGAAGGGGTCAAACAGAGCCTGTGCAGGCAGGATTGAAATAAATACACTGGCAGAGATTAGAATTATGTAAACCTCATGATTGCTCTGAGGGACTGCTGGGAAAATAGAAATCCTTATCTTATTGTTCTGTCGTAAAAATAGTCATAGCTGCAGTGATCAAAATAATCATTCACTGTAGCAAAGCAGCATTGTATGCACATGGAAGAAAGAGCTTGTATGTAAAGAAATGGATATAAACAGTTGTCTGGAGCAACATTAAAGGCACATGTGATGTGAAACATCGAGAAAAAAAAACAATATACAAGATGAATTTGGTCTCAATAGAAATTCAGAAAGTTCTTGAAATCCACAAATACAAGTATAGTTATGTAAACTGGTAATACTTACAGGAATGACTGCAAACTTCTCTGAAGCTGCTACTAGAAGAACTAAAAAAGCACAAGGAGAGCTTTTGTATAAAGACAGCTGCAATTATACCTTTCAGTTTACACTACAAATCAATATATTAAGCTAACTTTACATCTAAAATTTCACAATTCATTTCTCTCACTTGAAAAACAAATGTACCCCACTTTACCAAGAAAATGACAAAAGAAATGGAACATTCAGTGAAAAGAGCAGCTGCTCAGCACATTATTACTATTAATAATGATAATAATAATAATAATAATTGTTGCCATGAACCCATTGTGGTTCTCATAAAACAAACATTTCACAGTTCATTAGTAAATCTGCTGCTTGGCAACAACTTGAAACCAACTGGACCAAAGTCAAGTTAAGAATCATGCTGCGTTCATGTCAAACAGAAATAAAGAGAAATAGTTTGAAGGTTTAACACCTCATATGCTCTTTAGTTTTCTGTAGGATTGTGAAAGTTTGTCATTAAAATGTAAAGCCCCACAGCTAACATTTTTTTGAGTTAATCACCAGGCCATGTTGCAGGCAAAACAATCAACATGTTGTCGGACCAATCAATCCACTTAGCAGGTATTAAACAGGCCCGTGAGGCAGGATTCACTTCTGCTTCACTGGAGGAATGAATGCCTCACAATGACTAGATTTAGATTTATTTCTAAATTTTGAATAAAAGCAATGCAACAAGACAGGAGCGTAAACAATGTTTGCGGTTTAGAGGGAGATGTCAAAAATTACTTTTTTAAAACATTAAAATGGCAGAAAATAGTCAGGCTTCTGTGAAGAGCAGATTAAGCTGGTGTTGTCGGTCAAATTTAAAGTCAATCCGACCTTTGGTGTAAGGGCGTGGATTTTTGTGTTATAAAAGACGGGTGCTGACGAGCCAGCAGCAAGGACATAATAGGAGGCTATGAAACAAAAACTCAGTCAAACTACTCTTTTCATTATTTAATGTATTTCAGGACAATACTGCTGCCACCAGGTGCATGTAAATATCGGCCTGAATATTATTCATGCTCTAACTGTAGGGCTTTATGAATTGCGTAAGTGATTTGTGAATTTTTTGTTTTCAAAACATTCTAACAACCATAAACATCTTTGTTTAGCTATAAACTGTGTCCCCAAAGACGGTTTTCTACTGAAATGAAGGTTGTACTATTCTGCACTTCTGTTCTGACATCCGATGTCACAAAAAGACATTTTTACTCCGGGTACTTCAGCGGTTTCCATCCAATTTCCACTTCCCTCCATTTGTTTCTGCTGTTTTACTGCTACCACTATACGTGCACAACTGCAGTGGTATAGCCATGACGTCCGCTCCAAACTGGTCTGTTCAATACAGGGGTGATTTTTTTCTGCAAGATTGCTCGTCTGTCCGTCCTGGAAGAGGGATCCCTCACTATCCTCTACCGCTCTTCCTGAGGTTTCTTCCTCTTTTTTTTCCCCGTTACAGGGGTTCTTTTTGGGGAGTTTTTCCTTGGGTGATGTGAGGGTCTAAGGGCAGAGGGATGTCGTACACTGTAAAGCCCTCTGAGGCAAACCATGTTTTGTGATAATGGGCTATATAAATAAAACTGACTTGACTTGACTAGGGTTGATCCAGGAACATCATGATGTTGATCCTAGATAATCTGTTATGTTGATCCCGGGATGGAAATATGGCAGTGATGGTACTGGATCGAAATAAGCAATTCTGTCCAAGATCAACATTAACTAATTTTACCGTCAACATGATTGGTCCTGAATTAACAAATTATCCTGGTCAATATGATGATGATGGTCCTGGATCAGTAAAAACAAGTTGCTCAGGTTCACAAAGTCTGGTTTCACTGCTGGTGCTGAAGGGTCCCAGAACTGTTCAAATGACACGGTTGAATCATTGCCCAGACTGGGACGTGGTCAAACCCGGTCCAAAAAACAGTACTTGAACCACAACAAGCTGTAGCAAACTTAGTGGGAGGTCGATCAAACCCACCTCCCACCCATTTTCACAAAAGACGCACCTGCAGGATGACAATAGTAGACACACAGTCGTTTTAAATCCAACAAAGTGACTTACTGGTTGTTGCTAACTCCACGTCTCTCTCGCTCTCTGTGTGGGGGTGCTTCCGGGTAGTACGCTAACACTGGTGTGCAGATACTATGTGCTTTGATTGGTCTTGTGCAAGTGCACATGTGAGCGCGGCTCCCACACTAGGAGCTACATGCTACAGCAAGGCTGAAAACATGACGCCAGTGAGGTTTTTCAAAACAACTTGGCATGTTGGGGTGTTAGGACATTTGGATTAACTTAGATGAGCAGTATGGAGACGGTATGGAGTTTTATTGCAGTTTTTTTTTCAACATTTGAATCCTCGTCACCATTTGCATCAGTGGTTTGGGAGATGAGTACAATGCCTTTTCCCCGTTAACCTCTGGCAGTGGTTTGTAGATTGTAAAACTTCACCTGACTTTCTATTGACATGAGGGTGAGTCGATAATGACAGAATTTTCATTTTTGGGTAAACTATCCCTTTAAGCAGCACCAGGAGCCCAACAAGCTGCTGCCCAGGATATTTTAATGGCGAGTCTACAATCCACATTGCTGTCCCACTCCCAACTGTTCTACCTTCCTCCTCATTTCTATCTTTTCCTTTATCGAGCCCCAATCCCAATTCTCCCACGTGGCCATATTATCTAAATTTGGAGTGCCCTCCATTGAGTAGGGGCCACAAGCCACAAACCCTAACCCTTGTGGCTCTGTTTTAAGGGCCCCTACTCAGTGGAGGCCACTCCAAATCTAGGCATAAGGCTAAGGGGGAGAATTGGGATTTGGCCCCTATTGCTTCTTAGTCTTCTGCTTCCCTTTTTCAGGACACCATTAATGGTAAGCACTGGTGCCTCACAGCCTGGTTCCTTTCTGTGAGGAGTTCCTACTCTCCCAACGTGTGGGTTTTCTCTGGGTGCTCCGGTTCCCCCGCGTGAAAATGTTTGGTTTATTTGCTAAATAAAAATATAAATAAAATAATCAGTTCAAAGCTTATTGTTACCCAATCTGCGGATTATAATAATGCTTTATATGTGAGTTCTAACTCTTGATTTGATAACTGTTTGTCTGAAGGCTTATTGAGTCTGCCGTGTTGATTGTATTTTAAAAATGGTAAGCAGTCGTGGCACTGCAAGGAGTGTAGGTGTCAATGATAGATCATATATGTAACCACTTTACAAGGAATACATAGATGTTTTACATATTATAATCCTCAAAAAACACCTTAGGGGGCCTGCGGATGGGCTATCCTAATTTCTAGCATTTTTATTATTTATTCATTTTTATTTTTTCAGAGAATGCACCAACCAGGTAACCACAGCTCACATTGGTAGTACTGGGGCCAGTTGTATAAAAAAAATAAACTAAGTCTTTGTCTGTAATATAACGTGAAGTCAGACTTGCTGATACTTACAATTACCTGTTCTGTTGCGTCAAAGCTTCCCTGTTAGTGTCTAGTGTAAGACTGACTTAGATAGCCTATCAAACAATGAATTATGGGTGTAATAAGACACTTCACTGAAGAGAAAAAGAAGGAAATGCAATGGCAACACTGATCTCGACATACTGCTGCTTCAGACTTCACTTAAGCTTTAGACAGGTCCTTAGGTAATTAGACTTTTCATGTACATTTTTTGATCAACTACTGGTTATGCAGAGTTTAAGAGAAACCGTTTTCATGTGAAAATATTCTGGTCTTAAAGAAAATTAAATGCTTGCGTTCAATTTTTTCTAGTATTCTAAGTATTTCTTTGTTCAGCCTTGTAGTCAACAAATTTCAACTTCAACCTTTGACAGTATTACAATTAAATATGTCACTTACGTAGCAATGTCTGTTACATTTCTATTTCCAGATTTTCAGCAGTGCAGTGCGATGCATTCAGGCTTTTGCATTCTTTCAGGCAATTCTTTTTATATTCCTTCACTACAGCAATGCTTTGCAGTTAGGGCTGGGCGATATGGAAAAAAGTCTTATCACGATAATTTTTTCATATCAGTCGATATTGATATATGTCAGAATATACATCAAATCACTATTTTTGTCAAGCTTAAAGGTTCCCTCTCACTCCTATGTGAGATATTAAGATATCATAAGGTTAATTTTGGTTTAAATATTTATTTTCTGTCAGACATTGAACCTGACAAATATACTGTAGAACAGGCATCAACAACTGGCGGTCCAGTTACTAAAATTTCCTCTCAGCAAACGTCCGAACCTCATAACTAAAATCAATACCACAATAAGTTGAACATTTTACTTCCATTACGATTATTAAACGATTATTTTTGCTTTTTGTTTTTTTTGTGGTTTGTTTTTTTGCCCTCATAGTTCACTGACACAGTTTCATGTGACCATGGTGTGTTGGAGTGTAATAAACATTATTTATTATTATTTATTACATTTTTTCAGCATTATATAAAAATTAAAAGCTACATCTTAAACAAACTTTAGGAAAATTCAAGCACATGGTGCTGATAACAGGCCAGCCTCTCCTGACTGCAGGACTCTGACTTCAGCTTCTGTGAATCTTCTGTGAAACGTCTGTGCTATTTATCATTTTACTCAGGAAAAAATACAACTTTTTAGTATGCCTGCTTCTCCTACAGTTGCCAAGAGCCTGCCAACATTCCCAGTTAGAGAAAGAGTGAAAATAAGGTAATGTGCCTGTGGCCCCAGGCCCCCAAAACATTACATATGCCCCTGTTAATAATAATGAGAGCTCAGTGCAAGCGGCTGGATGAGACACGGAGCGATGCATCCTGCTGTTTCTAAATGATTCATCCAAAGTCTGATTAAACCTGCCTGTCTGTCTCACTGCGCTGCTGCTGGACCATCAGCTGTTTGAGCCGCGATAATGAAACGCTGTGGAAGCACATACGACTCAGTTGTCAAACAAAATGGTTCGCCGCTGCGCTATTCTTGTTATCATTGGCTTTTCGTGTCGTCCGTCAAAACATGGCTGGAATGCGTTCTATTAACATTCTACCGACTACGTCTCATATTTAAATCAAGGAAAAGTTATTTCACGATAGATATCCGTACTGTTTTATCACCCAGCTCTATTTGCAGTTTACTTTCGCCATTGGCATTCACGTGCATTTTCTGCAGGAAATGCATTTTCTAGTTAAACTTCTTACCTGAGGAGCCAATCGCCAGAGCTATGACTTGCCAGGCAATATGTCTTTTGCCATTGTCCTTACAACAATGAGCTTGGGATAGTTAGACCTTAACAACTCGACCCATCCATTCTTCTACACACACAAGAAACACAGATAAGAGTCAAGCAGTCATAGGAGCAGAGAAGAGGAGCTGCTAAGGGAGCCATGATGTGTAAGCAAGGAACAATTGAAGAAACAATTTGTTTTTTCAGGTGCAGCAACTCACTGCCAGTGCGGGGTTGTGCCATTTTGATGCGCGCTGTTTGACAGCGATGTGTTTTGGCTGTAACACTTCAACACAGTGTTTGCTAACTGAGCTGTAGTGATAAAGTAAGGGATTTTCATGTGGTGAAGTCATATTTTCTGTAAGACATGAACGCAGCATAGGACAGAGAGTCCATAGAATGAGGGCATGCTCAAGGCCTGTCAGGAGGCTTTGGCTTTATTTCCTGTTTTCAAGCAGAAGAGGGAGGGCATCTGAGAATAGTTATAGATAGAGCACTTCATAGAGTACCCCAGTAATGAGTCCAAAAACACGGAAATCCGCATTTCAGCACTCCCAGTTCCTTCGTCTTAAAGTCAGTGGGTTTTTTGAAAGGGTTTTTGGTTAGAAGTCTTAAATAAAGTCTGTGGTTAACATAAGCTGAGGGGACTGTTTTGTTGTACGACATAAAATACGTCAGTAAATACTCCAATGTGAATTTTGACGGTTTAATGTGTCTTAAAAAAGGTGTCTGTTAACATGTGGCTTACTGAGACTGCAGAGCATCAAAACGCCAAACTGTACCAAACATGGCTTTATAGCCTCGCAGTGGAGGCGACGCAACAGCAGTGTATGTAGTATGTTTCAGCCTAACATTAGGTTTTACTTCTGGCAATTACATTTAGGCTTCAAAAACACAAAGTGGTGTTAATTTGTGGAGATTATCTTGTTGAACAAAACATCTAACTATCATAAATGTTTAGAGTTTATTTTCTGAAATGATCCAAAATCCAATGGAAATATCCCATAGGCTTTTAGACGAGGGAACCAGGGCAATGTTAGCCTCCAGGTTACAGAAAAACAGGGCACTTTATGACTATAATACACAAAGTCTGATGAGGAATAAGGTCTTTTTCCTCACATCCCTGCGAGTCACCCCCATGTACAAACATGTCAGCAGAGTGGTCAGGTTGCAGGTGCAGCAGGCAGGGATTGGTTTCAGTTCAGACATCTGGTGGCTGCCGTCGGCGAACGTTTTGCTACAAAGGCACCCAGCCTACCGTCACTCCCAGCACCTGTATCTGGCCACCATGGCAGATACCAGCTTTGTTTCAAAATGGCTTAAAAGCCCTTTAAGAAACCTTACCATTGTAATAAAGATGCAATGTAGGGATTAAAAACACAGACCTGAAATTTTTCTGGGGATTACTGAAATTGTTTTTTCAGAAATCAATTTCCACTGCTGTAAGCTAAATATAAACTATGAGCAGCTTTAAACACCTGTACCAGCACAACCCGACATTCCGCCCCATCCCCTTAGCATCTGAAAAGACATTTTTGATTCAAGTCAAAATCAGGTTTTTCTTTAATTCTAATGGGTGGTCAGGAGGACAGAAACCTTCCTCTGCTTTTCCATTATATTATATTATATACTGCCACTACCAGAAGTCCATGCAACAAAAATGACCAGTCAAATACATAAACAAGGCCACAAACTGAACCAGAGTCTTGTTGTCACATTTTCCATTGCTATTTGCACATAGCTAATAACTGATTCAGCCAGTAAAAAGGAGGCTTTTTCCATCTGTGGCCTGTGTTCAGAGTCACAGAGACAGAAGACGAAGGAATTATCTTGGTATTTGACCAACCCTGAGATGTTTATGTTTGTGTGTGCAGCTTTACCTGCCACTTGAGGTCCTGTGTGTGTGTCACGCAGTGGAAGGCCATATAGGCAGAGGGTGAGCTTCAGTGTTGAAGACATACTGATCGAGGCTGATGAGGTTGGGGTCATCTGAGAAGAGCAGGTACAGATATTTCAGGGTTTCTCCCAAGAAGAAGCTCTCCATCTTGTCTCGGGGGCTTGGGTAGTCTGGGTCACGCACGTTATTGATGGAGGTATAGCCGCCAGAGGAAACCTGAAGGGAAGCACACAGGGATTTGTCCTCATTCACACAATCCATTCACTGTATGTAAGAACATAAAGGGTTTTTTTTTTAGTGGAAAACAAAGAAGACCACTGCACAATGAATGACTTTACTGTGATTTATTCAAAGCGAGCGATGCCTTTCACCCGTGGCTTCTGCAGGTTCACTCAGTGTTTTGTGTTTTTTTTTCTACTATACCTATGCCTAAATACCATTAGTGTTGCAAAACTGTCATTTGTTCAGTCATATTAAACATGGAAAAGCAAAACAACAGATTAACTGATTGGAATAATCAGCCTTTAAATAAAT